>NW_028261384.1:88807669-89116169 GCF_051295495.1 Thamnophis sirtalis | reverse complement strand
CCCTTAATGATTACATACACACACACAATGTACAAAGGGAGCTCTGTCGATGTACAGATAGCCCTTGATTTATGACCCTTAATGATTATTCAGAGTTACAATGGACCTCCCCAGAGCTGTTTACAACCTGTTTTCAAAGTTACGGCTGCACCACCACCCTCCCTGCAGTCATATGATTATATTTTAGGCACTTGATGAGTGACTCACATTTATAGTGTTTTTTGTGGGTTTTTGATGTTTACTTCATGTTTCAGACAAAAACTGGCGATTGCTTAATGTCTGTGATGTTTACTGACTGACCACCTCAAAAAAATAATCTTTAAAAAATTGAGTCAACACAGGATGCCTTGACATATGATTGTAATGACTTACCACCATACTTCTGGGCTCATTTATGGTCATAACTGAGTATACTCCCCAAGGCTGCATGGTTAAATCAGAACTGAATTAACAGGAAGTTAAAACACCAAGTAAAACATGACTGAACTTTAATATCACAGAAAAGTCAAATCAATGTTTAATTGGCTCAATTAGCTAACAGAACACACTCCTTTGTGAACATATGAAAGGAGACACAGACTGTTAGCTAATCTCATTTAGGTAGCAATGAAATCAAGGGTGGATTTCAATTTTTTTTACTACCAGTTATGTGGCCGTGACTTGTTTGGTGGGTTTGGCTTGTTGGTCATGTGGTGATCGGCATGATTTGTTGGTCATGTGACTGGGTGGATGTAATGGCTTGTTCATGTGACTGGGTGTGCGTCACTCAGGTCAATGAGCGCCTTGCCTGGCCTCTCCTCGCCTCAAAGGCCTCAACGAAATACCATTTCTCTGTCTATTTACTATTTCTGAACATCCAAAATATACTATTTAATTCTATGTATATATGCCATATGTGTACATTCATATTACATAGCATAGAGTATATAGTGTACAGGCACACAAAGATACGTTATCTACTATATATATATATTATGTGTATGTACACATACACGCACACACACACACATAGAGCTCTTCTAATACTGTACACATTCAACCTTACTTACTGCATTACGCACCCAGAGTCCACTTTCTGCCATACATTTAACTATTATTTCTATACATTAAAACATTATATATGCTTTCAGATGTTCTTTCCTAGCCTGCACATGACTGTTAGAGTCAGGAGATGTCATTGATTGAGTAAAATGTGGTGAAACTCATTTAACAACGCTCTTGCTTAGCAACCAAAATGTTGGGTTCAATTGTGGTCATGTCAAGGACTACCTCTGCTTTCCTCTGCATGGCAGCTTTGTTCTTCTCCTTTCTGGCAATTTTCCTCTCTGTTAGAGGCACCAATATAAAGTTTCCTGCTGGAGCAGGGGGCTGGACGATGGTCTTCAAGGTTACTGCTAAGCCTGCTATTCTATGGTTCTGTAAGGATCTTCTGCTGGAGTAGGGGGTTGGACTAGATCAGTGGTGGCAAGCTTTTCAGCACCAAGTGCCCAAACTGCAATCCAAAACCCACTTATTTATCGCAAAGTGCCAACATGGCAATTTAACCTGAATAATGAAGTTTTACTACCTAAAATAATTATAAACAAGGCAGAGTTCAGATAATTGTTCTATGCCCCCCTTTTATGCTTTTGAAATATTACATTTAGCAAAAAGAAAAAAAGAAAATTTTTGTAATATTTCTTTCTCTCTCTTCCCCCTCCCCCGTTTTTCTCCCTCCTGCCCCGTCTCTTTCTCTCACTTTCCTGCCCTCCCTTTCTATCCCTCCTCTTTCTCTTCCCCCTTCCTCCCATTCTTTCCTTCCCTCCCCTTTCTTTCTCTTCCCCTCTTTCTCTTTCCCCCTTCCTATCTTTCCATCCCTCCCTCCTACTCTCTTCCCCCTTCTTCTCTCTCTTTTCCTTCCCATCTCTTTCTCTACCCCCCTCTTTCCTTCCCTCCTTTTCCCCCATTCTTTTTCTCCCTCCCCCTCTTTCTCCCCCCCCTTCCTCACCTGTCTCTAAATCGCACCTCTTTGTAACTCAGCTGGGCGGGGAATGAAGCAACCTCTGCTGGAAAAGCTATGGAGATGCCTCCTTATCTTATCCCCCATGGTGGTTGGGCACTGCTGCTGCTGTTGGAGCTGCACCATTGGGTTTAGGGGCTTCTGCCTTCTTGCTGTGCTTTGCACCTTGCAAAGCCTCGCACGGACCTCTTTGGGATGCTGGCCTTTTTGGACCCCTTTCCTCCTTGCCCCCCCCACATCTACTCTGATGGCAATTATGGCTAAAAGGCCTGTGGAAGCTGAGGCTCCCCCCTCCCTTTTGCAGAAACTCCTCTTGCTGCAGAATTGGGATTGCTCTGTCTTTCCCTTCTCTTGTCCGCTTATCTTCTCCTGCCCACCCACCCCGCTTGCACAGTCTCAGTTGCTGCTGGTGGAGGGTGAGATTTCTGGTTTTACAGGGCTGTGAGGAAAAGGAGGAGAAGGAACAGGCCTTTCAAGTCTGCCCACTGCTTGGCCTTTTTGCAACCGAATTCTCTCCTCCTCCCCAACAGAGGACCCTTCCACCCGAATACTGCAGGGCAGAGCAACCCCATGACTGGTGAGAAGCTGCAGCAGCTAAAAGTTCAAATTTTCTCTGCTGCAGCACTTAGCGTTGAATATTGCGACAGAAAGAAGCTAAACTTTTTCCCCTTTATTCACAGCGGAGTTGCTGCTCCCTTTATGGTACCTCTTGGCCCCCTCCCTCCCAGGGGTCGAAGTACCTGAAAGGGACAGGCAGGCTGCTGTTCCCTTCCAAGCAGGCTCCGAATCCCTTCCTTTCGCTGCAATTAACAGCTTCTCGCATTCTTGAGAAGTTTTTATTTCCTGTGCAAGGTTTTTCCCTACACAGAATGGCTGAGAGATGCTTGCAGTGGGGCAAAATTTGGGGGTGGCAGATGGGGCAGGGCATGGGACTGGGTGGGCCACGAGATGCGCATCTTACCCAAGACTGGCAGCTCCGGATCTTGTGGCTTTTTCAGGATTTTCTTTAAAAAACAGCTCTCCAGACAAGCTTGAAAACTTCCGAAGTTGCTCTTGGAGGGGGCAGTCAAACAGGCAGCTTTCCCCCCACCCCAGATGCCTGCAACCACTCCTGTCCTTGCACAGTAAAGGTAATTAAGAACTTCTCGCAATTACGAGATTTTCTTTACAGTAAAGAAAACCTCGTGAATCTCAGTTTCTCGAAGTTGGGAAGTTTTCTTTCCTGTGCAAGGGCCGGGATTTGCTCTGAGGCTTCAAGCACCTGGGGAGGTGGGGGAATGTTGCCCATCTGCCTGCCCTCTCCCAAAGCAACCTCAAAGGTTTTCATGCTCATCTGGAGAGGCTTTTTTTAAAAAGAAACCCCCCCAAAAGCGGCAAGATCCGGAGCTGCCAGTCTCCGATAAGATGCACATCTTGTGGCTCACCCTGCCCTATCCCCTGCCTCAACTTCCACCCCCAAATTGCGCCCCACTGCAAGTGTCTCTCAGCTGTTGTATGCAGGGAAAAACCTTGCAGAGGAAAGAAAAACTTCCCAACTTCGAGCTCAGATTCACGAGATTTTCTTTACTGTGCAAGATTTTTCCCTGCACACAACGACCGAGAGACACTCGTAGTTGGGTGCAATTTGGGCCCACCCCCCACCCCAAGGCAAGGCCCATCAACCACGGGTAGACTCAATAATCCAGGGGTTGCTCCCTAGACCAGCTCCACCGAAGATCTCTTTCATCCTTTTTGAGTCGGTCCGCTTTGCTGCCTGGGGAACAACTGAAGCTAAACTGCTCCTGCCTGGCAGTGCCCCTCCCCCACTCCCTGGGAAGCCCTGCAGAGCTGGCACAACAGGCATGCGGGCTTGGGTGGAAGTCAGCCTTTTCTGCAGCATCCTCCGCCCCTCTTTGGATTGCCTTGCTGGGGGGGGGGACACTGCCTTTGCAGAAATGGAGCGGGTGCATGTGTAGCAGAAATGGAGCGGGTGCCTTTGCAAAAATGGAGCGGGTGCATGTGCAGCAGCCCCAGCATGTCCACTTGCCCTCCCACAGCATCATCACCACTGCACCTCTAAGCCCCAGCACAGCGTCTCTGTTTCCACCAAGAGCTGCCCACCCACCCACTGGTTAGGCCAGGCTGGGTTCCGACCTCAAAAGGCAAGCAGGCATGGGGCACCGCTAGTAAGGTCACATGGAAGGCAGGGAAGCATGACAAGGCCACAGGGAAGGGACTAGGCTGCTTGCTCCCTTCCCCACAGTCCTTCCATGTTTCCCTGACTTCCATGCAGCCTTCTGCTTGTCTGCCTTCACAAGCGGGCCATGGGAAAGGCCGAGTGGAGGGCAGGGAAGCATGGCAGGGCCACGGAGAAGGGGGCAGCTAGCTAAGTCATGACTCACAGGCTTACCTGGCACACAGATCAGGGGCGCAACACTTCTGGCAGCAAACTGCAGAACAGAGACCTGCAGGGTGGGTGGGGCGAGCGAGTGGCCGGTTCGGGGGCATGGCCAGGCTGCCATTACTACCAGTTTGGAAAGGTACACCAGATTTTTACTACCTATTCGGGTGAACTGGACCAAACCGCTAGAAGCCCACCTCTGAATGAAATCAGTACAGCACTAAAAGGCATAGTTTTTGTCCTCAGTATGAATGTCTTCTTTAGTAAGTAGTGCGAACCCATGTGATTTAAACAATTGTAACTTAAATGAAATAGGCTCAGCCATGATGTCACTATATTCAACCTTCCATTCAAATCAGCCACCATGTCTAATACCAATATAAATCTGCGCCTGTACATTGTATTTTATTTAATCAGCTTTAATGGTAAAATAGTAAGAAATAGCAGTCTTTAAAAACTTACTCTGAATAATGACAAAATTGAAGACAGCTGACATTTTAGATAACAGCACAAAGCATGTACATAGACTTTCATGCAACCAAATGATTTGTAGAACATTAAACAGAGCAATATTGTGATAAAATATAAACGTAAAAATTATGAATGCTGAGAAAATGTCAATTTTAAAATATTGTTATGCTGCTTAAATAAATATATCTCAAATATTACATTATATTATGTAATAATTAGAGCATGGAAAGACACAAAAACATCTTAAATTATCCCAAAATTGTTCATAATTCTAACATTATTATTATATAAAACAGATATGTTGAAAAATAGGAGAGAGAAAAAAATCATAGAAATTCACAATCAAATCATTTTTATTTATCACAACTGGTAGCATATAAATTGGCAAAGAAAAATAGTAGTGGCTTTATCTAAAGCAACAGATAATGTAAACAGATTAAAATCTTGAAGGGAAAACCTTGTAATGGTTTCATATGATTTATTTCTTAATTAAAGTTTTAAAATTTGACATTCATAGATGCCAAAAAGTATCAAGAAGTATTTATTATCTGCTTAAAATGTGACTCATACTTATTAGAGGGGGGAATGGTCACTACCTAAGTTGGTGGTTTTAAAACTGATTACATATTTAGATGGAAAATGAATGTATCAATGGAGCTTCCCATTTATACCAAGGATCTGGACCCCAAAAAAGTCTGTTGTGATAATGGCTAGAAAGGAATAAACCTCATTGGGAATAGCAGTAGCAGTAGACTTATATACCGCTTCATAGGGCTTTCAGCCCTCTCTAAGCGGTTTACAGAGAGTCAGCATATTGCCCCCAACAATCTGGGTCCTCATTTTACCCACCTCGGAAGGATGGAAGGCTGAGTCAACCCTGAGCCGGTGAGATTTGAACCGCTGAACTGCTGATCTAGCAGTAGCCTGCAGTGCTGCATTAACCACTGCGCCACCTCGGCTCTTTGTGCAGTTGGGAATCCAACTGCACAAAGCTAGATTTCATTCATTCATTCAATTGGACATCCATTTGTCTGGATAGTTTAAGGCAGTAATGGCTAATCTTTTTCTCCTCGTGTGCCAAAATTGACAGTGCATATGTGCATGCCCATGCCCATAATGCAATGCCCCCGCACATGCATACACAACACCCTTCCACTGCCCCCGCAGATGCATGCTCTCCCCCGCACTCCCCCCATGCATGCACATAATCCCCCTGTGGCCCATTTTGGGCCTAGTAGGGCTTCCTGAAGCCTCCTGAAACCAAAAACGGGTTGTGGGGGGGTGCGTGCATGACCCCTGCCCCCATGCACGTGCATGCAACCCCTGGCTGCCCCTATGTGCGTTTTCTGCATGTGCAGCAGAGATCTGAAGACCAGCTGTCTGGTGGGAGGCACACACACACATGTGTGGTGGACCTGAGCTAGGCATGGCTCGTGTGCCCACAGAGAAAGCTTCATGTGTTACCTGTGGCACATGTGCCATAGGTTCACCATCATGGCTTTAAGGGCTGCTACCTTGTAAATGGGTTGGACTAAAAACCTCCAAGATTCCTTTCGGGCCACTATGATTCTGA
Source organism: Thamnophis sirtalis (assembly GCF_051295495.1). Taxonomy (NCBI): domain Eukaryota; kingdom Metazoa; phylum Chordata; class Lepidosauria; order Squamata; family Natricidae; genus Thamnophis; species Thamnophis sirtalis. The sequence goes on along the minus strand of NW_028261384.1, from coordinate 89,109,746 downwards.
TTCATTTTAGAGCTGATTTTCTCCAAACATAACATTTCTAATTACTTGCCAGTATAAATCACTGCACCCCACAGGCCAATGCATTTCAGGCTACCAAGTGAGAGCTGACCATTGTACAGCTTTGTCACATGAAAGAAAAATAACAACTATTTAATACACACAGTGGTAGGATTCAAATAATTTAACAACCGGTTCTCTCTCCTAATGACCAGCTGGGTAGGCGTGGCCAACTCAATGTCACTCACATCGAGGGGTGCTTCGCCTCATGACCGTGGGGATGCTGCAACAGTTGTAAATGTGAAAAACTGTCATGTCACTTTTTTCAGTGCCATTGTAACTTTGAATGGTCACTAAATGAACTGCTGTAAGTCAAAGATTACCTATACAAAAAAACTTCTTTGTTTGCAAAAAGCTGCCCTAAATACCAATCATTAGATTAGAAAACCTTATTATCACGAGAGAAAGTTAAAACAAATTGGAAGGAGGATCCACTTACTATCAGTGAGCAATCATTAGCCTTGGCCACTCTAAAGTAATCCAAGAGACTCCCAAAGGTGCTTTTTCAAGAGGCAACTGGACTTTCTGGAAACCAAGAAATTCTAGTTGCCTCTTTAAAAAAGCACCTTTGGAACAACCATGACCTGGATGACTGAAAATTCCCATAGAGAAGAGACTCCTGTGCTCAGTGAACTCACAAAGCATTCCCCCCCCCCAGGAGAAGCAATCATTAGATCCATTTGCACCCCTTAAACATACCAGCTGGTCTCACTTGCTTCACAAGATATCCTAAGGAAATCATCCAGATTTAAGGAAAGATCATATGCCCCCGGAACGGCAGTAAAAAAAATCAGACAGAGTGCCAAGTTTGCATCCTGCCTCTTGGAAGTATACCCAAATCAGTATAAAAAGCTTTTTAAAAAGTCAAGCCCCTAATAAAAATACCAGCAAACAAACAAGAGAAGCAGTTCAGGGTAGTCTGGACATACTGCTAAGAACAACTAATGGCTGTTACAATGTAACAAGGCTTAACCAGAAAGGCAGTTTCTGAAAACACTTAAAGATAAGCAGGATTAAGCTAGAAACAACACAGAGGCGTGCCAGAATGTTTTTGTCCTGCCTTCCTGACAGGATTAGCCCTGTAAAGTGGGGGGGGGGGGGAGGAAATTTTCCTTCCAACAGGCAGTTTTCTGAAATGTCCAGAAAGTTAACAAATGGTTCTCATGAACTGATGCAAACCTGTTGAATCCCATCACTAAATGTACAGAATAATATTTAGTATAGCTTTTTCACAAACTGGACATTTTTTTTTTCATTTTTATGGTTCTATTGATAGGACACAGTAGTGAGATAGAGCAGAATATAGAGATGAATATGAAAAATGGGGGTTTGTTGGAAAATGGTAGCAGTCTGTCTTCCACTACTTTCAAAATATAGTTTGTTGCTATTATCCTCTGAACTATACTATCTAAGCAAAGATAGAAAAATCTGCTGTCGAAACTCAATTTCACTACTCAGAGTTTATTATTCTCCTCCAATTTCCTAGGTTTTATTTTATGTCTTGTGTTTTTAAAGCCATTTTTCAACATTAAAACCAAATCTTACAGCAGACTCTCCTTCCTTTTCACCTCCTCAAAGATTCATGGTCAATTTTTTACTTCAGTCTACGATATTTGCAGATGAGACTTAAAGAGGCTCTTTGACTTTGATGAAAGTTTACCTGTAAATTATTCTTATAGCATGGTCTCTGGATTTTAAGGGTGCTACTTGTTTGTAGGGTTTTCAGATGTAACTTGAAATATGGTTGTGCCCAACAAAATGGGAAGAATGCTTGGTGAAGTGGAGTCTGTTTACCCAATCCTTTTTTAGGTACTTGTGTTTAGAGAGATTAAGAAAACATCTGAGAGATTCCACTTGTCTGTAATTCCCCACCCACCCACCCTCCACCCCCAATTTATTAGCAAGAAACTGCTGGGAAATTTAATTTAAAGGAGTAAAGCATCATTGTTAGTCAATATTCAATTATATTCTATTTATCTTTTTTCATCCAGTTGAGAAATTGTGATGGAAGTATCAAACTAAATTAAGGTCAATATTACCCTGCTTCCCCCAAAATAAGACCTGCCTGGATAATAAGTCTATTCAGGCTTTTGAGTGCATGCGCTAAAATAAGCCCTCCCTCAAAAATAAGTTCTTCCTGAAAATATTGCAACACAGCAACAGTCATGAGGAGACGTTTGTTGCCTCCTGCACCTCAAAAATAATAACACCACCCCAAAAATAAGGCCAAGAGCTGTGTTATTTTTGGGGAAACACGTAACACATTAATGCTGAATCCAGAAAATATGGAATAGTTAATACTTGGTACAAATCAAAGAGGTAATATTTTATTTTTGGAAATAATCTCATTTTTTACATATCAAATCTAATAGTTTGTGTTTTTCTGTGGGAGAGAATTATTAATTTCATTCCTTAAATATGATATTTGTTTGTTATCAGTGGACCAATAGCTGTTGCCTCTGTTAAAGAGTTTTGTTGAATTGGTATGATGAAAGAAGACAGAAGCAATTGACATGGTACTGCCATTTATAGCGACTACTTAACAAAGCAGTTAACAAGAACTTCAATGAAATATAAGATAGTACAATATTCAACTGAATCTTAATAAGAACACTCTTCTTTCAAAAACAGCCTGGTAAAGCAAATGAACATGAGTTGGTATTAATCTTTGGAGCAATTTTTACCTTAAAGGTTTGCTAATGGACAGCTAAAAAGGCCATTCTGTTTCTTCATGCCAAATCTGCCAGGAACAGTTCACCTGTTATAAGTTGTTAAAACTTCAGTTTTATCAGAGTATTCCATATAACCATCTTTTTCCAGAAATTGCACCAACATATTAAATAAGATTTGATAATTTATTATAAGCATCACTTGAATCGGATTCTCATTGTAGAGTTTAGCTTCTATTAAACTCCAAAGATTAACTGGAAGAAACAGCAAAAGGAATAAAATATAGGATTTCATGTCAAAAGATACTGGAACATAGTGCTTTTGGTGAATTAGGTGTGTCATGACACAAAAACAGCCTTGGCATGGCTAATATTCTTAGATTAGGAATCATCATATAGTGGGTTGTTGTAGTTTCCCCAGGATCCATAATCATGGTCATCAAAAAGTCTGCCATATGAAGTATGCCTAGGAATGAAAAAGAAACAGTATCTTACTCTAGTTAGCCATACATTTCACTGTACCTTCATCACAGAGATTTCTCATTATCATAGGCAGAGTAAAACAGAAATTGATCAACATCCAAGTACATGAGGGCAGATATGATATTGTTGCCAATATGGAAATGTGGTGCGATGAAACCCATAAATGGAATATACAACTAAATGGATTTAAATTATTAAAAATACCAAGATCTAATGAAGAAGGAGGTGGAGTTGTATTATATAAAAGAAATAACTATATCTCTACAGAAATACAGCAGAACCGTATTGGAAATCATCTTGAATGCATTTGGGTCAATATAAAAAATAAGAATGATATTGCTATAGGTATATACTGTAGGTAGGTCACCCAACCAAACAGAGGAAATAGATGAACTTTTTGCTAATAAATTAATTAAGGTATATAGGAAGCACATCATAGTAAGGGAGAACTTTACCTACCCTAATATCAATTGGGAAATAAACTCTGTAGCTAGTGGAAGATCAAATAGATTCCTGACAAATTGAGCAGAAAACCTGTCTCCCTAAAGGTAGAGGAGGGAACTAAAAAGTCAGCCATACTGGACTTAATTCTCACTATTAGGGATGAAATGGTAGGTGTTGAAGTTACAGGAACCTTGGAGATGGGTGGGTAGTGATCATGCAATACTGGGATTCAACATTATGCAAGCACAAGCAATAAAACAAAGGCAAACTATAGTCTCTGGTTTCAATAAACCTAAAGAGAGCTTGAAAAGGATTCCATGTATGAGAATCCTCAAAGGGAAAACAACCTAAGGAGCTTGAGAAAATTTGAAAAATGAGATTATAAAAGCGCGATATAGCACAATTCCAATGATGAAGAAAAATAAAAGCTGAAAATAAACCAACATGGCTGCACAAAGAAGTCTCTATAAAATGGAAGACAAAAAAGACAAATATGAAAAGTGAACAGAGGGGCACATAACTAAGGCAGAATATCAGCACATAGCCCGAACCTGCAAAGATGAAGTTAGGAGAGCTAATGTTCAAATGAACTAAGGGTTGCAACAAAAGTCAAAAATAACAAAAAAGCTTCTTTCAACATGTAAAAAAAACAAGAAAAAAAGTCAAGGAAATGATTGGTTCATTAATGGGAGAAAATGGCAAGAAGGTGATGAGAAGCAAGGAGAAAGCGGAACTGCTTAACTCATTGTTTGCATCTCTCTTTACACTAAAGGAAAAAACAGTCTAATCTATCAAAAAAAAAAGTCAAAATAAGCAAGAAAATGATAAGAAATAGTCATGGGTGCCCCAACTTTGGAGGATTTTAAGAAGAGATTGGACAACTATTTGTATGAAATGGTATAGGATTTCCTGCTTGAACAGGGGATTGGACTAGAAGATCTCCAAAGTCCCTTCCAATTTTGTTATTCAGGTTTTTTCCTGTTATTACACATACTTCTGGAAAATAATTCCCTCTGTCCACTTAACATCTGTCCTTGAATCAATCAACTGCCAGGTTAATGAGACATAGTAGTTTCATTCCTCAAATTTGTTTGGAGAATCAACATTGTTAATAGGAACACCCCTCATCTTAGTTCAGTACTTATTTCAATCATGAAGTTATCCTCCTGTCAATTTTAAGAATAAGTTCAAGAAAACCATCAGCAATATAGAATTCTACCTTGCTTAGCAGCAGCAAGTTAGTCTTTAACTTCCCAGAAAAGAATTGCAGAGCAAGATCCATATAATAAATGTAATCAACTATGATAGTTGAGAGGAAAAGATGAAGGTTGAAGGATCATGATTGGGATTATGGCATTTGTGGGGGAGTGAAAGTTTGTACTTGAACAGAGAAGAAGATGGATATTCAAATAGGAAAAAGAAAAAGAAAAGGGGGAAAGAAGGAAAGAGAGAGAAAAAGAGAGAGAGAGAAAGAAAGAAAAGAAATAAATAAAGAAGAGATGGAAAGGCAGAAAGCTTTAGAGTTGTGCGGAGAAGATCATCACAATATCACAATTTGGGTTGTAAAAAAATATGATGGGTACTAGCAAGAGATAACAGAACAGAGACAGAAGAAAATGCCAGGAGTGCAACAACAGGCGTGTAAAAACCTGCAGATAAGCAGGCAATAGAGGTATAGCTTTAGAATAGTAATGGTGCAGCAAATGAGAGAGAGGGGGGGGGAGGCTAAGAACCATTGGGAGGTACAGTGAGGGAATAATGTAAATGCAGAATAATAAAGGATTTAATGCAAGAACCAGTTAATACTGTGGCAATGTACAAAATGAATGTGGTCTTGTAATCATTTATATTGTATATAGAATGAGAGAAAATCAGCAATCATATATGACGGTGGGAGGGGGGACATGACGACACCCACTTTCAGTTCTAAAAACCATCTCAATCTTCCAAACAAATGATTGCTTCTCTTCTAATAAGAGCTCGCCAAATCTTACCTGATTTTTAAAAATGCAGCTATGCCAAATACCAATATAACCACAGCAATTACCGTTATAGTAATAGCTGCAATGCTTCCTGCATAGGAGAAAAGAATGCATAAATTGATTGGATGACTAGTTATCATTTCAAGGTATTCTTTGGATTTATATTAATAAAATATATTTGCACAATGTGTTCTGAAGTAAGAAATTTAGCAATGCAAAACTAGTTTTTAGGTATATAATGAGACGAAAATTATCTCAAAAAATGTATTATTACTACGCTGTGTAATCTACAACTCTTTACATCAACATATTGTAAATATATTCTTTGCATACTTTATTATTGTTTCACTTTCTTCAAAAATGCCAGATATGGAGTTATTACTTCAATAATGTAGTATAATCATCACAAATTGCACATACATAATTCAGTAAAAGCTGCTCCAACAAATCAGTATTGTTATGCACATACTAAAAATGGCAGAGTGAAGCTCCTTGCCTTAAGCTATGAAATGACTTCACTGTGTGTGCTTTTCAATGTCAATTTCATATTCTTAATTGGTTGCTAAATGCATTCTAGCTTCTATATTAGCTCAGAAAGGAAGAAAAGGAACTTCAGAAAGCAGGTAGTGAATGATTTCCTTTCTGGAGTCCTGAAAATTTTTAATTCTTCTTATCTGCTTGCCAAGGTTGAAGAAAAATGCTCAACTTCCATACTTGGTGTTCTCCATTTCATTGGTACTTGACACATACACATATCTCTTAAAAGGTTGTACTTGTTATTTATTCTCCTTGGAGTTATTTTACATATATAAACTAAGGGAGGGGGGAAGTAATTTCTTGACAAAAGTAGCATCCTAGAACTTCTGTGAATCCTTGTGAACCTGTCAAAACCAAGAAGGTTTCTTGCTTTGCATTTTCCTAAGCAATCTAACAAGAAAGGACTCATTGAAACCATTTAAATCAGTCAATAATAACTCTGAACCAGGTTTTTATGAGTGCTAAACAATAGGCATAAGAAAAGCACTTCTAAATCACATTTCCAGCTGGTTTGAGTTATGATTTAGTTTGATTACTGAACTGAATATCTTTTGTCTTAATTCAGAAAAAGCCTAGTAGTATCTTAGCCAACCAACACATGTTATTAAAGGTACAATATTTTGTGTTATCTTCATCATATGCAATAGAATAACTAATCATGTAGGATTTAAATTGGGATGATGTACAGGAGGAAGAAGAAAAGGGGAAGACAAAAAATAGTGGTTATGCAGATTGTTATGCAAATCACATATGAAGCAAATTATAAGCATGTTAGGAATTAACAATGGTAATATATTAAACACCTATTGTATTTCTTCTTTTAGCATCATCTGCAATCTTTTTATGAATGTGTGATGAGCAATTTCTTGCTCAATAGAGCTAATACTTTTTTTGACAAGTTTGACTACTTTGAGATCTAAAATGGAGCATCCTGGAAACCTGAAATTTGTTGATATTTATTGCTCACTATTTGTCTATCTTTTATAAAATAAAGTAGGAGATTAAAAATATTTAAAAATGGGCGCGCTTTTAAATCCCTTTTCATATATGTGTAACTTTGATTATGTTGAACAATCAAAAAACCTCTCCTTCTTTAAAGCCCAACTGGCTTTATTTTGGGATTAAGGAGTTCTTACAATATGCAAAATTTCAAATGAATTTAAAAGGCCATTCCATTTTCAAGAGACTGATTATTCATTATGTGTCCAAATGTAGTCAATGAGCGAGTGCTTTCTATTTTGTTATTTTTTTTCTTTTGTTTGTGAGCTACCCAAGGTTATATTGTATAAGATGAGAGGTTATATAAATTTATAAATAAATAAAATATGAATAATAGACATTTTTTTATTTTAAAATATTTTACTAGAAAGGGAAGTTCTTTCTCAGTGACAAGTAATGAAAAGAAAAGAAGACATAATATAATAATATTATTATAGGTATTAACTGTATTGGCTCACCTGAACTCAAAGCCTGCTGAACCTCTTGAATGGTTACCTCTGAAGAGTGTGTGGCATTGCCAATAGGAGTGTTCTCAACAGTTGTCTTACTTGCTGAAGTCCCTTGTGACTCTGTAGACTTTCCCACAGTGCTTGATGAGGTGAGTGGCTTAGTAGTTACTCCAGGCGTGGTTACTTCAACAGGGTATTTCTTGGATGTCACAGGTACTGTGGATACTTCAACAGGGTATTTCTTGGATGTCACAGGTACTGTGGATACTTCAGGGTATTTCTTGGATGTCACAGGTACTGTGGATACTTCAACAGGGTATTTCTTGGATGTCACAGGTACTGTGGATACTTCAGTATTTGATAACTGAGTAACCCAAGAGCTGGTGTAATCCTCAGGAGCAAATGTACTGCTTCTGCTGGATGATACACTCATAATACCTGAAGTGGTGGTGTTAGTTTTTGCTGAGCTATCAACTGGCATGTGTTCTGTGCTTTGTAATTTAGTGCTTGGTTTTGGTAACAAATTAGTTGTTGATACAGTCATCTCTGATGTACTTGATATGTCATTAGGTGTAGTCAATAGGTTTGTATCCTTTTCAGTAGTTGTTGGTGTAGTTGTAAAGGAAAGCGTAACAGGACTTGTAACTGCTTTTGTAGTTGATAAAGTGCTGTTGGATCTAGAGGTCTGGTTGGTTATTTCTGTTTTTACAATCTCTGAGATGGTTGATGTATCCACTAAGGAGATGGAATAGATATTTAGTCCTGCATAAGTGAATATGGACATGCATATTAGTAGTCTTCAAGACAACAGATTTACTTACATCATTGTCTTTTAGATATCTGAATTAACACAGGTACCATTATTAGTGGGGTGGCATGGTGGCTTAACGGTTAAGAAGCTGGGCTTACCATCTGGAAAGCTGGCAGCCAAGTTTGAAACCTGAGCTCTAGATATTGGAGTGAGTTCCTGCCCTAACCCCAGCTCCTGCCAACCCAGCAGTTCAACAATATGCAAATACAAGTAGATAAATAGGTACCGTTTCAATGAGAAGGTCACAGCACTCTGTGACATCATGCTAGTCACATGACCACGGGTCAATCACCTTGAAACATAGTTGAGCACCACCCCCTATAGTTGGCAATGACTAGCGGAATAAAATCTGCAAGGATTCCTTTACCTTTTCCTACTATAATAATGTATTATAATTATTTTAAATTGCTATTTGTTTTGCTTGCCTTGATTTATTTTCAATAAGTTAATTATCATTATCCAATCCTGAAGGTAAACTTAGGGCAGAACGAAAAACTTAAATAAAACAAAATGGAAGTTGCTATTTAGGCCTCTGGAGAAATGAAAGGACAGTAGTTGGATAAATTATTCAGATGAGAACTATATTTTCATGTTAGTATTTACACTCATCAAAATAGGGGTTCAAAAATACTAAATACTGGATAAATATTCTTATCAATATTATTCAGTGAAATAGGTACATTCAAATGAAAAGCAGGGCTGTAAACTAAGAACTAAGCAGAACAAATATTTCTCTAAATTGGCATTAGAAGACAATTAGAATTTCTCCAAATTCCTTAAAAGACTAGTCAACTAGGAAATAAGATTTACTGCCACTAGCAATAATTAAATTTCTGTTCCTCTTAAGCTTCTTTAGTGATAGTTTTTTTTTTAAAAAAACCCCCTCTAAGATGACTTCCAGTTGTATTTCCAGTGCCTTCGGAAGAGGCAAATTAGAGAAAATTTTTTTTGCACTCTGCAGACCTCCCAATTTTTTTGTCAAAAAAAGGGCATGCATAACCTTTAGGAGGCTTGTAGTGTGCTCCTGTGTGCCGGGGGGGGGGGGGGATTGAGCAAAAATCAGCCTGTTTTTTGCAAAAATGGGCCCGTTGTTTTGTAAAAAAAAAAAAAAAAGAGGATATGAATAGCTTTTAGGAGGCTTATAAAGTGCTCTTAGGGGCTGGGGGGGGGAATGGCCCGTTTTTTGCTCATTTCTGTCCTCCCCAGGTGCCAACAGCACTCTGGAAGTCTTCTAAAGGCTATGCACCGCCATTTTGGTGAAGGGAGCAGGGTTTGGGGAGGCAAAAAAATGCTGTATTCAGTGTATAAGACACACCCAGATTTTCACCCCCTTTTTGAGGGAAAAAGGTGCGTCTTATACTCCGAAAAATACAGCAACTATAAGTGATTACCCTCAAGTTCAAAAATTTAAGTTTCTTTAGATCAGGTATGGGGAACTCAAGCACAAGACTTCTATTGAACTCATCTCCTGCCTAGGAATATTGGTGGCACATAAAGATGGAATTCTGTCATCCCACATTCCTTGGCTGCAAGAAAAATGAACGTGGAAGCTGCTTAAAAAAGTATGAATTTGCTATGGAGTGTCACAAAAATGTGTGCAGTTATGCTAATGAAAGCATGTATTAGGCAACAAATGAAGCAAAAACTATAATAGGAGTAGACAAAGGAAATTATTTCTGCGTCACTGGAACATAGAATCATCATTTAGATGATTTGTGAGCAAAAAAAACTGCTTAAGGCAGTTATTTTAAGTCATGTATAAACTGACAGTGCAACAAATTTGCAACACTAGGTGTGTATGTGTGTCCGTGTGTCCGTGTGTGTGTGCGTGTAAATTTAGTAATTGGCTCATCTCCATTGGTTTCACAGGTGAAATAGGGGCTGGCTAGATCAGGAGTTTAGACTTTATGGCCTTTTCCAATTCTATGATTCTTTATATAACAGTTGTGCTTGGATATTACTTAAAAATGCTGTCTTAATGATGAATTATACTGAACATTTTGATTTCTCCTGCCAGAAGAGGTGACTGAAGAAACCAACATGACTTGATCCTTAAGAAATTAGAGATATATGTCAAAATGTGTTCTCAAGTTATTAGGAGAGCAACAATCTAACTAGAGAACCACATGACTCAAAACCTTGTGTTGGCAACCTGTAGTACCAACATGCCGCTCTCAACTACTTTTTGCAGATCTTAGACATCCATTAAACAACAAAGGAGAAACTTGTTTCCCAGTAATTGAGATGAAAACTAAATCACAATGTGATATTTACTATAATGTTTTAAATTGTGCATTTTAAACTTCCATAGCACAGTGAAAAAATAAAAATCCACATACTACACCTAGAATGAATTATCTCTACAGGCACTGAGTGATCTTTTCTACTTTGTGGTTCCCAGGACCTGGAATGGACCTTCCATTAACCAGTGGCTCTCAGCTGCTCAGGCTCAGAAAATGGATTTGCATGTAAGTTGCATCTAAATAAAGAACTTGTAAGAGGAAAGCCATAAGGGACATGGTGGCTCAGTGGCTAAGACGCTGAGCTTGTAGATCAGAAAGGTCAGCAGTTTGGCGGTTTAAATCCCTAGCACCACGTAACGGAGTGAGCTCCCATTACTTATCCCAGTTTCTGCCAGCCTAGCAGTTCAAAAGCATGTAAAAATGCAAGTAGAAAAATAGGAACCACCTTTGGTGGGAAGGAAACAGCGTTCCGTGTGTCTTTGGCATTTATTTATGCCGGCCACATGACCATGGAGACGTGTTCGGACAGCACTGGCTTTTTGGCTTTGAAACGGAGATGAGCACCGGCCCCTAGAGTTGGAAATGACTAGCACATATGTGCAAGGGGAACCTTTCCCTTTCCCTTAAGAGGAAAACCATGTTAATCTATGACAGTGGAAAAAATAAATCTAATGGCATCCTTTCAGAATCACAAATTTTATTAAAAGGCTTAAGCTTTCAGGTCCCTTTCCAATAAATCATATATAATATTTGGATGGTACTTTTTCTTGTGACTTTAGGTGGCTTACAATAAAACTTCAGTGTTAAAAATCTCTTTCCCATTTTTCTTGTGCATGTTTTCAACGTAAAATGTTTGATTTCCATATTTCTCTAAGCTCTAGGGAGCTGCTAGTAGTCAATGTGAACAATATTTAATATACTTTGGTTTCTTTGTTGTTAAGCTTTAATGTCTTTGCCATGGTTCAGCTGCTTTTAAATGTCAAAACAGTAATTAAGAATGTCTCTGACTAGAGTTATTCTGAAACTGACATCTAAGAAGAAAATAATCAGCACCTACAATCAATCAACTTTGCTTGCGGTTAGTTTTTTTTTTTTAAATAATGTTAATGGTGCTTATAAACATTCTTGTCTTTCTAACCTGCTTTCTAGATACCTTTCAAGTTGGCTAAAATTCAATTTTAACATTTCTCTGTCTTAATTGCAAAAAAAATGTAATGTTTGCTTTGGGGTTTTATAATCAACTGTAACCTCCAGGTCAGATTACTTCTAGGTCATTTTTGAGAAGGGAGACTTTGAAACTGTTATAAGAGAAAAATAGCTTAATGCAACTTCAATTGCTGCTCATTTAGTATAGTCTATGTATGGTTTCTATTTTCACCCTGAGAAACAGAATAATAAGAGTTGGAAGAGACCTTGGAGATCTTCTAGTCCAACCCTCCGTTCAAATAGAAGACCCTATACCATTTCAGACAAATGGTTGTCCAATCTCTTCTTAAAAACCTCCAGTTACAGAGCAGAAATTTTCCAATCCCGTTTTTGAATTATGTGGAGAAGCTGACGAAAGGATTTTTGCTGTCATGTGAAATGACATGGAACACTGAGTAAGAATTACTCTGACGTGCATTGGTTATTTTCCCATGAAGGTTAAACTTCCTAATATTTACTTCAACATTAAACTCAAGGGTCAAGCAGGCTGCACATCAGGGAACATATGTGTCTATCAGGGAACATATGTGTATGTTGTTTGGAGACGGTTGCATAGGTATTCCGTTTATATCTGAATCTGCTATCTGAACTTTATGAAAAACTGACATTGATAAGAGCGCTCTTGAAATTTATAAGTCCTTTCCCTATGAAACCAATTCTGTCTGCTGTGAAGTGTGGATTCCCTCAGATAGTTTGCAGGAAATGATACAGTGAAGAGAGGAAAATACAGAAAATATATAGAGAAAAATTTCTTTCTTGAGGCTTTTCTGATTAGGTTTGATGTTTCTTCGGTATTTGACTTCACTTGTGTTCATGCTTCATTTCAGGGTTCAGTATGAAAATTTTAATCATTCACCAACATATTTGCTTCTGGGAAGTGTTGTCCCTCTTTTTTTATGTATACTACTGAATGCTAATCAGCCTGGCATCAATACCTGTGAAGATCCGGGAAAAGATAATCAAGCAATAGATGTGCGGACGTTTACAAACAACCAAGGCTATTATTAGAAGCTAACATGAGTTTCTCAAAAACAGACCATGTCAGAAAAACATTACTGTATTCTCTAAATGAGGTGATGACCCGGGGCGAGGCACGGAAGCCACACAGCCAGAGAACAGTTCTAACTCCCCTTTATTGCTCCAACTTTCCCCCAAACATCCCCACATTTACTGCAAGTCCTGGAGCAAAGCTCTCAGACGCACCTCCGACAGCCTCTGGCTGCAAGTAGTCCGTTAAGCAAAGTTAGCAAGGCAGCAACCAAGGAAAGAAATCCAGCGCAGCAGGCAAACCAGGCAAGGCCCACAAGAACAAAGCACAGCAAAATCCAGATGTCAGCAACTGCATGGGAGGCTCCATGGATTCAACACTTGTTTCCGACAAATGCCCGTCCCAATAGCGTCTCTTTAAATCTCATTCCCCAGGCTAACCTTGGGAAGAGGGGTGGGGTGCCTTCCTCCCAAGTTGTCAAGATGCCCTACACTGATCCTGTCTCCTCTCCATTCTTCATGCTTGGGGATGAGTGGGGGAAGATAATTGCTTGTCACCAGAGCTCCATCGCTCCTCTCCTCCAGTGCCTGCCTTGTCCTCACCCCTCGCCTGGTTCTTCTGCACCCCTCTTCCTCACTGATGACTCTTCCCAAGCACAAGGAACCCAGGACTGCCTTATCTTGCTCCTCCGGTCGTTCCTCTAGTTGTTCCTCCATTGGCCCTAGCTCTGTCTCGTCCGCCTTCTCAGACTCCAACAGGGCCATGACACAAAACGATTAAATTAGTGGAACAGTGAAATACTGTGGGCATAATATAATTGAACTTCATTAAGGCATTAAACAAAGCAGACCACAGTCTACTTTTTGCTAATATAAAAAACTATGATAGCATCACTACCAGATGAATTTGTAACTGGCTAACCAACTGTACTCAGTGTGTACTAATGGAACTACATCTACATGAAGGGAAGCATGCAGTTGAGTACCCCAACATTCTCTCTTGGGTCCAGTATTCTTTAACATCTTCATAAAGACCTAGCAACCCCAGAAGGAAAACAGAAGTCATCTACAACATACAATGTTAAGAACTGCAACAACCACTAGATAGGACAAACAGGCAGAAGACTCGCAGAACATATCCATGAACACCAACTGGCAGTCAGAAGACATGACAAAAAGTCTTTAATTTCACAACATATAGACAGATTTAACCATAGTTTCAGTTGGGAAAATGTGTCAATTATAGACCAGGCCAATGCCAGGGAATTTCTAGAAGCTTGGCAGTCTCAAAAATCAGCAATAAAGGTAAAGGTTCCCCCACACATGTGTGCTAGTCATTCCCGACACTAGGGGGCGGTGCTCATCTCTGTTTCAAAGCCAAAGAGCCAGCACTGTCCTTAATGTCTCTGTGGTCATGTGGCCAGCATGACTAAATGCCAAAGGCGCACGGGACGCTGTTATCTTCCCATCAAAGGTGGTCCCTATTTTTCTACTTGCATTTTTAAATTGCTTTCGAACTGCTAGGTTGGCAAAAACTGGGAGAAGTAACAGGAGCTCACTGTGTTACACAACGCTAGGGATTCGAACTGCTGAACTTCTGATCGACAAGCTCAGCGTCTCAGTTACTGAGCTACCCTGTTCCCAGCCATCAATAGACATATCTATAAATTAACTATAGATTATACTGTAGTTGTCAACTCTCTGTGTTGACATTCCACGCATACAGTCAGCGGAGCTGGATCAATAGTTATATAACTATAGATTAACAACCTCTATAGACTATGCAAAAGAGATAATTAACCAGCCAAAAGAGAAAAAGACTCCAGCACTTCTCCACTAGTAATCAGCGCTCAGATCAGCAAAGATTAACTCCAAAGTTAACTTCAGACCAAAGGTGGGTTGCAAACTGGTAGTGGTGGTTGCAGGAGGCTCCGTCCACCTGCCCAGACACTTCTACGCATGCACAGAAGCGTTGCGCGAGCACGCACATGAGTACAAGCAAACCAGTAGTAAATCAGCTAGCAACCCACCACTACTTTACACCAACAATCAAGTAAGCAATACCCCAATCAAGAAACTGCCAAAGAGCCATCAGTAAACTGCCCATCCAAAGAATCTCTAAGGCCACCTACACCTACATAGACAAGGAAGACATCAGAATATAAACTTACAGCAAACAGCTTATTCGCACTGATGATGTTACCTAGGTAAGGTAATGAAATGTTTGCAAGAAAACAAGCAAGCTCAGAGAGCACCAAGGACCCCTCATTTCAACCCTGAGCTACAAATATTCTCTTTTATTGGTATCCTCATAAACAATTTAAATGAAACGATATAAGGGGAACTCATCAAATTTGAAGATGATACTAAGTTAGCAGAAAGAGACACACTCTAGAAGATAGGCAAAAATTGAGAAAAAAACCTTGACAAACTTGAACACTGCACTCTATTCAACACAATTCAGTAGTGAGAAAATAAGGTCTTAGGCAAGAAAAATCAAATGCACAGGTACCGAATAGGTGAGGGGGAATCTATGAGTCCTAATGGATAACCACTTAAATATGAGCCAGCAATGTGTTGCAGGTGTCAAAAAGATAATGAAATCCTAAGCTACATCAACAAAAGGGTACTATCAAGATCACTTGAAGTGTTGGTACCCCTTTATACTGCCTTGCTAAAATCATACTTGGAATATTTTATTCAGTTGTGGCTGCCACCATATAAAAAAGATGTTGAAACCCTAAAAACAGTACAGAGAAGAGCAAGAAAGCTGATTATGGGGCTGGAGATTAAAACATATGATGAATAGTTGCAGGAACTGGGTATGTGCTGTCTCTAATGAAGAGAAAGATTACAGCTTGAGCTGAGGGTTGGATAGAAGACATCCCTTACAATTCAGTTATTCTTTTAAATCAAAACCAAATTGTTCTGCATTCTGATTTGTAATGGAAGCAGCGTAGAAAACAAATTGTTCTTCATCCATTCAATGATCTTACTTTTAGAGAAGAGCAATTTCAGAAAGATAGCTTATCTCAATGTGTGAGAACATCATCATTGTGTTAAGTAATCTTAGGCTATTTGAAAAGAGAACATTAGTCAAATTAATGATAGAAAAAGGAGGGAACTGAAAGATGAATCTTTTGATTTAAGTGGAAGGCATTTTTAATGGTGCTGTTGATCTGCCCTTCCCTAACAAGTCACCTCAGCATACAAGAACTTGATAATCTTAAATCTTGTTCATGACAATGCCATTGGTGTAGGACAACCTGTAAGGAATAGCACAAGTAGAAAATGTTATCTGGATGCTAAACCCACAACAGGTTTAATTACTGGAATATCAATGGAAGCAGAGAGCTAATCATATGATATATTTGAGACCTGACACCAATGTGCCTATTATGTTCTCAGGAGGTTTTAAGGTACATTAAAGTTATGTTAAAAGACCCAAGTATTTATCAGTCCCAAAGAGAATAATGCCTTTAGCACTGTTTTGGGCTCAACTTTGTGCAAAATGCAAAATGATTACACACACATAAATAAATATTTCCATCACCACACAATGGGGATGAAAGGATGTAGACCTTGAAACATGAAGCATGTTTACTTATGTAAACATCTTGGATACAGTTTGCTTTATTGATCAAATAATACAATGAAATTGTGTCTGGTTGATACCATCCAGAGTAGAGACATCATTTAGATGAAACAGTATTCCAGCTTAGCATAAAACAGCTTCCTATGATTCTTTCTGCAGCGTGCGGGATCATATTAGTAACTTTGTGAGGTTACTAATGAGTGAGGTCCATAGGAATAGTGAGGTCCATTATCCCTAATGTACAGGATGTCCTTGACTTATAAACACAATTGGAACTGGAATGTCTATTGTAAGAAGTTGCAGTTGTAAGATGAGTCATCATGTGATCAGACTCAATTTTAATATCAATTTTTACCAAGGCCATAAATTAATTAACACAGTTCTGAGTATGAGTTCAAATTAACCAACTGCTTTTTTTGCCAGAAACCAGGGAGAAAATAGCAAATGGCAATCACATGACCATTAGACACTGCAACCAATCAATAAATGTGAGCTGTTTGCACCTGATTGCAATCATATTTAGGTTGTAATTGACTTTTCCAGAGGCCATCATTAATTTGAACTGTTAAGCAAATGGTTGTAAGTCAAGAACTACCTATACTAGTCAGCTCCCTGTGCTAACTGATATTTCATTGAAGTGCATATAGCATTATTTGTAGAAGATGTGACCTGCTGCCATTGAAAATTGTATATGCAGTATGTATGCCTAGAGATCACCAGTTATGATAGAAGGATCAGAAATATTGCAAGATTCAGAGGAAAAACTTCCAATCTGGAAGCTCCATAATGTAGTTGAATGTAACTTTCATCAATCCCAGTTGATTACTGGCTGCATTGAATGCAGAGAATCCAATGGGGTGAGAAAGTGTTGCATATATCAAATGAAAATATTGTTGCACAATCACAACACAAATTCTGACCCACACACATGATGTGTGTCATGATGTTGCATGCACATATAAAAGAATCAGAGCTTATGTTTCAATATTGCTTTAGTTATGTCTATGGAGATTCTCAGTCATTCAGGTCATGGTTGTCCCAAAGGTACTTTTTCAAGAAGCAACTAGACTTTCTGGGTTTTGTTTTGTTTTTGAAGACATTTTGCTTCTCATCCAAGAGGCTTCTTCAGCTCTGACTGGATGATGAGGAATGAAAGTATTTATATTCTTTGCAGACACATGGTCATTTGAATTCTTTTTAGGGAGTCATTGCAGTTACCTGGAGGTTTATCTGTGTAGTCAGGATCACCTGAGTAGTGCAAATGGGTGTAGAGCCTTCTTGGAACTGTTGAAATGACTGTGTTGTAGACTGGAGATAGATGATGTCATGTCCCTCCCCCTCTGTTGAGGCCATCTATGTCAAAATTGAACAGCTCTATCTCAACAGAAGAAGAGGGATACAACATCATCTACAGTCATCATCAGTCTACAACACAGTCCTTTCAACAGTTCCAAGAAGGCTCCACACCAGAGGTGGGTTGCTCCCGGTTCGGCCAAACCGGTAGTGACAGTGGCGGGAGGCTCCACCCATCCACTTCTGTGCAAGCGCAGAAGCATTCCACGCACACATGAGCCCGAGTGTGAGACAAGCGAACCAGTAGTAAACCAGTTAGGAACCCATCACTGCTCCACTCCTATTTGTACTATTCACATGACCCTGGGGACACATAAACCTCCAGGTGGCCTCAATGATTTTCTAAAAGAATGCAAATGACCACTGTCTACAAGGAGTATAAATCCTTCCATTCCCCACCATCCAGTCAGAGCTGAAGAAGCTTCTTCGATGAGAAGTGAAACACCTTAAAAAACCCCAGAAAGTCCAGTTAGCTCTTGAAAAAGCACCTTTGGGACAGTGCTTTAGTTATTTTGTCAAAAACATCAGGTTGTATAGATGCCTCCGATTGAAAGAGCTTGTTAGGAATTCTATAAACAGATAGGATAAACAATTCTAAGCTGAAAGAATCAAGGATTCTGGAATCAGGAACAAACTAAGCTAAGAACCTAATCATATGTGACTAGGTTTAGCTTGCCAACACACCTGTAGCAACATTCTGTACTTGATAGTACACATGAAAAACTCAAGGCTGCAAAAAGAAAACATAGCAGCTGTAGATCTGAAACGGAACAATTATGCAACTGTTGCTTGATGTGACTATTAGCACAAAATACCACACTTTCTGGTTTACATGGTAGAAACTAAAACATTCTTATCCTTCCAGTTTACACAGGAAACATCAAGCAAAAAACTCCCATTTACCTGTCTCTTAACTCTGTATTTATGAAGGTCCTTTCCAGCAACTTAATCAACAAAATATTTGCTGGAGGTAGGACTAAATTTGATCAGAGTGGGAATATTTAGCCCTTTCCTCCCACACTGGATCTTAAACTAACATTATATTCCTGAAGTTATTACTTATTTTGCAGGAAGGGAAGGGAAAGAGTTTAACTCCTGTACCTGCTTATTAGTTTTTCTTATTAGCTTTGTAGGAAGGAGGTAAGCTTAGGAAAATAGCTTGGGAGAAAAAGTTTCACTCTTCTCACCGTCCATGTCTTAATCAAATTAATAACCTCAAACAGCTTTTCTCAATTAAAAAAAAGTAAGCAAGTCAACTGTTTTGTTTTAGAACATAAAAAAAGTCCAAACCTTTGATTATAACCCCAAGTCACATATTCATCCATCCAGAAGAACAGTAGGCATTGATTTGTGAGACCAAAAGTTTTCTTCCCTTTATTGCTATTTATTCATTCATTTATCTATTTACATATAATCTCCTCAGGGCTTGACACCCGCAAACTTAGAATATTTTAAGAATATACTTTTTAAACCTGTCCTTAAACTCTGCTAATCACTCCCATAAACAATACGTAGGGTTTTAAATTCAATGACATCACTACTTGGCGCCAAAACTAACATTGTCACTGTCATAATGCAGGAATCCAGTTCAGATAATCATATTCTTCTGTAGAGTCTTGCAATTCAACAGTGGTGATTCTTATGAAAGCAAATAATGTTTTTTTTTTACTAAAGATATTGCTTGAAGTTGTTAGATAAAGAAACAAATTTTCTTTTGACAAAAGGATCTTGTTTTCATGGCTGACAATCTGTTTCTTAGTCTAGGTCCTTTCCTTGCTATTATACAGGTAGTCCTTGACTTATGACACAATTGAGCCCAAAATTTATATTGTTAAATGAAACATTTGTTAAGTGAGCTTTGCCCCATTTTATGACCTTTCTTTGCCACATTTGTTAAGAGAACCACTTCAATTGTTAAGATTGTAACCAGGTTGTTAAATGAATCTGGCTTCCCCATTGACTTTGCTTATTAAAAGGTGATTAGATGACCTCAGGACACCGTCATAAATATGAACCAGTTACCAAGAATCTGAATCCAAAACATCATGTGTCTATGGGGTTGCTGCAACAGTCATGAGTATGAAAAATGGTAATAAGTTACTTTTTTCAGTGCTGTTGTAACTTTGAAATATTATTAAACAAACTATTGTAAATTGAGGACTACCTGTATTAAGGGAGAAAATAACACTAAAAATACGTAAACCTTGAGAAGATCCTAGTAAAAAGAGAGATAGAGATGTGGGAGAAAGGGGAAACTAGTATTGCCTCATTCCTTTCTCTTCTTCCTCCCCCATTATGATGCAATGAAGATCTCATATTTGACTTCATACCTAAATTAATTTTAAGATTCCATCTTAAACAAATTCTCTAAAATTTACAGGTCTTCTCCTTAAAAAAAAGATGATTGGTATAAATAATTATTGTGACTATTGTGGTTTGTAGCTACAGCAGGTTATTTATTTTGTCATATTTATAAGCCACCAATCTCACAGACAAGTGATTCTGGGAAGCACTGTAGTCCAATACCATGTATCTATTTTTCAGAATATAAGACACACTGGAGTATAAGACACACTAAGGTTTTGAAGAGGCAATTTTTAAAAAAAGTAGGTAGGTAGGTAGGTAGATAGAGGGATAGAGAGGGACAGAAAGAGAGAAATACAGTAGGTAGGTAGGGAGAGAGAGAGAGTAGTTAGGCAGGTAGGTAGATAAAGGGAGAGAGAGAGAGAGAGAGAGAGAGAGAGAGAGAGAGAGAGAGAGAGAGAGAGAGAGAGAGAGAGAGAGAGAGATACAGTAGGTAGGTAGGGAGAGAGTAATTAGGTAGGTAGGCAGCAGAGGTGGGTTCCTACCAGTTCACACCTATTCGGTAGAACCGGTTCATCAAATCTACCAAACAGGTTAGAAGATGCACCATCAGTGGACCCGGAAAGCAGGCCACACCTACAGAAGAGGTTCCAAAAATTTTTGAAACACCACTGGTAGGTAGATAGAGGGAGAGAGGGAGAGAGAGAGAGAGGGAGGGAGGGAGGGAGAGTAGGTAGGTAGGTAGATGTTTCCAGGTGTATTTATCAATTTGTTGGAGAAGGAAATCGCTGACAATCTGCAGCACCTAAGACTTTCTTTCTGCTGGCACAGCACTTGATCAATATAATTCTCAGCAATCAGTTAAAGAGCTTTCCAAAAGGAAAAAAAAATAAGTTTTTGCACCCTGCAAGCCTCCCAAAACGGGCCTGTTTCCCTCCCCAAAAGCATGAATAGCCTTGGGGGGGAGCTTGCAGAGTGGCGCCGTTTTCCACAAAAATGGGCCTGTTTTTTGCAAAATAATTGCATGCACAGCCTTATGGAGGCTTATAAAGTGCTGTTGGGGGCTGGGTGGGGCCAAAAAATGGCATGTGTTTCCCTCATTTCTGACCTCCCCAGCCCCCAGGAGCTCTCTGAAAGTCTCCATAAGGGTATGCAGAGACATTTTGGTAAAGGGGTGGGCTTTGGGAGGCAAAAATGGCTGTATTTGATGTATAAGATGCACCCAGATTTTCAGCCTCTTTTTTGAGGAAAAAAGTTACGTCTTATACTCTGAAAAATACGGTATGTTATTATGATGCAATGTCAATGTCAAAAAGGGCTTATATGTTGCTTTTCTTATTCATCTGCTTTCATGTTTGTTTATTTTTCTTGCAGGCAAAGATCTATAGCTTATTTTGCATCCTTTCCTGTCTTTAGGTTTTTTCCATATTTCCTCACTTTGGGGAAGCATGTAACCCATATGTTATGGGAGTCTCCACCAGTTCGGATCCACCAAATATAAGGAAACTAGTCTCAGAGTTCCAAGTCACTGATTGAATGATGTTAATCTTGGCCTATATTAATGAAGCTTTTGAAAAAAAATAGAAGGGAAATTCTAATATTTTTGCTATAAGTTTGTAGTTCTCTTTATATCTGATAACTGCATTAAGCACAATTTTTGTATATTAATGAAACATAATTTTCAATGGATAAATTTATGCTAATAATTAGAAGACTAACATCTAATTAAACTGTCTAAAATAATCTGTGGAGATAATAAAAGTATTAGTAAAGATGAATGTAAACTACCCTTTGGAGCAAAAGAAGATATACATTATTTTTACAAAATCCAATATTAAACTGCAGCCACCTTGATCTAGGACTTAATAGTACATAACCTGCCACCCCATATCTGGATCCAAAATAACAACTATTCATTAATTTCCCACATCATTAGTTAGTCAAGAAAGCTGGCCCTTAAACAATAACATCACAATCTCTGTTGCTTACTTTGAATTAATGTGGGCTGAACAGTTTCTATCACCTAGAGCTGTGATGGCGAGCCTATGGTTTGTGTGCCAGAGGTGGCACACAGAGCATTCTTTGTGGGCACGTGCACCATTGCCCCAGCTCAGCCAGCTGGT
This sequence comes from Thamnophis sirtalis, assembly GCF_051295495.1. Taxonomy (NCBI): domain Eukaryota; kingdom Metazoa; phylum Chordata; class Lepidosauria; order Squamata; family Natricidae; genus Thamnophis; species Thamnophis sirtalis. Next base: position 89,087,504 of record NW_028261384.1, on the reverse strand, counting down.
TGTTGGGTTTCCGACGTGCGCATGCATGCCGGCCAGATGGTTATTGGGTTTCTGGAATTTTGACGCATGCACCTTCCAGTTTGGGCCCTCTGTGTCTAAAAGGTTCACCATCACTAACCTAGAGAAATGAAAATAAAGACTACCTACTTCTTGAATAGCTTAACTCAGTGTGCCTTAAATGTGGCTGTAGGACCCCTGAGAGTCTCTCAAAGCCCTCTCAGGAATCATCTCATAATCAAGACCATTTGCCATTTTTTGCTGAAAAATAATATGTTAAATTGTCCCATCAAACAATCATGTTAACTAGTAGCAGCAGATAATGCATTGTTTTAATTTCAATAGGGCAAATATCGATAAATAAAACCTCTACAAAGAAAAGCTTTTTGGGGGCCCTCCATAATTTTTAAAAGTGGGTATAAATCTTGAGATAAAAGTGGTTTAAGAAACACTGGCTTAATTCAAACTCGCATCTTAGGCTGAGAGTAGTTCTATTACTTTTCCATACACCATAAATCCATATATTTAGAAAGCTAGTTTTTATGGAGTAGAGGTTTCATATGGAGGTCCATTTGTAGAGATCCATTTGTTTTCTATAAGCACATTTTAAAAAACTAAGTCTGAGAAAGTATAGTCCAGACAGAAGATTACCACTCTACTGAGACATCGATCAGTGCCTCAAGAGCTTGATGGCCTTGAATGTTAGATAAAGGCATGTGGAGCATTTAAGTTGCAGCCTGGGGATTTTGCTAAGTGATTCCGGTACAGAGCCATAAAAAGCTTGAACATGCTTCACTATACTGGAAGAGATATGGGAGAAAAATAGAGATTTCTAAGCTTCCCTCTCCAAATCTATTTGTTCATGATTTAAAACAGCCTGCATTTTCTCAAAGTAATTGGTTTTCATCTACCAGGAGCCATACATCCCTGTCTTCCTTGAATAAATCCTGTTCTAGCCAGCTGCTGTTTTAGACCACATCCCTTCACCAGGCCCAAAAGAATTGCCAGCCTAATAAATAGGCTTCTCTGCCAGGCCTGTTCTGTTGAGCAGAACAATCTGCTTTGTGTCACTAAGTCATTCTGACAAGTCAGCTGATATTTCAACATGCAGTCCTTGGAGGTGATGAGGAATGACTTGTATGTTCCACCCCGCCCAAATACTTCCTGTAAGAATCCGACAATTAACATCAGCTATAACGAAAGTGCTTTCAAATCCAATTGTGCTTTCAGCATAAACATATTTAACAATGTATTTTAATTACACTTCTGTAATTTCACTGTTGTCTTAGGTCGCTGTTCCATGTTTCTGCATAAAAGCAACAGTAAAATAATATTGATCTAAGACTTTGATTACTGGACTGATTCATTTTTTTATTCTTTTCTATTTTGAACAGTGAACAAAGAATTTTATTTCTTAGGATTTCAGAGAATATCAGAAACCAAAGTAAATATTGAACAAGTCACCTAGTAGTCAGAGAAAGGAGTTTAGCTTGCTGTTCCACATAAGAAAACAGCAGAAATGGTTCCAAATACCAATTGTTCTATAAAATATATAAGTTAAAAAAGCAAACAAGGGTGATTCTATAGATTTGCATAGCTAGCTTAATTTCTATGGGCTACAAAAGTTTACTCTATAAGAAATAAATGTAAATGTCTTGTTTATAGTTACTGCCACTGAAAATTGCAGTGTTGTGGATTTTAGATGAACTCTTAAGAGTATTGAAGATTTTTTATGTACAACAGCAACATTTCAAACAAAAAGACTGGTAATAATAATAAAAAACACAATGTGGAACCAACTACAGTAAAATTAAGATCATGTTTTTGCAAAAAGACCTAAATTGCTTGCCTAGAAGATAGTTGGCCAGTACATTGAACAAGTTAAATCCTTTAAATATTTGGACATGGTTTTCTATAACTCTACTAAACACAGTGCATATCAAAACTGTGTTAAATGGACTAATGATGAAGTAATGAATAATTGATACATATATGAATTGAAATGTTCAATAACTACTTGGATTAACAATGGAAAACTATTTCTGGAGTTGAATATGCAACACTATAAGTATTGTATACTCTATGGATGATTAATATTAGCGGTAACCTGAACACATAATGCTCAATGATAACGATGTATTTAGTTATGTGATTAAGATCACTGGTTATGGATAACCAGTAATCTTATTTTTAATTATAAAAACTGATGCACAATAGTTTGTAACCAAACGACATGCTTGATGAAATTGAGGAAAGTTTTTTGAATGTGTTGTTTTGTTTTTGTTTGTTTTAAAAATAAAAAAAATATATTTTTAAAAACTCCATGTTAATCAAAATATCCTCAAAATAACAGTAGCAATTCAAACTTTTAATGTTCCCACAGGAGAACAGTATATCCCAGTAGCACTGAAGTTATATTCAGCTAAGGCTTGTGCACAATTACTCTTTGATACTTAGCTGGGACCTTACCAGAGGAGCCAAGGTGGCGCAGTGGTTAAATGCAGCACTGCAGGCTACTGCTAGATCAGCAGTTCAGCGGTTCAAATCTCACCGGCTCAGGGTTGACTCAGCCTTCCATCCTTCCGAGGTGGATAAAATGAGGACCCAGATTGTTGGGGGCAATATGCTGACTCTCTGTAAACCGCTTAGAGAGGCCTGAAAGGCCTATGAAGCGGTATATAAGTCTACTGCTATAAGTCTACTGCTATTACTCTTTTTTTTAGTCCTCTGGAAAGTGTGTAATCCAAATACCTAACAGGTTCTTGAGGGAAGTGCTTGTAAGGATGAGATATGCGTGTGCACTTAATGAATTCAGCTCATGTCCTACTATACTGTCTCTTCTATACGGACTCACCGACACAAGTTGCAACACCCCACCTAACAAAACATCCAAGAAATAGTGATCTCTTCTATGTGTAACTACTGTTATTAGATCAGTGTGTAGTTTTTTTAATATGGCCAATTGTTTATACTGTATGCAAAATTAGGCAGACTAACTGCCCATTGAAAAAATCCACAATTAATTGTAATAAATTACTTTGTTTTTTATTTTTATTTTAATGCTTTTATTTGTAGTTTGTGACCATAATAAAATTAATTGATTGATTGAATGAATGAATGTAGAAGCCATGTTGATGAGCTAATATATGTTGGTTAATAAGTCGGGACAAATAATCATCTACCCCTTTTTTGAGGATGGAAGAAAATAAGCCATGAAACCTTGTGTTATTTCTAAGCTGAAAGATGAATGAATAAGCTTCTTATCCTTTTCAATAATGGCTCTGATTATCAATGCAATTTCAACCACCATTTCATAATATATTTTCCTGGTTGAGGAATTTGCGGAAGACAATAGATTGGGGAAAGCTGAATGGGCTATGATGTTTAAGTACAAATGCAATTGGAAATAAAATGAAATTATGCCTATGTGTGATTAATTGAGGTATTCAGAAAAGAGAGAAAACAGTTTGAGAGTACAAAGTGGCTTTCAACATATCTTTGTTTTATAACTTGCTTCCTCTACTTCTGAGGGTCCTGCTCTGTTGATGGACCAAAAAATCTCATGCTGAAGCATACATTTTCCTTTGAAAAGAAGTGTGGGGACTAAAGAGAGAAAAGTAACAAGTCTGAAATGATTCCTACTACGTTCCGATTCTTGTTAAATGTTATATATTCTATGAAAAGAGAGGAGAAAGAGAAATAACAGATCTGAGCACTATTTTTCACTTATTTTCTAATGCACATCCACAGCTTCCCAATTCTTCAGATGTGCTGGAGCATAATTCCCATAATTTCTCGTTCTTGCTGGAATAAGGCTGCTGCAAACATCAAACAGAATTAAGTACAGTAGCCCCACATGGCTTAAATTATTATACGCCTGAATAAAATTAGTAACAGCAATTCTGTTCTACGATCAGTGCATACAACTGGGCTGAAAGATTTATTCTAACACTATATATAGTTGTATACCCAGTGTATAAGATCTAATTACCCATAGATTTAATTAGTCATAGTTCCTGCAAATAACCATTTTCTTTGTATGTTTGCCAAAACTGCCAAGACACATGACTATCCACGCTTTAAAAAAAAATTTTATATCAGATCCGTGATGGATCTTTGTGTAGCATATTTACAATTTAAAGTCAAGATCTTGCTTCTCTATTAATTTTGAGATAAATTGTGTCAGTTGAGCAAGTTGCCCCAGTGTATGCCTTATCCAGCTAATGTTAGACAAAGGAAACACAGTGGTACTTTATCTATGTTTTTCTGAAGAATTCCTCAAGAAACATACATTAATAGGAAATAATGGAATAACATCAAGATTATATATCGGGCTACTTGTCAGCTTACTATACTTCCTTAATTCCAGCCATTTCTTATATTTAATGCTATGCTTATGACAGTGCCATCTAAACTATTTTCTCTACAGCTGTTTCAAAAGCTGATCCTGACACATGTGGTCAAATATGATAATAAAGTTTACCTACCTATCCACCTATCTGCTGCTGTCACTACTCCTTCTTTAGCAGCATAGCTTTTTAAAGTCACCCAGCCCCTCCAGTTCTGTGGCTGCCACTGCTGCCTCTTGTTCTGGCTTTACTCATGTTGCTCTAATTTCTAGAACAGCCACAGCTTCAAAAGCATCCTCAGGGAATGGTCAATACTTAGCAAGTGTATAAATAATCCATCTACTCTTTTTCAAGAACTAGGGCTGAAACCAAAGACACAGTTATGGCACTGCAACAATTGGAGAAGCAGAATTGGGAATGCCTAAGTGAGAATGCAATTCAAGATCCAGAATGTGAGAGCACCAATCTGCTGTTTTCATATTGATGCTTGTGGGTAAGAACTTGCCAGCCTGGGACTTAAACAATAGAATAGGATAGGGTAGGGTAGGGTAGGGTAGGGTAGGGTAGGGTAGGGTAGGGTAGAGTAGAGTAGAGTAGAGTAGAGTAGAATAGAATAGAGTAGAAAAGAATTCTTTATTGGCCAAATGTGATTGGACACACAAGGAATTTATCTCTGGTGCATATGCTCTCAGTGTACATAAAAAGACAAGATACATTCGTCAAGAATCATAAGGTGCAACACTTAATGATAGTCATAGGGTACAAATAAGCAATCAGGAAAAAAAATCACTATCAATATAAATCATAAGGAAACAAGCAACAAAGTTACAAATTTAAAGCATTTAAAGTAGATGATCTACCGGGGTCTGTGGAGTTATTCTTCATCTGACTTCTAAACCTGGTGGAATCGTCTGATCCCAACCATGTAAAGGAAAGTAGGAATGGATATTTTCCATAGCAATGCCCTAAGTTTGGAATTTTTTCCTCACAAAGTAAGGCTAGCCATACTCAGTCTTACTGTGTCCTGCTAGGCAATTCTGTTCCTCTCACTTTTGAGATTGAACTATTCCTTCAACATGTTTTAGCCTGGAAGTGGTGCGCAAACTAAGAATTAAAATATTGTTAATACACAAACCATAATCACATCAATTAAAGGCTCCTTAATGGATAAAACAGACATCCCATTAATGAACTAAAAAAACCACTTACTAGAAAGTATTTATCATAACCTAATTACCGGTAGTCCCTGGGTTAAGAATGAGCCCCATTCCTGAACTCTGTCTTTAACTTGAATTTGTATTTAAGACGGAAATTGTACTTAAAAACAGATTGCCTATTACTAGAACTGGCGGACAGTATTAAAATGTGTGCTTCAGAGGCTCCTGAAAGCACTGAGAGTCAGCTTGAAGGAGAACACTGCCCGTCATTTTTAGTAATACTGTAGGCAATCTTTTTGCATCTAGTAATTGTCCTTAAGTCAGATGTTCTTAATCAGACAACTGCATATATTATCCCTACGCCTAAAAAATATTTTGGCCCTTGGAGATTTAGCAAATTTTCTTAACACTTCTGCAAAGTTCGTGAGTTTTTCAAAGCTGGTATCTGTTGATAAGACCCTATAAGGAACATTTTATGTACAGTTTGATTTACAGCTTTCAACATTATTTGACAGTTTAGGCTGTGTATTGTGGAAGTTTTGTTCTCTCTGGTTTCTTCACATCACTTCTAGACAATAAAGAAAATAACAAAGTCTCTAAATTTAAAAGGTTATGAACCATTGCTTATAAATGTATAGCTTATAATGTAAAAAGATCTGCTAATAAGAAAAAATAATAGCTTTAACTAAAAAGGCCCTGCAATTATTTACAACCAGCTATTTAACTGTAAGGCCTGTCATTGGGTTTGATACACTCCAAGTTTTATCAGCAGTGCTGTCTTAGCCAATGCTCAAACAGGATACCATGAATAAGAAAAGATAAAGCCTTTCTTTTGTATGTTTCCAAAGTGGGAGAGATCAATTTAATACCTTTGTGGATGAAAAAGTAAAATTCCATTTATGATACTTGCCAAAGATCACGTGACTTGGTTCACACATCTAAGGGATCTACTCCATAACGGGCTTAAGTTGTTTGTCTGCCATCTCAAATGAGCTGGAAATGCAACTGGCATAAGAAAGGCTCCAAAGTTTCAATCCATTCTCCAGCTTGACTCTTCTGGTTATATGTTCTGCCTGGATGGAAGCTACCATAGCTGAATTCCCAGTTATTCTGCCTCTCCTATTTGCGTCTGAAAAATAAGCCCAAACTGCTTTTATTTCCTTGGTGGATCTTTCAGGACTGATTTCCATGGAGAAATATCTCCAGTCCCTCCTAGTTGATTTCCCTTCAACTTTGATACCTTTTGGTTTGGGATACCCACCAACAGAACCCTAAAAAACAACAACAGGTTTACTTTGCTCCCCAACTCAAAAGAGAAAACTGACAAAACTCTTTATCAATATGATTTTTTTTTGAATATACCATTTCACAGAAGAGCTGCCTAAATTTACTAGCCCATAGATAGCAAGTAAAAAAAAAGGTTGAATGATCTATTGTTCCTTTCTGACTACTTATTACTTCCTTATATTGCATGACTTGTGACTAACAAATAGGAGTGTTTTACTACATCACTAATCAAAGCTCTAGAAGGAATTATGTAATAAGCTGAAACTTAACTCACGAAGCACAGCAGACTTTAAGTTTTATATGGGATAATTCTTCTCAGATAATGCATATACCTTGAAAATGGCTGTGACGTAAAGAGAAGGGAGTGTTTCCTAAGCAAAGTTCAAGGCATGATTTTTTTCAATGCTTTTATTTTTCTGCCGCTTGAATTAATTGACTTATTTGTTTCATCCTGCTTCTCTGAAGCCTAATCTTTTAAAAAAATAGATACCCATCTATTCTTGACCCATTGCTGTGTAGATTAATATACTCTAAATCAGTGTTTCTCAACCTTGTCAAGTTGAAGATGTCTGGACTTCAACTCCCAGAATTCCCCAGCCAGAATTCGCTGGCTGGGGAATTCTGGGAGTTGAAGTCCAGACATCTTCAACTTGACAAGGTTGAGAAACACTGCTCTAAATATTATTTAAAATTTATTTGTCATCAAGATGTACCCTGTCAGGTATGATTCTGCCCATCCAGCCTGATGTGTTCGAAAACAGTACTGACCCCACTGAGGTACAGGATACAGATTATGCATGAGGCCTTTTCGCTAACAACATCTGTATTTTGAAATCCATCCAACCAAATTAAATTCGACCTTGACTCTCCTTTCATTCCAAGCCTCTGAAGACTACTTTCTTTTGAGAGTCCTTCAGTTCCCGTTATGACTAAGTATAACAACCAAGTTAGTTTTTGATTGTTTTATTGTGTTAAAATAGTCTGAATTTTTTTTTTTAAAGAGCCACTTTGGTCTATCGGTGAAGGCACCTGGCTAGAAGCCAGTAGATTACAAGTGTAGCTCTGCCTTAGGCAGGCAAACCGGTTGAGTCAGTCACTTTCTTTCTCATCCCAGTTCACCTCACAGGATTGTTGTTGTGGGGAAATAGGAAGAACAACAAATATTAGGTGCGTATGTCACCTTGAGTTATTTATAAAAATAGTAACAATGTGATAAACAAATTTAAAAAATGTTTGTTTTTGCTTTGCAAATACTTTCCCCCCCATACCTATTTGTGCTGGTTGAAACTATAATCTGGTAGCACGGGACAAAATGTCTAGGCCTCTCCAAATTAACTACCAAAATACTAGGCTTAAAGATCTCCTGGAATTCCCAATTAACACAAGAGAAGACTTTTTCTTTCTTTGAACTTTGCACATATGACGTGGGGAGGAAGGTGTTAACACAATGCAAGCTAAAATAAGTAATTGCCGCATCAGTTTCCATTGCTTGGTTGGGTGGGGCAGATCTGTTGAAAGAGAGAGTTCATTACAGTGAGGACTGAAGGGCATAGGACAGAAACATACCCAAGACAGGAAATGTCTGTTACTGGATAAGAAATGAAACTATACATGTCTAAAAGATAAACAATAATCTACAGCCCAAACACTCCTATAAAATTAAGTCTGAATGCCTTTTATTCAGTCTAGCAAGAAAGAATATTCCGGAATCACATTTACAGGTAACTTTTGTTTGCTCCCATTAGTAAACTTATTGTTACCTTGATTTTCTTCTTGTTTTTCACATATGGAAAGAAACTTTTTAAAATGTTTTTTGGCATTAAAGGCAAAGATTCCCCTCGCATATATGTGCTAGTCATTCCTCACTCTAGGGGGCGGTGGTCATCTCCATTTCAAAGCCGAAGAGCCAGCGCTGTCTGAAGACTTCTCCATGGTCATGTGGCTGGCATGACTAAATGCCGAAGGCAAACGGAACACTGTTACCTTCCCACCAAAGGTGGTTCTTATTTTTTCTATTTGCATTTTTACAGGCTTTCGAACTGATAGGTTGGCAGAAACTGAAACAGGTAATGGGAGCTCATTCCATTACGTGACACTAGGGATTCGAATCGCTGAACTTGCTGACATGCTCAGCATCTTAGCCACTGAGCCACCACGTTCCCTACTATTTATATATATCATACTATTTGTCTAGGAATTGAGGTTTATAAACCTATAATTATCACAATCAGTGGCATCTTTGGGATCTGTCAAAAAAAAAAATCAAGAGGGTGGTTGCAATTATATGACTGAAGTCCCACCATCTTTTATGTGACATATAGCACACACAAAAGCCCCGATTTTTATGTTCACTTTTTCTACAGACTATTTTTGCAGAATTCCACTATTGCAAGAAATTACACTGACTATCAATTTAAAAGTATAAGAGATTAATTCCAGAATCAAATCAATGAGGTTGATTCTATTTTTTGTTTATGTTTTATTTGAGGTTTTATAAAATAGCCTTGAAAACTGAAATTCTAGAAAATGGGTCTGCATTTAAAAGATAACAGTAATCAGGGATTTGCTAACTATTTCTCCCTTTTCAGCTAAATGAGAAATGTAAGTGGACTGATTACATGTTAGCTTCCTTAAATTATTTAGGAAAATTATTTTATCTACTTTGATCCAGTTTATTAAAAATAAAATCCAAGCCCCTAGTCAGACTCCTGCAGCATGGAATGGGAGGGCATTTTCACCTTCCCCAGGCTCTGGGGAAGCCTTTCCTCGAGCCTCTGAGAGGGTGAAAACTGCCTCCCCGGGCTCCAGAGGCCAGAAACAGGCTCATTTCCGCCCCCCCCCCCGGAACTTCCAGGATGCCTATTTTTCTCCCTCTGCAAGCCTCCACGCGGGCCCTGCACTTATTTCACATCCAAAACAGGCCAGGTGGAGACTCCTGGGAATGATGGGATGGGGTGGGAGGGTCAGGATCAGCCAGGGGTGGGATTTGGAGGTTCTCCGAACCAGCCATAATGTTAGCTATGGGTTCTCCTGAACCTGGGCGAACCTGTAGCAGCCCAATCCTGGACCAGATTCAATGACCATTTTTACTTTTGCACTTGTGCAACTGTGGTTAGTTGTAAAGTGAATCGCAGGGTCATTAAGCAAATCTATTCTTCTGAACGGAAGATTTTTGCTGGAAACTGGCAAAAAAAAAAAAAAAGCAAATCATGGTCACATGACCAAAGGATGCTCCAATCAGTTGTAAATGTGAGCCAGTTGCAAAACACCTGAAATACAATAACATGACCACAGTTTGTAAGTTTGGCAGTTGTAAGTTTGAGGATGGGTCATAAGCTTTTCAAATGTCTATCACAACTTTGCCCAATAGTTAAACAACTAGTTGTAAGTCAAGGGCTACTGTAAGAAGTGAATAAACTGACTGTCCACTACCACGGCCACTTACCCAAAGGTCTGTTTCCTATTTCTTTTTTAAATGGGACACATAAGAGATTTAAACAAGACTCACAATTTTTCTTACAGAAGAACCTATTTCTTCCCTGATGAATCTTGATCCTAAACATTTAGCAAACCTATTGAACAACCCTAGCAGAGCAGATTACAAAATTAGCCAGCAAAAATCAAACTGTTGCGCTACATACTAAGTGCTGTATATGAGTTGAAGCAAGATTCAGAACAAAAACCAAAGCATCACTTTAACAATCTTTTGAAGCCTGGAACAAATGAATTTAAGGCAATAGTTCCAATAGTTCCATTTTTAAAGGCAGAATCAATGGTGGGTTACGACCAGTATGCCCTGGTATGGGTGTACCGGTGCCTGCCAGGAGCACCGGGTACCGTTCTGGTACAGTGCTCCGGAGAGCCCACCTGCTGTCCTTACCTATATTTGAGCTCTTCGGGGCTTACGGAGCACATGGCCCCTGTGTGATGCTCTGCCGAGCAGCTGGAGTATCACAGAGGCATCGCAGAGTGTCACAGGAGTTAAGGATACATGTATGCGCTTGCACTGCGCGTGTTCATGTGGAGAATGCTAGGCCCCGTTGCACCATACCGGTTGCACCGGGATCCGGAACCCACCACTGAGCAGAATGCAGGGGTGAAATGCTACTGGGTTGGACCAGTTTACCTGAATCGGTAGTAAAAAATGCTGCAAGTTCAGGTGAAAACCATTGTTTCTGACGATCACCTGTGAAGCGCGATTTATATTACTAGAATCGTCGCATTTTCTGCTTTCTAGCTTATATAAATTATGTGGCACAGCAGATTCCACCCCCCCCCCCCGCCCTTACCTTTGCAGACTCGGAAGGCTTCAAAATGTTCCTTTTTTAGTCCTGTGCGAGCGCAACTCAGGCACATATGCACGCAGACTTACTGAACTGAACTGGTAGCAGACTTCAGAGGATTTCACCACTGACAGAATGGTTCATGTTTTCTCTTCTAGGAGTTTTTGTTTAGCTCCCAAGAGAAAATACTGTACAGAGACTTTTATGTAAGACAATGTACAATTTCAGATCATTATACTTCCTATACAGAAAACAAATTATACAACTCTAAGATGCAAGGCTTTCCCTTGCTTCTGAGGGCTCCTCTAATAATGACAATAAAATATAAAAGAAATTTAAGGATAAATTGCTGTTTAAACTTCTACAAACTGCATATCTGAAAAAGCAAACTTTATTAATTTTTGATTTGTTTGAAACTCCATTCCATATTTCCAATTGCTTCAAAATTACCGGAAATGCAACCTTCCTTTACCTGATATTTTGCAGATGCATTGGGGTGTCAAATGATTCGGAATTATGGGAACTGCATTTATAATGAAAGCCATGGTGGCGCAGTGGTTAGAATGCAGTATTGCAGGTTAATTTAGTGCTCACTCCAGGAGTTCAATTCTTACCAGCTCACGGTTGACTCAGCCTTTCATCCTTCTGAGAATGGTAAAATGAGGATCCAGATTGTTGGGGGCAATATGGTGACTCTGTAAACCGCTTAGAGAGGGCTGTAAAGCACTGTGAAGTGGTATATAAGTCTAAGTGCTATTGCTATAATATTTATTTAGTGTGCAGCCAGTCCTGCACATATTATTTATTTAAATTATATTCCATCGTTTTTATAAACAACTTCTTGTTTTTTTCTTATTTTCTCCACAGCAACCAGCCTGTATTATAATACTCAGTATTATTCTAACATTCAGTTGGCAGATGGACACACATACTTATCTCAGTACAGATATAAACTCTCTTTGGCAAGAGGCAATAAAACACAGGAGTTGCTAGATTAAACTCCTATGCCATTCCTCTATTGAATCCAAATGTATGCAAGATAAAAACTGAGTGACAACAGCAGATTATTTGAGAAGTATAACTAACTGTCCTTGTAAGTCTGTTACCTTATATAGCATACTGGAGAAAAAGGAGCCAGCGTTAAGCAAGCATGTATAATTCTGGGGGCCTGCAAGGATTGTTACACTCTTTTCACCAAATATGCCTTGACTCAAACCAACCTGAAAGTCTTGTGTACCAAGGCTGCTTTATATACAAAACAGCAATATTGTCATAACACAGGAAAGGACCTCAAATTATGGCAACAAGCAAAAAATATTTTTCTGTTCCCAGGCAACCATAATATCTTTATAAATTTTAGCATAAATATTGGAAGGATACTGCGATGGGTATCTGCTGTGAAAAACTGCTAAATTTATCACTTGGAGATTAGCAGATTAGATATCTGTCCTAAAAATTTCAATAAACATCATTAATGGAACCCAATCATAGACTTCTTTAGTTAGTTCACCATAAATCGATACTTTATTCATTTGCTTCTGACCATTTGAAGTTTATTTTTGAGTTAGTTCTCTCTTGCATAGCTATTCTGATTGAGGCTTCCCAAGAGCATGAAGCAAACTCCTTGTCCTGACAAAAAACCCTTTTATTAATTTACTGTGAATTCTGCTCATTCACATCCAGCAAATTCTTTCAAAGGAGGATTTACAGTCACAGACCTTATCTGGCTTGGAGAGCTGACAAGGCGGTATCTGCAAAACTTGGCAAAACTTGGAAAGTCATGAGCCAATTAAGCAAACTAATTGTCTTCTGCAAACTTCACTCCCCTTTCACTCCTTTTTTATTTCCTCTGGGAGGGGCCATTCATTGTCCACCTGTGGCCTTACTCCCAAGTCTATAAAAGTGAAGAAAAGCTGAACTAAGGTCATAAGCATAGCTGCGGTTTTACTTAGTGATTGCTTTGCTTAACAACCAAATTACCTTTCCCAATTGGAATCTCCAAATGAGAACCTTATGTACTTCCTTTATGCTTCTTGTAGTTCTCTTTCCCACTTCATTACTGTTTATTAACAGTATGGGAGAGCAAAAGTAGTTTAACACTTTGGGAATCTTAGTAGTTATTTGCCTTTATAAAACAACAAAAACACTTTCCTAATCTTTCAGCACTTGCTGAAATCAAAGTTACTGAACAAGCTTTCTTTAAAGCCACAACAGCTCCTTTGTTTGTCCATGATAAACAAAATCCAAATTATGCAAATTCACTAAAAAGCAAGGAAAGTTAGGCCATGTTGTTCAAGGACAATCAAGTGATGAAGACTGATGGTTGCCTATTTCTAGAGACTCATGCCCCTAGTACATCTTCAACCCAATTAAGAAAACCTTAAGCAATTACATATATGATTAATGCTCACCCAAAATAATACTGTGCCATTATAGATGTGATATCTCCAGGAATGCTTGCTAGCTATCGGATGGGGAGACCTTTTCTACCTCTGTTATGTACAATTCCATGCATGTCAACCTGATTAGTTGCTCATTATCCACTGAAACAGTTTTCTCTAGTTATCTTGCTCTTCAACTTTCCAAATTGTAGGAATATATATGGAATGTGTCAAGTAAAAGAAAGGTGTTTTTCATATGCAGATCATTATCTACTTAGAACCATTCATTTAAAAATTGTTTGCAGTTATTATGGTAATGAGAAAAGTGGCTTACAACCAATCCTTGCCCTTACGACCACCAGAGTGTCTTACAATCCATTGCAGTTCCCTATAGACACACAATCAAAATTCAGGCACTTGACAACCAGCATGTATTTTTGACTGGTTGCAGTGCCTCGGGGGCATGTGATTGTTGTTTGTGACCTTCCCAAGGGGCCTCTAGCAATCAAGTCAACGGGAAAGCCAGATTCACTTAAAAACCATATGATTTGCTTAGCAACCCTAGCAAAAAAAAAATATATCTGATTCAGTTAATGATCATTTCCTTAGGAATAGAAGTTCCGGTCCCGGTTGAGAACTAGCTGCATGTGCACATCACAGGGTGCTGTGTATTTATTGCAGAAAATGCTAGTGGAAATATAAGTAACACAACTGCTGTATCACAGTACCACAGTGAAATGGACTCATCAGTCCATTTTCATAAACATTCAGAAGTTTACATAATTTTTACACCTACAATGTTGGACTATACATATGATGATTGCTAAAATGCATTGTTTTATTATGATATAAAACTTCTAAATTGCGGCAAACTAATCGGGAATTATAAAGAATAAATTAAAATATATGCCTGCAGTAACACACCTATTAGACAAAGCCAAATATATTAGACAGAGCCAATTGTCAGCAACAATTTAACTTAAATGCTTATTGTATTTTTTTTTAATATATTTTATTATGTTTTCATTCTATACAATCACATATTCACTGTGCTTAATCAGGGCATATAACATTGAATAATAAACACGGCCCTCACTTATATAGAAAATGCCCTCTACAATACAAACCCAGTATACCACCTTGGCCCGCCATACACCCTCTTTCAACCCCCTCCAACTTTCATTCTTCCTTCTCACACACCCCTCTACGCCTACTTCCCCTTCCCTTCTTTCTAACCCTAACCCTATCACTCCCTCTCCATTCCCTCCCTCCCTCTTTCTCCCAAAGAAAAAAATAAAAACAACAATAAAAAAAAACAATTTAACTTAAATGGAAACCAAATAAGATCCTTGTACTTATTCTTCATGCCATCATCTAGATCTCCTGCTGTTTACTACACTACTTACCTTCCTCATTATGAAAGTAGTTTGGAATGCTTAAGTTTTGGTTTCTCCAATTTTATCTCTCCCACCTTCTGATTTCTCTGTGTGGTTTCTTTGAAGAGCTTTGCCCTCAATCCTCTGCCCCCTTCCTCCCATCACACACACTTTAAAAAAAGAGAACTTGAAATAGCATATTCTTTTGACATTATCTTTTCAGTTCTAGCATTTCCATTAGAAAAGCATATTCTATTTGCTTGGTATTTCTAACCAACTATTTCCATGCCCCATACCACTATGTCTGATACTTAGGACTTAGGACCATAACTCATTTTGAAGGCTTTAATTTGCAGGCTTTAAAATGAAAACGGGAGGGTGTGTGTGTGTTGTATTTTCTTTTTCTTTTTTTACACAACAAATCAACTGAAAGGATCTTCAGATGACCCATGCTGGCTAGCAGCTTCAAAAAATTCATTTGTGTTATGTTGCCAGAGAATGGATGAGAATTTTTGAGGCGATCAAGGCTACAGCACACTTTTAATGTAAAATATCCAGAAATACAACTTGTCCAACAGATGGCTGTCTTATCGAGAAAGGGGAGGAGGGGGAGGGCAGAGACATCTATCTCCTGTGGTAATTGGCGTCGTCGTTGAACAGTTGTTACCACTATAAAGTGACGAACCCCCACCTACCCACCCAGCGCTTTAACAACCTTGCCTTCTTTGACCCAATCTGCGCAAGAGGCTTCGGATATTGGCAGAATATCTGCCATCCAGCCTCATCTTTCCACCTTCTCTCTCCCAGACTTGATCGTGCCCACTTCACTTTCACCTTATAGACTTTGACCTAGCGGCTCATCATCTTTACACTTTCTCCTGAACTCTTTTTACTTATTTCTACGACCTTCTTCCACGGCGATGCACCCACTTGGTGCGGTAGGAGTCTTCAGTGGAGCTATTATTTCAAACGACTTTGAGAATAAGATCGTCTTAATTCAAACGAAGTATTAGCTTTTCTTTTTTCCGTCTGCATCGAACTGCTGACTCACGTCCAGCTTTTGATCAACTCTATTTATATCCTGACCTGGCCAGAATTGGTGCCTCTGATCTTACTAATAGGCTGCAACTTAACACTGACACGCTAGCTGCGTAACTTATACCTGACGGCCTGAACTACAAATTAGCAAATTAACGTAGCTGTTATACACTAATCCAGCCGGTTAATTTATAGCTCGTCGCCGAGTTGTGAAAATGCAAAAAACTGGTTGAAGCGAAACACGAATAAGTTATGCATAAGCGAATAGTGCGAACACAGGCCACTTGCTTATTGGTTAAATACAAGGCTCTGCGCGCGAGCGGCTTCGCTGGTAAACTTTATTTAACAACTGCACTTCCCGCTTCCTTACCGGCAGCTATGACAATCAGACAGAGGAGGGAGGGTGCCCTGCCACCTTCAGGAGACATGGTCGTGCCAATTCACCGGCTGGAGCCCGAAGTCCTGGAACGGCAAGGCGGCCTTGCTGGCTTCCGAGTCGCTTTCTTGTGCGGTTTTGAGAGAGGCGGGCAAAAATCCTACCACCCGAATTGTGAGCACTTCCTCTGATCACTTCAAGAAGAGCGGGTTTTTTTTTTCTTTCGCCCAAGACTGCAGCAATGAAACGCCTCCCTCGCTGGGTCTCCGTCCACCGCCCACTGCCACTTACCGCCCTTCGCGGCTCCCGGCGCTGCCGTCCGCGCTCTGTTCCAGGGCGGCCCCTGCTGGACGGTGCCAACAGATTTAGCAAGTGCCCGCAAGTCGAACCAGGCATTGCCTGTCCCTAGTCTGGAGGATAGGTGGTTGTCACAACGCCCTGCTACCTGCTCCGGCTGATTATTCGCATCTTCGGCTTGCAGAGTTTCGTCCCCCGCCCTCTTCAGCCGACTTCCGAATACAGTATAGTAATATAATTGTCTGGCTTAGCTTTAAAAATATTTTTGAAAAACGAATCGTCAGTTGTCTCAACTTTTCATTCTTACAAACGGATTAAATTTAGTATATTACAGTTTATTAAGCCTATACGGAAATCAAAATAACACGTCAGCATTTGTAATGTGAAATTGGACCTTTGTCCCCAATTTGCAAGTTTCAGCTGGCAAATGATATCTGCAACAGGTTTCTCACCCTTTTGAAAGAGAAGTTAATTTTATGCACAGTTTTGATTGCTCAAAATTTCTATAATATCAACCGAATTTATTTTGCAAACTCATTATTGTCTTTTTGTATGAGTTTTGATAGTGTACAAATTATAACTAATATCCAGACTTGTAAAGCACGAGCATATAGCATCCCAGAGTGTTTTCACACATATTACTTTGGATAAATAGCAATAATCCAGAAATCCTTCCACTCCCCACTATCCTGTAGAGCTATAGAAGCTTCTTGGATGAGAAGCGAACTGTCCTAAAAAAAAAAAGAAAATCCAAAACACCTTTGGGACTTTTTTACTACTTTGATTTTTTAAAATAGAACAAGAGTTGGAAGCGATCTTTGAGATCTTTTAATCCAACCCCCTTCTCAAGCAGGAAACTCAATACCATTTCAAACAAAAGGTTGTCCAAATCTCTTAAAAACTCCAGAGTTGGAGCACTCACAATTTCTGGAAATAAGCCATTCCACTGATTAATTATTCTAACTGTAAAGAATTTTCTCCTTAGTTCTAGGTTGATTCTCTCTTTGATTAGTTTCCATTAATTGCTTTTTTGTCTTGCTTTCAGGTGCTTTGGAGAATAGTTTGACTCCCTCTTCTTTGTGGCAACCCCTGAGATATTGGAACACTGCTATCATGTCTCCCCTAGTCCTTCTTTTCAATAAACTAGACATACCCAGTTCCTGCAACCAGTCTTCATATGTTTTAGCCTCTAGTTCCCTAATCATCTTTATTGTTTTTCTCTGCACTCTTTCTAGAGTCTTAACATCCTTTTTATATTCTGGCAAACAAAACTAGATGCAATATTCCAAGTGTGGTCTTACCAAGGCATTATAAAATGGTATTAACACTTAATGCAGTCTTAATTCTATCCCTCTGCTAATGGAAATTAGAACTGCAATTGCTTTTTCTGGTAAATGCAGAGCACTGCTGATTCATGTTTAAGTGGTTGTCCACTAGAACACCAAGATTACTCTTGCAGTTATACTGTTGATCTAAGTACCACCTATTCCAGTGCCCCCTCCAAACTTTCTGGGCTGGCAGACCGGTGAGGAAAGTAGAGGAGATGATTCTGTGTGAGTGGCAGGGGCACACCCACAGGCCATATGCATGGCTGCTCCATTTTTTTAAGATGTGAACATCAGCTCTTTTCCAGTCCTCTGGTAGTTCCCTGGTGTTCCAGGATCTTTGATATATATGGTTCAGTGGTTCTGAGGTCATATCTGCCAATTCCCTCAGAAATTTTGCTTTAAGAGTGCTTTGGTTTAGACCCGTTACAAAAAATAAGATTCTCTTATTTTTGAAAACTGTCCTTTGGCATAGAATACACAGACTTCTGTCTTTGCAGAATTCACATAGACTCCTGTCTCCCCACAACATGTTGGACATTGGGAAAATTCAGCAATTAAGTACTTTAGGTGCTGCTTGAGGGGAAATGCTGCAAAAATAGTATATTTCAGGTTGTGGGCCCAGCTGCAGGTTAAATATCTTGCTGTATTTATTAATTTATGGGTTTATGGAATCCCAAAACTCTAAACGGCTAACAAAACTTACATATATTGCAACACAAGGCAATGTAACAGTTATTTATGTACTTATTTATAGAATTTATATGTCTGGCCAACTCAAACATTGCAGCCCTGGGTAGTGTACAATAAATTAGAAACAGAACAAGATAAAATCCAACCACATCCCAAGAGGCATCCAATGACTCACATTCTTCTATCTCCCTCAGGATGGGAATCTCATATTGCTTACTTTCACAGCCAATGGCATAATTCTATCCACATCGTCATAAATACCACAGAATTAAATGGGCCTTATTCTTAGACATATTATATGTCCCTATCCATTGTTCCTTAATATGTAAGTGCAATTTAGAAGTAAAATTTCCTAATCAGACTCTTGCACTTGATAAGAGACGGTGTACATGTGGGAAGATTTTGAGTGAGTGTGAAATCAATAGTTAGATGCAGCTCCTATTTTCTATTTACAGATGAGCCCTGTATTCAAGAGTAGAGCATCTAGAGTGCATAAGAAGCCAACAATAAACAGGGATTACTGCAAAGGCAATTTAAATCCATCTCTATGGCGTTAAATCACAAATGCAGAAGACTTTATCTTATAACAGCAGTGGCTAGAAAACAGTGTAATTTTTTGCATATCTTGTTCTGCAACAGATCTGTGTGTGTGTGTGTGTGTGCGCGCGCGTGTGTGTGTGTGTATAGGCATTGAGCTATGTGTAATTTGGACAAGGCACTTAGAATAAATGGCATAAAATCACTTTATAATAAAAATAAATAAGGCACTGTAAATGAAAGATCGAAACAGTATTACTATGACTGCTTCAAGCACTATAATAGGCTCTTTTCTTCACGTTAGTATTTCTTAACTTTACGTGGCAGTTAAAGAAGTCCCAGCAAAAAGAAACTAAAGCTGTCTAGAGTGGTCTGGGAATTCTGAAAGTTGAAACCCACACATTTTAAAAAGGGAGCACCTACAACTCCTGGAAACAAGCTATTGACTATTAATTGTTTTCATGATCAGGAAGTTTCTCCTTAGTTTTAAGGAGAAATCTTTAACAAGCTTCTTGAACAAGCTTCCATCCTTTATTTCTATCCTGCTGTCTAGGATAGACTGGTCTTTGGAAAATAAGTCAATTGACTCTTTGTGGCAGCAGCTCAAGTATTAGAAGGCATTTATCATTTCATCCCTAATCTTCTCTTCAATAAGTTAGACACACCTAGCTAAAATAAAATAAAAATAAAAAAGCATCAAATTGTGATTGTTTTTATATTTGTCTTCTAACAGAAAAAACATTGCTCTTCTGTGATGTTATCATACATGGCCTCTCTTGGTACCATACACTTTGAGGTAGGGAATTCATTTAAGTTATTTGAAAAAGTAGGTAAATTACTTTGGGATGTTACCATGCAAAATACATGCTGTATCACTCAACATTGATAACTTTTGTCCCTCAGTTCTCTTTATTGTTGACACAGTTTGAATCCCATCTAGAGTAGGATGACTCAACAATCATCTTATCCATGCTGACCTTCAATTATTGGAGTTCATCCAGGAGTGGGCTGCTGAGAGGTTCGCATGGATTCGGGCAATCCTCTAGCTAGGATTCTACCCAGTTTGGTGAACCCCCAAATCCCACGCCGGCTGCCCCTGCCTGCCCCACTCCAACCCTCCCTTCCGAGGAGTCTCCACATGGCCCATTCATCATACCAGGTAAGTGCAGGGCCCATGAGGAGGCTCAGGTAAAGGGGAAAATGGGCCTACTGGAGGTTCTGGAAGTATGGAAACAGGCCTGTTTCTCTGGAGGGCCTTCGGAGCCCAGGAGGAAGCAATTTCCGCCCTCCCAGAGACTCGAGGAATCTAGAGCATATGGGGAGAGAAAAAAAAATGCCCCCCTGCCATGGTGCAGGAGGCTGACTAGGCTACGCCTACCATGGCCATGCCCACCCAGCAATGGGGCAGCAAACCTATTGCTGCAATTTTTGAAGCCCACCATTGGGTTCATCAAATCTATCATATCACCCAAATATTGCTTACCCATGTGATCTTACTTTAGGTCTCTAAGTGACTTCATCCAATGTTTTTATGTAGGTGTTGATTAGCTGGGAGATAAATAAATGGTTTTTCTGCAAAGCATGAAAACCTGGGAGCAAGTTGGTCACTCAAAGTACAAAGGTGGAAACAGTGGTGGCTCTGCTGGAAGAGGATTAAAGGCCCTGAAGCTCTGGTTATGTCTTGGAACCAAAGAAAAATTGAAGCTTTGGATATTGTTTGTGATTATAGTGAAAACAATATCATATTGCGTCTTTTATTTTCCTGACTCCAATAAATTGATCTGGTTCATTAATTATCTGATATTGCAACTAATCAGTGCAATAATTAGAAAGTAGATGCCTACTGTTATAACCCAGCAACAACCTGTGTTGCATTCTAATTGGTTGGTCAAGGCACAGCATCTGATTGGCTGGCCTCGTGACAGTTGGGCTTGACAGTTGCTTCTGGCTAGTATAAATACCCTGACAGTTGCAGGGAGAATCTTTGAATCGCTTGTCATCTGGTACTAATAAAGATCTGTCTTGCATACATGGCTCCTGCGTGTCAATCCCTCACAACAACAACCCACACACACACAACACGAGTTTACAATACTGGCGACGAAGACTGGGGACCTGTAACCTGAAGAAAATCAACTGCAATTTTCTTCTCTCAGTTGTTTAGAGTTCTCCTCACCGTCATGGCTGGTATGCCTACTTTTGCACCTTTTGGAGTCGGAGGTGAGACTTGGGAAGCATTCCTGGAAAGGTTTGAGTGCTTTCTGATCGCAAATAACCGCCAGGGTTATTCTCAAGCGCGAAAGTGCGGATTTTTTCTTACAGCTTGCGGTCCGGAAATGTTTGCCACCGCAAGGTCTTTTGCCGCCCCAAGAGCGGTTTATGACCTCTCCTGGCAAGAGCTCACAGATGGGCTTCAGGCTTACTATGCCCCTCCCCCCTCCCAAATAGCAAGACGTTTTGCTTACCGCAGGCGCGTCCAAAAGCCTGCAGAGAATGTCAACCAGTTTTTGCAAGCTTTAAGAGTTGCTGCAGCACAGTGCGATTTTCCTGACTTAGAGGCTAATCTTGCAGAACAATTTGTCTGTGGATTAAAAGACATTTTCCTCAGACGCCGGCTTTTGGGCAAGCCTAAAGTCACGTTAGTTTATGCCATAGATGAGGCTCGCGCTGCGGAGTTGGCAGATTCGGCATCCAGCGAGATAGAACGTTACCTCGCGCAGATGACAGTTGCTGGCAGTTTACCAACGGGTCAAGCCTCAACTGCCTTGGTTCCTCCTCCACTACAACAGCCAACGTACATCACCAATTTAATTGATGAGCTTGCCCCTCTTCCAGACTATTTACTTAATTTACAGGTGGACAGGATTGGGGCACAGCCCCGCAGACAGCAACCGCGTCAGCAGCAGTCTATCAGCCGTCCACTTTCTAATTCAAATGCCTGTTTTAGCTGCGGTGGTCCGCATGCCAGGGCTTCCTGCCCCTTTAAGGCTGCAGAGTGCCGCCGTTGCGGAAAAAAAGGACATTTGGCCAAAGTTTGTAGAGCTGCTCAGCCTGCTACAGCTGCATCGTCTGCTCCTCCACCTCCTTATGGGACAGCTGCTTCAAACAGAAGTCCTCAGCCCCGCGCGTCTGCTCAGCGACAGGATAATTGCTTCAACGTCAAGCAAGCTGGCCTGCCGCTTCCTGATGTCTCCATCAATTCTTCCTCAGAGGGTACGAACAAGATAATTGTCACTCCATTGATCGAAGGTCAACCTTGCAACATGGAAGTAGACTCTGGAGCTTCCAAATCCTTGTTATCTTGGGACAAATTTTCTCTTTTGTGCCCCCATGTTAAACGCTGTCACCTTTCTCCTCCTGACTCTATCTTAAAGGACTATCAGGGGTCTAGCATTTCTATTGTTGGTTCCTATAATGTCAGAGTTTCTTATGGGCAGCATTGTACAACTTTGCCTGTTTTAATTGTGCTTAAGCCCTTGCCATCCATTCTAGGTTTGGATTGGTTCAGCCCACTGGGTCTCTCAATACATGGAATTCATTCCATGACAGACACTTCTGCTGATGTGGCATTAGTTTTGTCAGATTACGCTGACATTTTTGATGGCCAGCTGGTCCGGTACAAGGGTAACCCTATCTCTCTCAACTTGGATCCCCAGGTTGCTCCCATCAGACTGAAGGCCCGCAGGGTGCCTTTTGCTTTAAGGCCCAAGGTTGAAGCCGAGCTCGACAAGCTCGTGGCACAGGGCATACTGGAGCCAGTCGACCATTCACCGTGGGAGACCCCAATTGTCATTCCAGTGAAGCCCGACGGCTCCATTAGGGTCTGTGCCGACTACAAATCCACCATCAACCTCGCCTTGCAAGCAAACCCATATCCAGTCCCTGTTGTACAACATCTGCTCCATTCCCTGGGGCAGGGTTGTATTTTTGCCAAACTGGATATGGCGCAAGCCTACCAGCAGCTTCCTGTGGATGACGATGCGGCGGCTGCCCAAACCATCGTCACCCACCGGGGGGCTTTCCGTTGTCACCGCCTACAATTTGGCGTATCCGTTGCCCCGGGGATTTTCCAGAGTCTCATGGAGCGGTTGCTCCATGGGCTTCCAGGAGTGGTACCATATTTTGATGACGTCCTGATCGCTGCAAACAGCCAATCAGACCTCATCAAAGTTCTAAGGAAAGTCCTCGACCGTTTCAGGGGCGCGGGACTTAAATTGAAACGCAGCAAGTGTTTCTTTGCTGTTCCCCAAGTGGAATTTCTGGGCTTCACAATTGACGCCCAGGAAATCCACCCTACCCCTTCAAAATTGGCAGCTATCAGGGACGCACCTGCTCCAACTTCCAAGGCGCAGCTACAATCGTTCCTGGGGCTTTTAAATTTTTATGCACCTTTCATTCCACACAAGGCATCACTGGCCGAGCCCCTGCATCGGTTGCTGGACCGATCAGCGCCTTGGCAATGGGGCAGCCGCGAAGCACAAGCGTTCGCAGCTGTCAAATCCCTGCTGACGTCAGATGCAGTCTTAGTCCAATACAGTGACAAGATGCCTCTGACTCTAGCATGTGATGCCTCGCCCGTGGGTTTGGGAGCCGTTCTGAGCCATGTCCTGCCCAATGGTTCAGAAGCTCCCATAGCTTTTTACTCCCGGACACTGTCATCAGCAGAAAGGAATTACAGCCAAATTGACAAGGAGGCTCTAGCTGCAGTGTCAGGAATTAAAAAATTCCACGATTACTTATACGGGCGGCATTTCACCTTGTTTACAGACCATAAGCCACTCCTTGGGCTTTTGGCAGGTGATAAGCCGACCCCTCCTATTCTATCCCCAAGAATGACACGATGGACGGAATTCTTAGCGGCGTACTCCTACGCCTTACGATACCGTGTTGTGTATTGAAGAAAGTCCTCGCTGTTACGAATGACAGCTCGGAAGCAGCCAGGCGCGTCTTAGCCAATCAGACGCGCCTGTCAGTTGCCGAGCTGTCATCCGCGCGAGCTGTAACACGAGCCAGGTGCTTGCAGTATAAAAGGCAAGACGTTTAAACAGTTAACTGTCTTGTTAGAGCAACAACCTTGCTGATTGCTATATTGTTTCAGCTGTTCCTGCAGCCGCCTAGCCGGCTTTCATTTAATACATTGTTGCGAGTTTTGTTACACTCCTTCAGCTACTGAATAAAAGGTTACAGTGTTTTAAAGGACCTGCCTGGTTTTTTCAGTTATAATACCTACTACTATCTAACTACTGTTTAAATTTTTAGAAATTATAGGAGGTTTCCATAGAGAATTCACTTCATAATAGTTTCATATCTGCAGAGTTTAAAAGCAGGTACATAGTCACCTATATCAAAAAGATTACAGGTAAAAGCCAACTTTCCTAGTGACTTCATGGACTCATCCAAGTAGATTTCTCAGAATAATTATCCAAGTGGTTTCATATATGTCCAATCCTCCCAAAATGATGAAATGTGTCATACTGCAGTATAGGTTTCACCTATTTGTATTTGCAATCCTTTATTGCACATCAGTACATAAGAATGGAATTTGCATGGCATGACATACTTTGTCATTTATCCTCTCCTGCCCTCCTCTGAGAGATCTATGAATGGCTTGCCATTGCTTCCTTCAAAATAACTAGGTGTTGGCACAATGTTGAAATGTAAATATATTGATTGGAGTAATAGATTAGGTAATGAATGTTTCCTCTAAGCATAACTTCAAACTGAAGAAACTAGAAATTATTTAACACTACATTTATTTTCCAAGCCACAAAATTTATTTTCCAAATTTTCCAATTTTATATTTTTATATGTTTAATAAGAAGTTTGTGTTGACTGATGTTAACATAGCCTGATAGACCTAGCTGAGAAAAACCAATACCATGAAGAACAACTCTTTTGAACACACATTGTATTATTTATTCAGTCCTTGTCAAACTCACACAGAAAAAGTTTGAAAGATTGCTTTCTGTATTGCTTTCATGTCCAAAATCTGATTTATTACCTTGTTGTTTTTGGTTAACCAAGAAATCAAGAGAGTGCTCTTCAGGTAGATAGTCTTTTCAAAGTTATCAGGAACCAGAATCAAAAATATGTAGTACATATCAATGTTCCCTCTAATTTGTTTTCAGTGTGTGCGGAAAAGTCTAGTGTTTGAGCGGCACATTTTCATGCCTGAGCACCTGAATTTTTTTTAGCCATAATTGTCATCAGAGCAGATGTTGGGGAGAGGGGCAATTTGGGAGTCCTCCTGGATCCACAGCTGACTTTAGAACACCATTTGTCAGCTGTGACCAGGGGGACATTTGCCCAGGTTCTCCTGGTGCACCAATTGTGTCCCTAACTGAACTGGGAGGCTCTCAGAACAGTCACTCACACCCTTGTGACCTCAAGACTGGACTACTGTAATGCGCTCTACATTGAAGAGCCCTTGAAGAGCATTTGGAGACTTCAGCTTGTCCAGAATGCAGCCGCGCGAGCGATTGTGGGTGCACCGGGTACACCCACGTTACACCAATTCTCCGCAAGCTGCACTGGCTGCCTATTGGACTCCGGACGCGCTTCAAGGTGCTAGTCGTTACTTTTAAAGCCCTACATGGTATCGGACCTGGGTACTTGAGAGACCGCCTCCTGCCAATTACCTCCCTACGACCAATAAGATCCCACATATTAGACTTCCTCTGGATTTCATCTGCTAGCCAATGTTGACTGTCGACCACCCAGGGGACAGCCTTCTCTGTGACTGCTCTGGCCCTCTGGAACGATCTCCCCGTGGAGATTCGAACCCTCACCACCCTTCATCTAGATCTAGATACCTTCCAGTCGGGATTTAGGCCTGGCTACAGCACGGAAACCGCTTTGGTCGCGCTGACCGATGATCTCTGGAGAGCCAGGGATGAAGGTCATGCCTCCGTCCTAGTGCTCCTTGACCTCTCAGCGGCCTTCGATACCATTGACCATGGCATCCATGACGACTGTGGGAGGTGGGGGTAGGAGGCACTGTTCTACGGTGGTTCTCCTCTTACCTCTTGGACAGGTCGCAGTCGGTGTTGGTCGGAGGGCAGAGATCGACCCCTAGGCCCTAAATTATGGTGCCACAGGGTTCGGTCCTGTCCCCCCTCCTGTTTAATATCTACATGAAGCCGCTGGGTGAGATCATTCGACGGCATGGGATAAAATACCATCAGTATGCGGACGATACCCAGTTGTATCTGTCCGCCCCGTGCCAACTCAGTGAAGCGGCTGATGTGATGTGCCAGTGCCTCGAGGCTGTTAGGGTCTGGATGGGGGTTAACAAGCTTGTACTCAATCCGGATAAGACCGAGTGGCTGGTGTGTTTCCCTCCTACTAATTGACCAAGTTTTCCATCTCTCAGGCTGGGGGGTCAAACAGTACGCCCCTCAGACAGGGTTCGCAATTTGAGAGTTCTCCTGGACCCACAGCTGACTTTTGAACACCACTTGTCAGCTGTGACCAGGGGGGCATTTGCCCAGGTTCGCCTGGTGCACCAGTTGCATCCCTACCTGAACCGGGAGGCCCTCACAACAGTCACTCGTGTCCTTGTGACCTCTAGACTGGAGTACTGCAATGTGCTCTACATGGGGCAGCCCTTGAAGAGCATTCGGAGACTTCAGCTTGTCCAGAATGCAGCTGCACAAGCGATCGTGGGTACACCTCGGTTCACCCACATAACACCTATCCTCCGCGAGCTGCACTGGCTGCCTATTGGTCTTCGGATATGCTTCAAGGCACTAGTCGTCACTTATAAAGCCCTTCATGGTATTGGACCTGGGTACTTGAGAGACCGTCTGCTGCCAATTACTTCCAATAGACCGATTAGATCCCACAGATTAGGCCTCCTCCCAATTCCATCCGCCAGCCAATGCCGACTGGCGACTACCCGGAGGAGAGCCTTCTCTGTGGCTGCTCCGACCCTCTGGAACGAGCTCTCCATGGAGATTTGAACCCTCATCACCCTCCAGGCCTTCAGAAAATCCCTTAAAACCTGGCTGTTCTGACAGGCCTGGGGCTAAAGAGCTTTTGCCCCCCCCCTCGAATGGTATGGTTGTTGTGTGCTTTTAAATTGTGTATTGTTCTGTTCGTCTTTTTTATCCCTTATCTGTACCCCCTTCCCTGACTTGGATTGTGAGCCGCCCTGAGTCCCCTTTGGGGAAAAGGGCGGCATATAAATGCAATAAATTCAATTCAATTCAATTCAGGCTTTTCGCAAAGCCGTCAAGACCTGGCTGTTCCGGCAGACCTGGAGCTGATGAGTTCCCAGCCCCACTCGAATTGTTGTGGTTGTTGTGGAGTTTTTTAATCTGTTTCTGTATTTTGTTTTTTGTCTTGTTTGTTTTCTATGTATTGTCCCCATTCCCTATTGGTTTGTTAGCCACCCTGAGTCCCTTTGGGAATAGGGCGGCATACAAGTTTAATAAACTAAACTAAACTAAAAGTATCCTCTCCCTCTCCCTCAAACCCCCAGGAAGGAAGGAAGGGAAGAGAGGGGGAGGGAAAGGGAAGGAAATGGGAAAGAAGAAAAGGAAAGGAAAAAGGAAAGGGAAGGAAATGGGAAAGAAGAAAAGGAAAGGAAAAAGGAAAGGAAATGGAAATGGAAAAGAAGGAAAGGAAAAATGAAAAGAAATGGGAAAGAAAAAAGGAAAAGAAATGGAAAAAAAGGAAAGGAAAAAGGAAAGGAAATGGGAAAGAAGAAAGGAAGGCATGAAGAAAGGGGAAGGGAAGGGAAGGGAAAAGAAAAAAGGGAAAAGGAAATAAGGAAAGGAAAAGAGAAAGGAAAGGAAATGGGAAAGAAGAAAGGAAAGGAGAAAGGAAAGGAGAAGGGAAATGAAATGGAAAAGAAGGAAAGGAAAAAGGAAAGGAAATGGAAGAAGAAAGGAAAGGATGAAGAAGGGAGGGAAAGGGAAGGAAAAAGATAAAACAAGGGAAAAGGAAATAAGGAAAGGAGAAGAGAAAGGAAATGAAAAAGAAAGGAAAGGAAATGGAAAAGAAGGAAAAGAGAAAGGAAAAGAAAAGGAAATGGAAATGAAGGAAAGGAAAAAGGAAAGGAAAGGAAAAGAAGAAGGAAAGGAAAGGAGAAAGGAAAGGAGAAAGGAAAGGAGAAAGGAAAGGAGAAAGGAAAGGAGAAAGGAAAGGAGAAAGGAAAGGAGAAAGGAAAGGAGAAAGGAAAGGAGAAAGGAAAGGAGAAAGGAAAGGAAATGGAAAAAAGGAAAGGAAAAGAGAAAGGAAAGGAAATGGAAAATAAGTAAAGGAAAAGAGAAAGGAAATGGAAAAGATGAAAAGAAAAAGGAAAGGAGAAAGGAAGGGAAAGGAGAAAGGAAAGAAAAGGGAAAAGAAGGAAAAGGAAAGGAAAGGAAAAAGGAGAGGAAAGGAGAAATGAAAGGAAAAGAGAAAGGAAAGGAAAAGGAAATGAAAATAGAAGAAGGACAGAAAGGGAAAGGAAAGAGTGGAAAGGATTGGTACAACTCAAAAATCAAGTCTCAAGATCCCATGGACCCCTTTGGCTCAGGCAGTCCAATTCCACGCTGCTTCCCTCTCTCTGCAAAGCGAGGGGATCGCAGAAAGATTGCCCAGTCCAGAATAGGGCTTCAGATGACACAATGCCTGAGAAACCCCGGATGTGCAGAGAAACGCAGGCTACAAGCAGCAAATAATGTTTTCCCAGGAACCGACGAAGCCCCAATGGGAATTCTCCCTTCTGCAGCATCATCAGTCTCTGTGCAGAGTCTTCCTTGATTTCACCAATCACCAGATGGAAGAGAGAATTTAAAAACACTGCGCTGCAGTTTGAAACTTCAATGTGGTGTTTTCTTGTTATGTGTGCGACCGCGCATGCGCGCAGCTTAGAGGGAACATTGGTACATATAACACAAAAGTAATATAGTATTAAAATAGCTAATGTCATGGGTTTGACTTTATCATACAGTACAGTGGTGGGTTAGAATTTATTTTACTACCAGTGCAATTGCACGCTTGCGTGACGCTTCTGTACATAGCTTCCCACTGTCGCCACAACTGGTTTGCCCGATCTGATACTAACTGGTAGCAAACCATCTCTGATACAATAATAATTTCATGTAACTATTTTTTTAAAGTTCTGCTAGTATTAGTTTATTTTAAACATCTCTTCAAATGTACCACTAGTAAAACAAATCCATAGATTACCAATGAGTATCCCAATTTTCTGAATTTTAAAATAGTTGTATACCTGCGGTTAATTTTTTATCATACTGATTTTGTAGGGTTATATAATACGCATACAAAATAAATCTGTATTTGTCTGGGTCTTGTGCTAAATTTTGGATGTCACCTACTGGTCAAAGAATCTCAATAGTGTTCCATCCCATCAATCAAAATTCAATATAATTTTTAAATTTGAAAATGTTATTAAAAAGGTTATCTAAGAAAGATGCCATAATTAAGAAATTCTGTCTTAATATGACCTTTCATTATTTTTTAATGTTTTGAGTATTTATTTTGAGTATTTATTAATACTTATAGGCCGCCCTTTTCCCTGAGGGGACTCAGGGCGGTTTTCATATCAGAAGAATTAATACATTTATTCTATTTTTTTCTCATGATTTTACAAATTCATTTAAAAATTTTCTGCTAATTCCATCTGCTATTTAATCTGTACATTTGCTCATTTTTTATTTGGTTAATAAAAACAACTATCTTAAAAGCATTTTGATGATTTTAAATGAAAAAGTGGTTTTGAAGAGATGGATAGATTATTTTTTATAAAAATTATCAGTTGTAACCCTGGATAGGTAGATGGACACCATATAAATTTAATACTTTTAAATCAGTAAACCCAATGACAATAGTTATACTACAACATTTGTTAACATTGTATGTACTAGCTGCAGCTGCAGCTTCTGACACACCTGAGATACTAATACAACCTATTAAATCCTTTAAAACAAAAATACCTACTATCAGTTTCTGTAAATATTTGTTATAATAAATTAATTTGATTGCAAATATTAAGAAATGATAGGAATCAAGAACTAGAGGTTTCTATATATTTTTTAGAGAATGGGAGAGTGTCTTAATTTCTAACAATAGTGTCAGTGGACCACAAATTACAACATATACAAAAATAATATTTTAAATTTATTGGACTCTATAATTATATTTGTATAGAAAAGGACTGTACTGAAAAGCAGCATTTTGCTGGAGATGCAATCAGGTCAATGCTTCCTTAAAACACAGTTTGAATTCTCCCTCTTTTATGCTGTTATGTTATAGTTTATCTTTTCTTTAAATTAATAAATTTGCATTAAAAACTAAAGTGGTCTTGTGGGTGTTTGCCATGCTTTTACATGCATCTTATGAGAATTTTTTTCTGTTGAACTAAGGAAGATTTAGTTTCTGCGTGATATTGTGTATAAAAATTGCAGAAGAATTAAAATGTAGCTGACAGTAATAACTAAATTAAAGTTAATAAATTCACCAAGAGCAATGGCTCCAAAATTCTACACAGTTCTAATTATAACAGAATAACAGAGTTGGAAGGGATCTTGGAGGTCATGTAGTCCAAATGTCTGCTCAAGGAGGAGACCTTATACCATGTCTGACAAATGGATGTCCAATCTCTTCTTAAAAACATCCAGTGATGGAGCACCCACAATTTTTTTTTTAAATTCTGTTATATACCATTTTAATATATATTCACACAATTGTTATTCTTCTTTACATTTATCATTCTTATACATTTATTATTTCATTTAATAAGTTATAATGTACATTTTGGATTGCTTTATTTACCATCCCTTTCTTTTGTAACACCGCCTTGTTTTCCCTTTCTTTTCTCCCTCTCTCTCTTCTCTACTTCCTTCCTTCCTCCTCTCCTTCCCCTTCCTTCTTCCCTTGCTTTCTCCTACTCCTGCTCTTCCTCTTCCCCTTCCCACCCTCTCTCCTCCTCTTTCTCTTCCTTCCATCCTCCTCTTTTTACTTCTTTCTTCTTTCTCCCATCTTCCTTTTATTCTCTCTTCCTTTCTCCCTTTCTTTTTCTATTATTGTTGGTGTATATTTCAAAATTCAGTTTATGTTTCCTTGGGATGGTATTTCCGCAGACCCAAATATAAAATGACCAGATTTTAAGATGGGTAAAGCGGGACACCATTGACCGGGGGGGGGAGCCCTCGGAGCACCTGAGCTGTAAAAAAAAAAGGCTTCCCCCGATTGCCTTCCCCCAACTCCCCCCAACCCTTTCAAAAGCCACCCTCATCACCAGCCTCTCCCAACCGGATCCCCGCCTGCCTCCCCTCAGCTCACCCAGACCAGGTTGCTGACGGTGGCTTGCACAGCATGGCTGCGCAAGAGAGAAGCGGGCAAAAAAAAAACATCCAATGGCTGAGCCGCTTGGCCTGGGACCAAGCCTCCTCCTCGCCACGCTGCTGCCGCCAGAAAGCCCCCCCCACCCGAGGCCGCCGGATTGCTGTCGCAAAAACATTGTGTGTCGGCGCGCGCACACGCAGGAGGAGAGGGAGCCTCGCCCCTCATCGGGTGCTGCAAGTGAGCCGAGCGGAGGGAGGGAAACCACTGCTCTCTAAAGGCCACATCGGGAACGACACTTCAGAGAAATAAAAACTTTTTTTTAATGGCGTCCTTTTTAAAATTGATGATTCGGCATCTTTTTTTACTTTTGGAAAATCTGGACTTTTTGAACACGCTGCGGGACACGGGACAAATTTTGAAAAATCGTGACTGTCCCGCCAAAAGCAGGACATCTGGTCACTTTACCCAAATATAATTTAGTATCATTTCTTATTCTCTTACCTTCACTAGTCTACCCTACTTATGTTTTCCCCTTTTTAGATCTCATTTTAGAATATATATTTATATATTTAATATTTTCTTTTCTGTTTTCCTCTTCTTCCCACCTGTTCCATTTAATAATGCGTCGTCTGGGTACTTTATCTTCTCCCAACTTTCTTTTCTTGCTTGCTTTCTCTAGTCAATCATAAAATCTTCCTCACATCTTGAAGTAGTCAAATTCCTCCTTATCCTTTATTTTCAGTGTCAACCTATTCATCTCTGCACAATCTAATATCTTTTTTATTGTCTCTTCATCTGTTGGTAGCTTATTTGATTTCCAATTTTGGGCAAATACAATTCTCCTTGCTGTAGTTATACGTATAATCAAATAAGTATCCTCTTTCTTGAATTTCTCTAGGATAATACCTGGTAAAAATATCTCTGGTCTGAATTCTATTTCTTGTTGTAACATTTTCTTTAACCATACTCTTATTTTAGTCCAATATTTCCTTGCTTCTGCACATGTTTAACACATATGATAGTATGAACCTATTGCTTGTTGACATTTCCAACATTTCCCTTACTTGTCTTTAAACATCTTTGTTAGTTTTCTTTGCTAGATTTCTCTTAATAAGTCTTTGAATAGTTCCAACATTACATTGCTTAATACTTCTTGTAGTGTTTGGTACAGTTCTGCAGGTAATCCATCTGGTCCTGGTGATTTCCTTTTGATGCCTTCTGTTACCTCCATCATTGTAATTCTTTCTTCTAGTGCCTTCTTAATTTTTTCTGGGATTTTGGTTATTCTAGTTTTCTCTAAATATTGTCTTATTTTTGTCTTATTCTGGAACTCTCTCATGCTGATACAACTTGTAGAAGTTCTCAATTATTGTTCACTTTTTTCATTTAAATGTTGTATATTCCCTTCTTCATCCACCAATTGACTTATCAACCTTTTTTTCTCTTTCCTTTTTCATCTTATAAGCCACCTGTATGCTGGTTTATTTGCATTTTTAAAGAAGTTTTGTTTTGCTGATTTTATTTTATTTGCCAAGTCCTCATTTTCTATCAGGTTCAATTTATGTTTTTGCAGTTCCATCATATTTTTTACTTTTTTATTTTGTGGGTTTTTCTGTACCTCTGTCTCCAGACTTTTGTACTCTGATTCCAACTTCTTTTGAGTTTGTCTGCTCTGTCTATTATTTTTCCCTAAGTATGTCATTGCAAGGTCTCTGATATATGCATATATTGTAATGATGTGTCTTTCTTTCTATTTTCCTGGAATAACTATGTCAATTCTTTTTCCATATATTGCTGGAAACTTTTTTCTTTCAATATTCTTGAATTTAAAGTCCATCTCCCCCTTTTTCTCTGTCCCTTCCAAGTCATTGTTATTGGATTATGACCTGCCCATATGTTTATATCTATGTCTATCTTAGTTGTTTTGAGCATTAACTCTGTTGACAACCACATCATATCAATTCTTGACCATGATAAATGTCTATTTGAGTAGAATGTATATTGTCTTTCTTTCAGGTGTCTTGTTCTCCAAGTATCTTGCAAGATTAATTCTTCCACCATCATGTAAAATGTTTTGGGTAGGATTTTTCTCAGCTTCTTGTTCATCTTTGTAGATTTATAGTCTATTCCATTATTTAAGATTGCATTAAAGTCTCCTAATATACATATATCTTCTTGGTAATATTCTATTATCTTTTTGTGTAGTTTCCCAAAGAATTCTTCTTGTTTGTCATTTGGAGTGTATATTGCCACTAATAATATCTTTCTCGTGTTCATTGTTATTTCCATCCTCCTTAAAAAAATTATTTGTTTGTTTTGTCTTTCTATTATATAGTGCTATTCCATTTTTGCTTTGGTCAGCCATGGTTGTATATAAATTACCAAGTCTTCCCTGTGCCAAAAATTTTCTGTGTTGCTTTCTCATGTGTACTTTCTGTAAGCATGTAATGTCCAATTTCAATTTCTCTAATTTGTTGAATGTTCTTCTTTTTGTTGCCGAATTTAATCTGTTTATATTAAATGGAGATGACTTTTATTTCTTCCTCCATGTCATTGGTTTATAGCTTTAGTTGATCTAATCATTCTTAGCTCCCTCTGCTCCTTTGTCTCTTTGGCCCTTGTTCCTTCTCTTAGTGCTTTCTCTTCCTGTTTTTTCTCCATCTCCCTTTGATCTTTCCCCTTAGTTTCCTGGCATTTAGTTCCTTCCTCTTCTCTTATCAGCATTCCCTCCTGTGCTGCTATGTTTTGTTCATAAAATAATTCTGCTTTCTCTAGTGTATCTAATCTGTACCTTTGTCTGCTCAAGCAGGAGACCTTATACCATGTCTGACAAATGGATGTCCAATCTCTTCTTAAAAACATCCAGTGATGGAGCACCCACAATTTCTTTTTTTTATTCTCTTACAAACCATTTTAATATATATTCACACAATTGTTATTCTTCTTTACATTTATCATTCTTATACATTTATTATTTCATTTAAAAAGTTATAATGTACATTTTGGGTTGCTATATTTACCATCCTGTTTACCAAAATCCCTGCTGGAACAAGTCATCCAAAATTCACCCCTATTTTGATCAGACTCTTAATCAAAAAGTGGTATTCCTTTCTGATTTCTCTGAACTTCCTTGGAATTTGCTTCAGTACCACTATCTCTCTAAATTTGTATTTTATTGTGGTACTTCTTGCTGCTTGCAATATTTCATTTTTAGGTGTTTTTTTGTGACAAATCTTACATGTACCTCTCTGGGCAAGTTGTTTCTCATTGCATATCTTGTATATACTCTAAAAGTCTCATCCATTCCACCTAAAATATATTCCTTACTCATTTCTGTAGCTGCTGAGAGAATTTCTGCAATCTTCTCTGCTAAATTCTCTCCTTTCTCCTCTTCTATGTTCTGGAGTCTTAGAGAGAATTCGGATCTTTCCATCTTCCACAATACATTGGCTCCTTCCTGTTTATTTTAATCAATTGCTGTCAGCCTATAATCCATCTCCTCCACTTTTTTCTCTGTTCTCTGCATTTTCTTCCATCTTCTGCAGTCTCTGCTCATTTTTCCCCATCATTTCTTTGACTTCTTTAAATTCGTCTTCCACTTTGTCCACATTCTCTTCTACTCTGTTTATATGCTCCTTGATATCTGCATGTATTTCTTGCAACATACTTTTTAGCTCCAAAATAGCTTTGTCTTGTTGTGTTCCTATGCCTGCTGGTTTCTGTGTCACT
The DNA here is from genome assembly GCF_051295495.1 of Thamnophis sirtalis. Lineage (NCBI taxonomy): Eukaryota > Metazoa > Chordata > Lepidosauria > Squamata > Natricidae > Thamnophis > Thamnophis sirtalis. Next base: position 89,052,382 of record NW_028261384.1, on the reverse strand, counting down.
GAACCGGGCAGGGTGGCTGTTGCAGATGCATATGATGTTATTTTCTTCATCTTGGTATTGTAAAGTACCCTAACGATGCCTGCTTCATAATAAGCAACCCAATATTGTAATACAAAAGGCAGTGATTTATTAACAGCTTCATTATGCATTCTTCATTAAGCATTTCTTATTCGCAGTCATCTTTTTTGCTTTCTTTATCTGCTTTGGGACTTTGCCTGTGATTCTTCCCTCCCTTCAGTCTTTGTCAATAAATCACGTTATCCAATAGCTTCATTCATCTCAACCCAGCTACTGTAATCTGAGATCCGGCTCCACTGATGCTCTGCATGCAGTGTCAACACAGAGAGTTGACAGGTATTTGTATCTGACATTGTTGTATTTAAGTAGTAATCAAGTTTTGTAATCCAAAGAATAGATTAGTAGATTCATTGTAGTCCTGGAATCGCCCACACCGGCCCAACCTCCAATAAACTGACCCCTGTTCTTGGGTCCCGTCTTCAGGTTCTTGCTACCTTAATCCATTTGCTTTATAATGGCCATATAAAGTAACAAAAGGAAAAAAAATAGGAAAGAAGGGGAGGGGGGGGAATAAACACATTAAAAATATTGGTCAAAAGGCATTCACCTCCCTCAAAAAATAGGGAGGAAAAAAAACTACAAAATTAATTCCACAATGGTAATCCACACCTCATTGCAAGAGGTAAAAAAAGAGATAAAAATTGAGTAGGTAAAAATTTCTCCTCCTTTCTTAGGAAAAAGGGGGAAGCATACACTATCAGTAAGGCAGTCTCAGCAGCCCATTATAATGTAGCAAGGGAAGGGAAGGCAATGCTTACACAGCTGGTCTTATTTCTTTCAAGAGGGCTTTTATCAGTTCGTTATTATCCACAATGTTCAAGGTCAACTCTTCTTAGGCAGCTTTTACCTGGTACTGTTTGCTACTAGATAACAATGCAGACAATTAATTCAACATATTTTCTTTTAAGTTCCTGGCTTCGAAAGCAAATCTCAGCGATTCTCAAAAGTTACCAAGTTACCAAGAAAATCATAGGTGTAGAGTGACAGTTAAGCACCAAGGGCTTTGGATTTGCTTTCTAACGTCCTTAAGCTTCACTGTCTCTCAAGACAGCTATAGTGGGGTTACAGGTCACCCCTCCCCTGATACAGAAGGAATCTAACGGTTCTTCAGAGAGCCCTCCAGAGAACACGTCCTGTTGCTGGAATTCAGGCCACACCCCTCGGGCACCCACAATTTCTGAAGACAAGCCGTTCCCCTGATTAAGTCAGGAAATTTCTCTTTATTTCTAGATTTTCTATGGTTGTGAAAATGTGAATTTAGAAAGATTCAGAAGGATGAGGGTGTTAGTGCCTTCTGAACTTTGGCTCCTTAGGCCAATGCCTACTTGGCCTTGGTGTAAAGCTGCCCTTGGTTCTCCCTAAGTCCTTTCCTTATGATGCCCATCTCTTGTATATTAAGCATATCACCATTAAGAACAACAATAATAAAAACTGGGAGAATTCCTGGTTTAGGGAAGCTGGGCAAGTGACACTGTAAGGCTCAATAACTCAAACAGTTAAGTGGTTTAAGGAGCGCAGCTGCTTTAAGAGAGATACTAGGTAGGCAAGTAATAATAATTTCCCATTGTGTATCCAATATAGGGCAATTATTGTTTCAGTTCTTATTCAGTTATCCAGTTCACCACCTCTGGTCATAGGTTAGCATAAAAAGACCTTTCCAAAGCAGGCCTAGTGAAGGAAGTGCTTTTTCCATCATTGCTCTCCAGTGCATATAATGGGCTCATTGCCCAATTAGTCCAGCAGGATAAAACCTTTTGTAAAGACCAAATAAGAAAATGACTTGGCTTATGGGTTAGTAGTAGTCTTTTCAAAAAGCTTCATGCAAGTCATTTCAGGGGACTTTGAATATTTTCCACAAAAATATTTATTGAACTATCTCTAAAGAGGCAGAATTATAGTGCAATCTTGCTTGGGTTCCATGTTATAATGGGGATTACTTTGGCCAAATAGTTTTACATCTCCTGGAATTAAAAAAAGGACTATTATTTAGAAGGAAAGTAATTATGGCTAAAACGTTTTTATACAATGAACATTTGATCGGCTATACAGAGTTGCTGGATACTTAATGAATGACTGCTAGGCATTTAAACATTTTTCTTATTCAATGTCTTACCTTCTTACTTGGCATTTATGGAAAAAAAAACCTAAAGCTTTAATTTTAATTACTGACAGATGAAACATGTGACAAGCTCATTTGTCAAACATACTAGAAACTATGGCAGCATTAACCCACCAAAGACAACAGCTGAAAAAATTGGAGTTTGGATTGTTGTTTTGCCAAAAATCTGCATCCATTTGTATTTGGTCTACTTGTTATTTTGGAGCCATGGGAAAAATTCTGAGTTACTGATTTAGCTCATTAGGGCTAAGGTGAGCATTATGATCCCTTGTGGAATTCTGCAAGGTAGAAAATTATTGATAAATTAATCCAACATACAACATCAAAGCTTTAAGACAACTGGCTTACTTAAAGGCCTGTGATCCAAACCTGCCCAGTTAAATAGCTCCTCGTAGGATCCCTGCTCCGGAGCTTGTCGGGTGTGAGTCCCTGCTAGTGAAGTTGAGTCCCTGCTAGTGAAGTTGGACCTCAAGGGTCAAGCGGGTTTGCTGCTAACGTACCTGCCTCCCAACTGCGTTGCAGCGGCCCTCCCTGCGCTCCTCGAGTCAATAGCCGAGCTAGCAATTGAGTTCCCTAGACTAATGGTTCTGGGGGACTTCAATTTGCCTTCGCTCGGCGAACACTCTGATGGAGCGCAGGAGTTCATGGCCTCCATGACAGCCATGGGCCTGACCCAGGTAATTCGAGGCCCTACCCACTTGGCGGGACATACACTCGACCTCGTATTCCTCTCGGAGCAGTGGAATTATGATCTTGGTCTGAGGGGAAATGAGACCATTCCCCTGTCGTGGTCAGACCACTACCTACTGAGGCTAGACTTCCGGAGGCCAAACCCCCACCGTAGGGAGGAGGAACCGACCAGGTGGTTCCGCCCCAGGCGACTGATGGACCCTGTTAGGTTCCAGACGGAGCTTGGGGTCATTCCAGATGCTCTCGCCCACAGTTCGGCGGAGACTATTGCTGCGGCCTGGCACTCGGCGGCATCAGAGTCTCTTGACCGAATTGCGCCACTACGGCCCCTCCGGGTCAGCGGCTCGCGGAGACCCCCTTGGTTCACCGAGGAGCTCCGCGAGATAAAGCGCCGGAGGAGACGCCTAGAGCACCGGTGGAGATCCGATAGGTCCGTACCGAACCGAGCATTGTTGACAGCCTGCACCAAGGAGTATATTTGGGCACTGAGAACTGCCAAAAGATCACACATTGCCTCCTTGGTAGCGTCCGCCGAGTCTCGCCCAGCCGCCCTGTTTGGGATAACCCGCTCCCTCCTAAATAGGAGGGAGACGGGGAACCCCATACAGGGAAGGGCTGAGGAATATAGTCAGTTCTTGGCGGACAAAATTGCTCGGTTTCGATCGGAACTGGACTCCACCCCTGCAGATCCAGCCGGGACACAGGGGAATAACTTGGTAGACCATCTCTGGGTTGAGTTTCAGGATGTTGCCTCTGGGGATGTGGACAAGGCTATGCGAGCTGTAAGTTCCTCCACCTGTATACTGGACCCGTGTCCCTCTTGGCTGACTGCCAACAGCAGAGAGGTGACACGAGGCTGGATCCAGGCGGTTGTCACCGCCTCTCTTCGGGAGGGACACCTCCCCACCGCACTTAAGGCGGCGGTGGTGAGGCCCCTCCTGAAGAAACCGTCCTTGGATCCAGCAGTTCTTAACAACTATCGTCCAGTCTCCAACCTCCCCTTTCTGGGGAAGGTTGTTGAGAAGGTGGTGGCCTTACAGCTTCAGCGTACCTTGGAGGAAGCTAACTATCTTGACCCCTTCCAGTCTGGCTTCAGGCCCGGTTACAGCACTGAAACCGCTTTGGTCGCATTGACCGATGATCTCTGGAGAGCCAGAGATGGAGGCTATGCGTCCATCCTGGTTCTCCTTGACCTCTCAGCGGCTTTCGATACCATCGACCATGGTATCCTTCTGCGACGACTGCGGGAGGTGGGGGTGGGCGGCACTGTTTTACAGTGGTTCTCCTCCTACCTCTCGGACAGGTCGCAGTCGGTGTTGGTGGGGAGGGAGAGATCGTCCCCGAGGCCCCTAACCTATGGGGTGCCGCAGGGTTCGGTTCTGTCCCCCCTGCTATTTAACATATACATGAAACCGCTGGGCGAGATCATTCGGAGGCACGGGATTAAGTACCATCAATATGCGGACGATACGCAGCTGTATCTGTCCGCCCCGTGCCAACTCAATGAAGCGGTGGACGTGATGAACCGGGGCCTTGAGGCTGTTAAAGACTGGATGAGAGCTAACAAACTGGTACTCAACCCGGAAAAGACCGAGTGGCTGTTGTGTTTTCCTCCCAAAAATTTGGTTAACGTTCCATCAATCAGGCTGGGGGGGCAAAATTTATCCCCCTCAGATAGGGTCCGCAACTTGGGAGTCCTCCTGGATCCACAGCTGAGTTTTGACCACCATCTGTCGGCTGTGACCAGGGGGGCATTTGCCCAGGTTCGCCTGGTGCGCCAGTTGCGGCCCTACCTGAACCGGGAGGCTCTCACAACAGTCACTCGAGCCCTTGTGATCTCTAGGCTGGAATACTGCAATGTGCTCTACATGGGGCTGCCCTTGAAGAGCATCCGGCGACTTCAGCTAGTCCAGAACGCGGCCGCGCGAGTGATCATGGGCGCACCACGGTTCGCCCATATAACACCAATCCTCCGTGAGCTGCGCTGGCTACCTGTTGATCGTCGGGTGCACTTCAAGGTCTTACTTACCACCTATAAAGCGCTCCATGGTAGTGGATCTGGCTATTTGAGAGACCGCCTCCTGCCAATTACCTCCCTGCGTCCCATCAGATCGCACAGAGTAGGCCTCCTCCGAATTCCATCCGCCAGTCAGTGCCGACTGGTGACTACGCGGAGGAGAGCCTTCTCAGTTGCAGCTCCGACATTATGGAACAACCTCCCCGTGGAGATCCGTACCCTCACCACAGTCCAGGCCTTCCGCACAGCCCTCAAGAACTGGCTATCCCGTCAGGCCTGGGGATAGGATTACTCTCACCCCGCCCGAATGTTGAGTGAATGTTGTGTTTTTATGACCAATTTCCTTTAATCACGATTTTTTTTTTCTTTTTAAGTTTTGTCTTGCACCCCCTTCCCTTTATTGCTGTAAGCCGCCCTGAGTCCCCTCAGGGAAAAGGGCGGCATATAAATTTGCAATAAAACAAAACAAAACAAAACAAAACAAAATAGCTATCTAAAAGATAACATTGTGCTGTGATTCCATATTGGAGTAATGTCAAGTCAAACTGGCATTTGGACTTGAGTCAGTACTGCTTTCTTAGATAAACCACTATAGCAACATGGTTCTTCGATTGAGGAAGTGTCGCACTTCTTCCATAGCTACTAGGATCTTCCCATGGAAAACTGTGCAGCTTTTATTTCAAAATGAAAGTTACAGAAGTAAAAAGAGAGAGTGGAGATAGATAGATAGATAGATAGATAGATAGATAGATAGATAGATAGATAGATAGATAAGAAGGATAAGGATGAGAAGAAGAAGAAGAAGAAGAAGAAGAAGAAGAAGAAGAAGAAGAAGAAGAAGAAGAAGAAGAAATCATAATTAATTAGAATCAAAGATGGTTACATCTATCTAAGCCTAGCCGTAACCCTAACCCTAACCCTAGCCCTAGCCCTAACCCTAACTCTTACCCTAGCCCTAACCCTAGCCCTAACCCTAATCCTATCACTTCCTTATATAATACAACCCGTATATTATTTCAACATGGCATAATATAACTTTGATTGATTATACTCATAATATACTGACAGCTGCATCTCAACTGCTGGACAAATTATAAATTATAGGGTAAACAAATTGGGGCAGTTCTCTTTATAGTTTTATCATGCATATTATATTTTGATCATGAGAGTTATTAGACCATAGGAATTATACTGTACCTATGCTAAAGATTTAGTACAGAAAAGGAGTACTTTACAGCCTAGTTGCTGAAGAGTATGAAGCTGATACAAAGGCGGACTTTCTTGGTTTTTTTCTTTTCTTTTGAAGACATTTCATTTCTCATCCAAGAAGCTTTTTCAGCTCTGACAGGATAGCTGAAGAAGCTTCTTGGATAAGAAGCGAAACGTCTTCAAAATAAAATCAAAAAACAAGAAAGTCCAGTTGCCTCCTGAAAAAGCACCTTTGGGACAATCATGACCTGGATGACTAAGAATCTCTACAGACTCTTAGTATGAAGCTGATCTGGAATGCTTACACATACTATGCCTCAGGATTCTGGATGAAAATATGCAACAATTAAGAATAAGGAATTTCATTTTCTTAAATTTTAAAAAACAGCATGCATGGACACAGGAAATAGTTTTCAATGACTCATTAAACAGATTTCTGTTCATCTGTGGATTATTCCTGTCTGAATCTGAAATGGCCACTATTTTGATTCTAAGGAAATCAGCATTTGAAACGGTTCTCAATGTGATCTGATTTATATGTTATGTCATATGTGTTTGGTTAATTCAGGGGTCAGCAACCTTAAACACTCAAAGAGCCACAAAGGTCCTAACCAGAAGCTCCCCATTCAATTCTGGAGCTGACCGGAAATCCGGTTCTCCCACCATAGAGTCTCCTCCTAGCACAGTATTCTTTTTTTTTACCTGTCCTAACCAAAAGCTCTATCAATTATGGAGCTGACCGGTGACAGGGAGCCGCAGCAGGGGGATGAAAGAGCCACATGTGGCTCCAGAGCCATAGGTTGCTCACCCCTAGGTTAATTGTAAGTTATTGAATAAGCTACATTAAATACAAATGAATATAGTTGAATTCCCACAAATAGTAATAAACCATAAATCACACTAAATACCATAGTGACTGGGTCTATATGTATACTAAATCAAAAACAAATGAGATACTAACTTATTTAGGCATTCAATAAAAGTCACGTCATTATGTGCTTATATTTGATTATGTGCAATGATGTCATGAACTACATAATGTCACCTGTTTAATCTTCCTCTCATGGAAGATGTTTTGCATATAGTTCACTGTAAGAGATATTACTAGCACCTTGTACTGATTCTCTCACTTTATAAAATATTAAATAAAACACAATTGATCAGTTCCAAATTCCAAATCATTTCTCCTATGTCAAATTCTTTCAGAACTATACCTAATATTGGAATTTTATATAACAATGGTACAATTCCATTTTTATTAAATGAACTATGTGGTCTCATTTATTATTTATTAAATGTGTTGTGGTCTATTAAATGAAGTATCTGATCTCATGTTTAAAAAGTTGGAGCATTTGTAGTAATGGTTAAGGTATTGGACAAAGATTCAAGGAATCACAATTCAAGTCAACCTTCATTGAATGACTTTGGCTAGTCATACTTCCTCAGCCCATCTTACCTCACAGGGTTGCTGTAGAGATAAAATGAAGAGAAATGTCTACCTAAATCACTCTGAACTCCTGGAGAAAAGATGGGATTCAAATCTAAAAATATAATTAAACAGTAGGTGAAACTACTGTATTCAATTAATGGTATTATTTTAACTGATGAGAGATAGGGCCTTTACCAAAAGAAAAATACTTTAAATAAATATTTTGAGCAAGTTGATTTTGTGAAAAACATTCAGTAATATTTATCCTCCTACCTAAAAGGAGAATCATCAAGAAATAGGAGAAGTAAAAGATTGGAAGTGAAAAATTATTTCCATCCATGATGCAGAATGAAGGGCTTCAGGCAATTACAGAATCTGTACACATTGCTGATCCATGAGCCGCAGAAATAAAGAAATCAAACAAACAAACAAACAATAAAATTAAGTTATTTAAGGGACCTTCTCTCTGATTGCATCACCGATCCCATCAGATCTGGCAGGCATGCTCTGAATACCATTTGGTCAGCCTATCTATTATTTATATCCCAAATTCTGTCCTTGTCCTTTAGGTCGTACTAGTCACTTAGAGCAGGGGTCTCCAACCTTGTCAACTTTAATCCTGGCAGACTTCAACTCCCAGAATTCCCCAGCCAGCTGGGGAATTCTGGGAGTTGAAGTCTGCCAGGCTTAAAGTTGACAAGGTTGGAGACCCCTAACCTAGAGGATCTTTTAGAAAAGCTTGCCTATAATTCTAGTGTGAAGAGTTAATGTACTCTCATTTTCACCAGAACAAAAATAAAGTATTTGGACAAAAATGAAGTATCCTTGGGATTATTCTTGAATCCTGATGACTTCATGCATATAGTTTATTTTGCAATAATAGAGGAAGTGGTTTTCCATTGATTCTTCCAGGATGATTTTTGTTTTTTCTAAACCATTTTGTAGCCATGATATACTTGGTAGTCTTCCACCGAAGTACTGATAAGGCCCAAACGTGCTTAGTTTCGGAGCCTAGACAAGATCAGCCTGAGGGAGGAGGGGGAAAGCTTTTACTAAAACAAACAAGAATTCTTCATACTTGCTCTGGCTCTCTGAGTTAAGCCTAAGGCAGGCTTTTGCTCCTAAAAGAAACCCAGAAGTGAAGCATTAAATCTTTCATTCTGCTCCGTGGGGATTGCATGTATTGTGAATGCAGGATGTTATTATCCCAATTTCCCCTCCAAAAGTTGTTAGTTATAAGATCTACAACCAATAGCCCTTACAAACTGCAGTTAGTCAGAATAGACTTAAAAGATGATCAATTTTATTTATAATATTTATACCTATATAATTTATATAATACAAGTATATAAAATATATAACGTAACTTTTTTTATTAAACTTTTTTAAAGAAAAATTAAAAAATCAATCTAATATAAATGTAAAGACAGCAAGAAAAGGGAAAGGAATCAAAGACACAGTGTAAGAAAGGAAAAAAGTAAAAAAATAGAAGGGAAAGAAAAAGATACAAACAGACTTCCAATATTCTTCACGGCAGTTCTAAATACAATTATATCTTAATATTTCTCTTTACTTATTCCCTTCTTTCTACAATGTGTCCTTTCTAATCAATTTTATGCAAAAAGAGTCCATAGGGTTTTTTTTGTTTTTTTTTTGGTCTCCAATAAATGCAGATGTTCTTTTTTCTGTAAGCAAATAAATTAGTTTACCCCTCTAAGAAAGATCTTCAATTTTGTCAGCTATTCCTCCATAGTGGGTAGCATTTTATCTTTCTGAATTTATGGATAAGTACTAATCTTGCCATAATAATGATATACTAAAATAAACTTCTGGGCTTTTTTCTGTACATTCATTAGTCCTAAAAGTAAAAATTCTGGCTTCAACTGAAAATTACTAATTTCAAAAAACTCTGTATAAAAATATGTATTTGAATCCAAAACTTTTTAGCTTTCTTACATATTCACCAAGCATGATAAAATGATAGATTTGAAGTGCTTTTATATATTCTAGATAATTTCTATGGTGTCATATACCAATTACACATCATTTTATAAAAAAATCCCTTTGAGATCATAACACAATAAACTTTCATTGTTTTTTACCACATATTTTCCTACTGATCAATCTGTAAATTATAATCAAAAATTTTAGTCATACATTCTTTAATCTGGTCTTTCTCTGTATCAAATTTCAACAAAACAGTGCAATTTTAAACAATTAGTTATTCATCATCATGCACAATTGTACTTTAAATTGTCTCTCTATGCCAAAAATCTTTTTGTCCACTTTGAATCTTTTTTGATAACTGCAAATGGGAAACCATTGATAATTATACCCTTAATTGGTCTCTTTACATAATTAAAAATTGTGTTTGATGATTTCCAAATAATTTCCTATAGGTCAACTATTTTTCTTTGCGGTTTCTTTTTTACAATATGCTTCTTGAGCTGAGATCCAGAAAGGTGTTCCCCGCCCCACCGAGGATGGAGTCACAGCTGAGATTCATGGATTTCATTAAGGATCTTCAGTTTAAATAACCTGAGCAGTGAATTCAGCCAAAGGATTTAATTGCTATTCTCGGTAATGACAAGATATTTGGATCCCATCGCTTTTGTCTGTCGCCATTGCAGTTAGGGCTAGATCCTGCCCCTGCCAACTGAGCGCATCCTTGGGTCTGTTCTTTTAATTATCCCGTTCCCCCACGCGCCTGATATGATCGCTAAGGAAGTCTTCTGACTGGTGGCATAAATACTTCAAAAGCAAGAAGTAATACTTCTAAGACTGGGAAAGATTTCCCTATATCCCTGAAGCAAAGAGGGTGACGCCAACCTCCTCCCCGTCCGTGTCAGGAGGAGTAGGAGCAGCAAGGGCGCCAGGTGTTCGGGCGATTCCGGATGGCAGAGATGGCTGAGACTTCTTTTCACGCAGGGTGTTAAAGAGGGCGGACGGCGAAAAGTCAGCCCTGTGCCTTCCAGCCAGGAGAAGCAGGAGGCGGGGGAACCCCTGTCTCAGGTTGCCGAAGAGGCTGCGCCTTTCTGTCTCAGCGGCGCCTCCTGACTTTTTCAAGTTGTGGGGCGGTGGCTGTTTCGTGTAAGTTGCTGCAGTCCGCTGGCTAGTGGAGGTGAAGCCCGGCTTTGATGGCTCTTGACGCGCTTCTGGGTTCCGGCCCTCTCCTGCTCCTGGGTGAGGATTGACGTTTCCTTTCTATCTACCACGGTGGTCGGGTGGGTTCCTGGCTACTTGCTGCTGCTCTTGCATAGAACACCCTTCGATAGCTTCACGGCAGGCAGACGTTCAACAGGTGCGTCCTTTTCTGACAGAAGTTATGCAACTCTTATGCCAGGGGACCTTTGCGGGAAAAGAGAATGACATTTGTAACTCAGTCCTACTGTCAGTATTTCTCTTTTCTGGCAGGGATTTCCAAACAATTTATAAACTTATAAGAGTCTCTTATAAGCGAGAGGGGCGGCATATAAATTAAATCAATCAATAGCATATGAATTCAATAAGCAAGTAAGTTAATAAACAAACCCCCAGCAGGTTTAGCTTCACTTGCAGTGTTTTTGCTTGTCCTGGATAGGAACTCTGCTAGAAAAAAGAAAGCAAGAAAGAAATCAACCTACCCATTTCTTCAATCTAGGTGAACAGCAAAGTGCTTGCAATGATCACTGTTTGTGACTTTGTAATACAAAAAGAGATCAATTTTTTTTAGATAGGAAGCACTGTGGAAAGATAGCGGCTTTCAAGACAAGGCTTCATACCTGCCCTCGTGGCATATGATCAAATCTACTCCATCATCTGAAAACCATTGCTCATTTATGATAAAGTCAGAGCCTTCCTTCCTTCCTTCCTTCCTTCCTTCCTTCCTTCCTTCCTTCCTTCCTTCCTTCCTTCCTTCCTCGCTTCTTTCCTTCCTTCCAAGTTTTGCATTCAGGTCTTGCTATTGAAATCAAGTACCCACATTTTATGGCTAAGGAAATCCAAAGTAGGATTTTTTTCTGGTGCCAAGTATATCATCAATTAGATTAGGTTGCCTTCGCTACACATTGCTTGGCAGGATACCCATTAAATAGAGTACCTAAGTGCCTATTTTTATCCCGTGTGTTTATTTTAAGGGGCCTTAGAACCCAGGGCAGTTTGAAACAAGTTAAAAGGTAAAGAAAGGCTGCTCTGGTCTAATCACAGGCCAGCCTATATAGTTTGTAAAATTTCTTATTTAAGTGGGCTTATTAAATTATATTGTTTGTTAACTAAGTTTTGCAATAATATCACCAGACATCACTAACAATCTATATTACATTATAGAGAATTGAAAATAATTTCTGTATTAATTTGCATTGTATTATAACTGCATTATAAACTCATGACGTTTCATAGTATCTGTTTTTCAGCAAAAGAAATCAGTGTAATTTATAATCCACATCATATTAATTAGGGCTATTTTAAAATATTGACATTCAGAACATATGTCTGGATTTGTTTATTTGATAGTAATAGTTTTTTGGAAATACTTTCTGCCAATTAATTTTACTAAACATCACATTATTTATATTGATAGCAATTTAAATATTGGAATATTTTGTAGTTCTATGGCACTTGCCTTGAGATATTGCAAGTGGTTTAACTGGATTACATGTTTTTCTGGAACTCCTGGAATGTTTTAATACTAGTAGTCAAAGCTTAGTGATGAAACACACCGTTTAAAAACTTCCATGCCTTTCTGTTCCTACTTATTTCCTTTGTTGGGACACTGTTGTGTTGTTGCTTTTCCTGGAAATGAAGTCTACTTTCGGGACAAAGACCTGTTCATATATCTGGTGTATAATGTCCATTGTATAAGTGTTACAAGATAAAGTGTCCCTCAAGTTAAGTTCAACTCCTGGAGACAAAATTGAGACATTCGTATTGCTTCTTTGACAATAGTGTGGAAGTGGCTTGCTGTATTTCCCCCCCAGGATATTTCTTCTCTAGTCTACCCACCCACAGATCTCACATTCAGGTACTGTGAATAAATGCCTAACAGACCTTGGGAACATAAAGGAGGCAACAAGACAATTAATGGAATAAACAGGGCTATGACTTGAGCCAGGGAAAAAGGGAAGTATGAGAAAGAGGATAATTCCATTTTAATTATAACTTATAGTAAGTATATGGTTATGCTTATAATAGATAGAAATTTTAAACATATTAATATTTTCTGCAATTTATAAATATTAACATTTAACTCACAGAGAAGTAGGTGAATGCATCATGCAGTCAGAATTTCACTGCCAAATTAAATCTTAATCTTCCAAAATCTAGATTTCTCTTTAATCTCAAAACAATAATTTTTTTCATTTACATAATTTAAACAGTTTAATGATGCATAATATTTTAATCAAGCCTTCAAAACTTTACCAAGTTACCTGTACTATTTTTCTGTACATCTGTCATAATTGGGACAAATTTTACATATATGTTACTGCATTTTGTAACCATGCACTTACAGTATCTTAAGAGTATTCTCATTTTAGTTACTAAACTTGGATTTATAACACTTTCCATAATCTAATATAATTTTCCTTAAATATGCTGGCTAAGAATTCTGGAAACTGTGATCCCAATGTGTCTGAAACAAGAAGTTGGAGATTGACCAACTATTGCAAATATTAATTATCTTTTGGTGTTATGTGCTCTTTTTATTACATGGTTCTTATATTACGTTGAATTCATGGCTTAAATATTTATTGTTGACATTTAATATTTATAATAAATATTCTTGATATTTGGCAGTTCTTATTTATTTACTGAATTTTATATGGTGTCCTAGTATAGAAGGACTGATCATTGAAAAGAGGCAGAAGGATTCTCCTGAAATTGCCATCAATTTATCAATTTGCCCAATAGGAGTGGGAACAACACTGCTTCCAGGAAAAAAAAATTCTGCTGCAGTAGTTATCTTCTTTTTAAAACTTTTTGTGGTTTCTTCATACATGCACATTTGTGAAAAAGTGTGCAGGTGTGCAAAATTGGAAATATTTGGATAAATTGCATTCGGTAGGCAAGAATAAGGGTGAGGAAAAATAATTTATGAATATCATTATCCAGTCTAAGAAAGCTTTAGTAAGAGTGACTTAGTTTGTATAGTTGATATACAACTCTTTTTTGGAAAGAGCTAATAAAGGGGATTGAGGATTAATTCCAGGTCACCTGCTGAAGAAATTCTTAGAAATGTTTGTTTGAGGCCTCCTGTGATGAAAATATTATTCAGTAATAGTAGGCTGACTTGGAAGACTATATTGATATCAGTGAATAAGCCCCTTCAAATCTTGTCAAGCTTCTCTCATAGAGTAAATCTGTGGACTAAAAATGAGCACTCTCTCAGTTTTTCCTTGTCTGGGGAAGTTCTGTTAGCTGTTTAACAAAGATGTGTTAATCTATCACTGTGCTATTAGAAGTAGACTTTTTAAAGTTCAAACAGTTGAGGGAAAATGTTATGAGTATTTAAAGTGTATTGAACATAGGTAATGTAAGTAAAAGAGATGCGGTGACTCAGTGGCTAAGACGTTGACCTTGTCAATCAGAAGATTGGTAATTCAGCAGTTCAAATCCCTAGTACTGCATAATGGAATGACCTCCCATTACTTGTTCCAGCTTCTGCCAACCTAGCAGTTTGAAAGGACGTAAAAAATGCAAGTAGAAAAATAGGGACCACTTTGTTGGGAAGGTAACAGCGCTCTGTGCGCCTTTGGCATTGAGTCATGCTGGCCACATGACCATGGAGATGTCTTTGGACAGCGCTGGGACTTTGGCTTTGAAATGGAGATGAGCACCCCTCCTAGATAGAACTGGAAAACAACTAGCACACATATGCAGGGAAACCTTTACCTTTAATGTAAGTAATCTAAAGTATTACAGTAAGCCATTCAGAAATTTTTCAAACTGGAAATTTTTTTAAGGCATAGCAAAACCCACATTAGCTGTTAGGATTCAGATAGTGAAATGGGAATTGTATCTTTAGAAATAAGAAACAAGCAGTACACTTAGTAGAAGTATTACTGTAATTTGAGTCTAGTTACTTGAAAAGTACTTGAAAGTTACTTTTGAAATGATTTGCCTTCTCCTCCTCCCCAACTAAAGGCATAGTGATTTTCAGCTCTGTGACTAGCAGTGAAAATGCAACAGCTGGCCTGGAAACCAAGAAGCTTTCCTGTGATCACATGAATGGAACATGTACAGGTAACAGATGGATTTTAATTCCTGACAATGACATTGTTTTCAATAATGGAGAGGAAGACTGTTTAACTGATTAATTAATGTAGTAATTACAGTTACAGATTAGAAACCAAGAGCCTAGGAGTTCTAATTGTCCCTTGAGTATGGGTAGTTGGGCAGAGCCAAGGTGGCGCAGTGGTTAAATGCAGCACTGCAGGCTACTGCTAGATCAGCAGGTCAGCGGTTCAAATCTCACTGGCTCAGGGTTGACTCAGCCTTCCATCCTTCCGAGGTGGGTAAAATGAGGACCCAGATTGTTGGGGGCAATATGCTGACTCTCTGTAAACCGCTTAGAGAGGCCTGAAAGGCCTATGAAGCGGTATATAAGTCTACTGCTATTGCTATTGCTATTGCTATTGCTAGTTGAGTAACTATGAACCCATCCTACTTCACAGATTTGGGAAAAATAAGCAGTTTGCATTATCTATTCCATCTTGAGTTATATAGAAAATAAAGGCAGGAGAGAAATCTAATGAATAAATACTTTCCGTTGTAATTACATGTAACAATGCACAACATTTTAGAAACTGGAAATCACCATTAGTAAGCTTTTATTTTGCAATATGTTAATTATAAATATATCCTGTTTTAATGATTCTTTAAAGAAATATAGATGCATACATTCTATTACTGATCAACAATAACTTTGAATTTATTTATTATTAAATTTATTTGCCACCCATTTCCTTTCCAATTATTAATAATCCCTTAATAAACATAATCTATTTAAGATTAAATTAATACAGTAGTGCAGTTTTTAATCCAAATCCAGGGACAATTGTCAAGAATTGGAAAATATCTGGATTTGAAAGAACTGTACTTGGGTCTGAGGATGCGAATGCTTTTGAATTTTCAAAGGTGTCAGGGTAGATGTAACCCATGGGAAAAAACAAAAAAAGTCAAAACAATCAAAGACGCCATGCAGAGACTGACAGAGAAAGAAATATGTTGATGTTCTGTATATTGCTTGCTAATGAGACCTCTAAGAACCATATCAGATTCTCTGCATAATGTAAGATCTAAATCTCTCAAAACTTTTGGTTTGCCTAATCTCTCACCAAGTTCAGAGTTTCACTAGGCTTATTTCCCATCTTGATAAATATCTTTTATTTTACATCCAACAATTGTTTTTAAATTGCTCTTGTTGTACCTTGCCAATTTTCTTAATTGAATATAGAGCCATTTCTCTCTCCTCCTTCTGTCCTCCTTTTCTCTCTTCCAATTATTTATATTTCATTCTTCAGCTGTCTTTGCTGTAAGAACCAATAACTAAGAAAGAATATCAGCATATAACCTTAATCTGCAAAAATGACGCCAGGAAGGCTAAGCTCAGAATGAATGAACGGAGACTTGCAACATGTGAAAAATAATAAGAAACATATAAAATAAGAAAAAAGTCAAATAAATAATTAGTCCACTAATGGAAGAAGGTGACAAAGAAGTGACATGGAGAAGCAGAAAGCAAAGCTGCTTAATTCTTTTTTTGCATCTGTCTTCACACAAAAATAGCCCAACCTATAAAAGAGTCTAGGAATTCAAATTAAAATAGGGGGTGAGGAGATAAGAGAACACTTGTCCATTCTAGATGAGTTCAAATCAACAGGACCGGAGAGATTATATCCCACAGTTGTGCAAGAACTGGCAGATGGCATCTCAGAACCAAAGATTCTGGAGAACCGGGGAACTATCAGAGAACTGGAAAAGAGTTGATGTGGTTAAACCACAAACCAATAAGCCTGACTTCAATGCCTGGAAAGATCCTGGAAAAGATAATGAAGCAACAAATCAGAGAAAACTTAGAACAGGGATGTCAAACTGGCAGCCCATGGGCTGGATGTGTCACATGCAGGCCATAGCAACTTAGCAATAGCAATAGCAGTTAGACTTATATACCGCTTCATAGGGCTTTCAGCCCTCTCTAAGCGGTTTACAGAGTCAGCATATTGCCCCCAACAATCCGGGTCCTCATTTTACCCACCTCGGAAGGATGGAAGGCTGAGTCAATCCTGAGCCGGTGAGATTTGAACAGCCGAACTGCCGAACTAGCAGTCAGCTGAAGTAGCCTGCAGTACTGCACTCTAACCACTGCGCCACCTCGGCTTGGTTCAACTTTAGCTCAGCAAAGTCAAAACCGTCACAATACATCACGATATGTCACGTGACATGATAGAGTTTGAGTCCATGACCTAGAAGCAAGCAAAGTTATAATCAGAAGCCAACATGGCTTTGTCAAAAACAGATCATGCCAAACAAATCCTATTTCATTCTTTGACAAGGTGACTAAATTAGTGGACCAATAAAATGCAGTGGACTTAGTGCACTTGGATTTCAGTAGGCTCTTGACAAAGTAGACCACAATATACTTCTTGGTAAGCTAGAAAAATATGGGATAGATAGCATCACCAGATGGATTCGTAACTAGCTGACAATCCACAACCAATTTGTAGGTCTTAATGGAGCTACAGAAGTGGGTTCCTACCAGTTTGGACTGGTTCAGTTGAGTAGGTAGTAACTTGGCCGGCCACGCCCCCAAATTGGTTCTATTGGCGGCAGCGTAGGCACCATCATCTTGTATTTTGCTTTGCATGCACAGAAGCAATTTTGTCACTATTGCTCATGTGTGTGCACGCTCGAAGCACGTCCTTGTGCGAACCAGCCATAACAGAAGCCAGAACTTGGTTGAAAACTAATCAGTAATGACTATGACACTGAGAATAATAAAATATTTTACCTTCAAAAGTTGTTGGTGCTCCATCACTGAAGGTTTTTAAAAAGAGACTGGACATCCATTTGTCTGAAATGGTATAGGGTCTCATGCTTGATCAGGGGGTTGGACTAGAAGACCTCTAGTCCTTCCAACTAGACCTTCCAATTCTGTTATTATGTTATATTGCAATTAAGCAAATTACAAGCAAATTAAACAAAAAAGGAACACTAAGTTCCTTCATGGCTATAAGTCATCATGGCTGCATCATTATTTCAGTAATGAATGCAGTAGCCTTTTCACAAAATTGTAGGGAATATAGGTTAGCATTACATGTACTTACTGGTAAAATGCAGAAACAGACCGTTGGACATGATTTCATTTCATTTGATTTAACACATTTTTAATGTTCTTTTGACTTATTTCTATGCAGATATGAAAAAGATTGTACTGTTAAAGTACAATCTTTATTGTTTATTTATTGCGCTTATGTGCCATCTTTGAATGGGTCACATAATTGGAATGAAGACAAAATGCTCACATGGAATTTCCCACTCAAAATGATATTAAAAGGATTACAAATACAATTACTAAAAACATTCTTCAAAATGAGAAAATTATTAAAAATAGCACAGAAGGAAAAAGTTAGTCACAAGTAATCCAGGTATTTTAAGTAGACCCTAATATATATTTGCATTTATATTTTTATTTTCTTATTTCTAGATTTGAGATTGAGTGGGCATTTTTCCGAATGTCCTGAGAAGTACAAGTACTTCTGTGTCAAGGGAAGATGTCGCTATGTTGATGCAGTACAAACTCCATCCTGCATGTAGGTCCCAAATCCAAACATGCCTTTTCCCAAGAGTTAAACCTGAGCAAATAGGGATGAGATGGCTCAGTGGCTAAGACGCTGAGCTTGTCAGTCAGAAAGGTCAGCAGTTCAAAACCCTAGCGCTGCATAACGGAGTGAGCTCCTGTTACTTGTTCCAGCTTCTGTCAACCTAGCAGTTAGAAAGCATGTAAAAGTGCAAGTAGAAAAAATAGGAATCACCTTTGGTGCGAAGGTAACAGTGCTCCGTGTGCCTTTGGCATTTATTCATGCCAGCCACATGACCACAGAGATGTCTTCAGACAGCACTGGCTCTTCGGCTTTGAAACAGAGATGAGCATCATTCTCTAGAGTCGTGAATGACTAGGGCATACATATGTGCGAGGGGAACCTCTACCTTTACTTTAGACCTAAGCATGACTTTAATGGCCAGATATCTCCAAAGAATATGTCATGCTCTGGCCAAATATGTACTTATTTAAATCTGTTATTTACTAATGGCCAAGTGTTTTACTTATTTGAATTTGTTTGTTTTAGCTGTTCTTTCAATTCTGGCGTGAATACTGTAAAAACTCTTTAAAAATAATAATGCAGTCTTCCAATTATGGATTTTGCTCCAGGTTCTCTTTAATGTTGATGAGTAGACAAAATCTTACTTGTACAAGGATGATTGCTAAAATGCTAAAGCCTTATTTGTTATTAAGAAATTCATAAAATTTCTTAGGCAGTGCTTTGCATTGCCTAAAGAATGCCCACGAGGAGTCTCCCTAGTTTAGGTGTCCACTTTGCATATGATGAATCTGTGAGATTGAAGATGAGGTGGAAAGTGATGATTCTTTTAACCTTTTAAAATTATGAGTTATAACTTTTAAAAGTACTTTTCTTCTCAGATTAAAAAAGCCAATATCTTAGATTTGGTATTGCAAAATTCTGGACTTAATCATATCTATATTACAACCCTCAATATGCAACTGCTGAACTGGAAGATCCCATGCATAAGATTTAAAAAAAAGATTTAGAGTTAAAGTTAATGTAACTTTATTAATGAATTTTTATCTATCTGCTTAGAGGATAGTGGGAGTAATTGAATCTGTCCCGAGTTTATAATTAAGGTATACCTTCTCCATTACTTATTAGTTATGGCCATGATAGGGTATCAAGGATTGTTGACTGTCAGAAAGTAAAGATATGTCAACTATTATCAGGGATACTCAGTAAAGACAACTGAGGTTTCCTGATGTGCCAACTATTTTATAAGAAAAATAATTCTGGGTGTCTTTATTGTTAATTTATTTTATTATCATTTATCTTTATTTTTAAGATTCCAACAACACCAGAAATTACTCAATTTGTATAGAATATAAACTGGAACAGCTTTCTTCTATGATGAGTTGTTCTGGTACAGAGTTACTCAACCTTGGCAGCTTGAAAATGTATGGACTTCAATTCCCCCAAATTCCCAGCCAGTATGTTATCTGGATAATTCTAGGAGTTGAAGTTCGCATAGCTTCAAACTGCCAAGATTGAGAAATACTGATCTGGAAATACTGATTTAGTCCAACTGATGGGGTGCTCAGCCACAAAATACCTTAATTAAACACATGTGGAAGAACAGCATATATACCAAATCTTCCACTGTGTGTTTATTTCCAAATCTTTTCCTAATAAATTCCAAGCAGAAAGGGCGACACAGAGCATGCTGTCTAGAGAATTCTGGAAGTTGAAGACCATACATTAAGTTGTTTAGGTTGGCAAACATTATCATGTTCAGGTGATATTTCCCTGAATGCAGTTGAAGTTCTTCTAGATCAGGAATTCCATTGGATGGCAGTTTTCAAGCCCTAAGATTCATTTGCATGTGCAGTTTGTTTGCAGATCTGTCCTAGGTTCCCCCAATCTGTACCTTTCTGCTGTGTCACATTATAGTTCTCATAATCACCAGTTGGCATGGCTAATGGTGATGGAATTGTGATCTAACTCAAATAGAATGAACAATTGCTTTAGTCACAAGTGTGTACTGTATGTGGGATAGGTGCTAGTGTAGTAATAGACTTCAGTCTTGAAGGAAAAAAGAAAACCAATTTGCAAAACATTTTTCTATATTTTTTACAGCTGTGAGAGAGGCTACACTGGGGAAAGATGCGAGCGATTGGACTTATTTCATCTAAGAGGAGATCAAAATCAAATTGTGGTAGTTGCTTTGATAGCTGTTATGGTAATGCTTATCATCCTGATTGCATGTATCTGCACTTACACTCAGTGAGTACACCCAAATGAAAATTTGGCTTCTGTATGTATTTTCATGAAACTACAAATGTAGTTATTAAGTTAATCAGCCTTTAGCAATTAGTACTTTTGGAAGTTTCTAATACTGTATAATATACGTAATATCTACAAAGAAAATAAAACTGAATTTATTATTCCCAACTGAGGTAAATTTTCTTCCTTAATTCTAGTTATGTTAGAATTATGTTCTTCAATATTGTTTGTTTACATAAAGCTGTAGAAATTCAAAAAGAGGTTTTTTGAATCAAATTATAAATTTACTTATTTCCACATCTATGTTTTACAGTGGGTAAGATACCTTTAGGTGTAAGTATAATAGTTTTGTTATACTATTGCTCCAAAGAAATAGTAAACTCCATGTAATTCTTTTTAATGTAATATAATAAATGGACAGAAATAGAACAGAATTATGTGTAACCAAGGTAACGTACTTTCTGTTATTGTAGCTTTTAAAACTGCTGTTTAAAGTTGCTAAGTCCTGTCTGACTGTTCCCAACACCATGGGCCATAGTTTGCCATGTTCCCCTGGTTATCCATTGTCTCCCTGAGTCTGCCCAGACTTGCCCACAATGTTAATGATATTATCTATCCATCTCATTCTCTGCTGTCCCTTCTCCTTTGTATGTATGCTCTTTCTCAGCATTAAGGTTTTTTTTTCCAGTGAGTCCTCTCTTCTCATTTGGTACCAAAGTATCTGAGCTTCAGTTTTTTAATAGCTGCATTATACTGCAGACTTACATTCTGTTATGGATGATCCATAATATCTGGATTAGCCCATGTAGAATTTTGGACCAGAAGCCTTTGATCTTGTCTAGGATAAGTGTTACGAATGTATGTATGTATATAATTTTTATAGCTAAAACATGTTACAGATTATCCTTTTTTAATAATTGATTTGGACTTAGTCTTACAACTTATCAATATATATTGAGTATCGCTTTTTGGTTTAAGTTATTCCTCCCAGCTTCTTATCAGCTGCAAATTTGGTATCCTTTTTTCTGAGCCTGTGATAGACAATCTGTGATGTTATATAATGACATCTCTAATAATCTTTATGACATCTCTAATATTCCTGACTATTGGTCATATTGGTGGGGGCTACTAGAAATTATGGATCAGCAGTATATAAAGGGGAAGAGATTCCCCAGTTGAGTCTAAGTTCTCATACAAGCCATTTATAAAATTATTGAAGAGCAAAAAATCTAGAAATAACACCCATGGCACTCCATTTAAGAAACCTCTCCAGTTAATACAGTTAATGAACATTCAGTGGAGATACTGTTTCTGTGAGTTGAAAATTAACAAGTACAAATACAAGACTATTTTTTATTATTACTCTTGTGTTTTTGAATATATGAAGACTTGACAATGGATAGGGCCATACATGCAGTCCTTCTCATGCTCCCTCTGACCTCCATTGGATGGCTAGCAGAATTTGTGCTTACCTGAAGACAAGAACAGGGCTTCAGAGATAAATGAAGCAGATCACACAGCTGCATTTGAGTTGACCTGAATGCAAATGTTGCTCTGCTTTGATTTCAATTGGAGATAACATTCTCCTTCACCATAGACATACTCTAGCAACACTTACTTAGTTTCATTAGAAATCAGTTGTTTTATATGTATGTATGTATGTGTGTGTATACATGCATGCATGCATGCATACACACACACACACACAAACACACCTGGGACGTGGTGGCTCAATGGCTAAGATGTTGAACTTGTCGATCCGAAAGGCGGTTCAAATCCCTAGTGCTATGTAACGGAGTGAGCTCCCATTACTTGTCTCAGTTTCGGTCAACCTAGCAGTTTGAAAGCATGTAAAAATGCAAGTAGAAAAATAGGAACCACCTTTGGTGGGAAGATAACAGCGTTTTGTGCTCCTTCAACATTTAGTCATACCAGCCACATACCACCGAGGCATCTTCGGACAGTGCTTGCTCTTTGGCTTTGAAAGAGTCAGGAATGACTAGCAAATACAGGTGAAACTTGAAAAATTAGAATATCATGCAAAAATTCATTTATTTCAGTAATGCAACTTAAAAGGTGAAATTAATATATGAGAGAGACTCATTGCATGCAAAGCAAGATAGTTCAAGTCGTGATTTGTCATAATTGTGATGATTACGGTTTACAGCTCATGAAAATCCCACATCCACAATCTCAGAAAATTAGAATATTGTGAAAAACTGCAATATTCTAGGCTCAAAGTGTCCTACTCTAATCAGCTAATTAAGCCATAACACCTCCAAAGGGTTCCTGAGCCTTTAAATTGTCTCTCAGTCTGCTTCAGTAGGAATCACAATCATGGGAAAGACTGCTGACCCGATAGTTGTGCAGAAAACCATCATTGACACCCTCCATAAGGAGGGAAAGCCTCAAAAGGTAATTGCAAAAGAAGTTGGATGTTCCCAAAGTGCTGTATCAAAGCACATTAATAGAAAGTTATGTGGAAGGGAAAAGTGTGGAAGAAAAAAGTGCACAAGTAGCAGGGATGACCGTGGCCTGGAGAGGATTGTCAGGAAAAGACCATTCAAAAGTGTTGGGGACTTTCACAAGGAGTGGACTGAGGCTGGAGTCAGTGCATCAAGAGCCACCACAGATAGATGGATCCTGGACATGGGCTTCAAATGTCGTATTCCTCTTGTCAAGCTGCTCCTGAACAACAAACAATGTCAGAAGCATCTTACCTGGGCTAAAGAAAAGCAGACCTGGTCTGTTGCTCAGTGGTCCAAAGTCTTCTTTTTTGATGAGAGCAACTTCTGCATCTCATTTGGAAACCAAGGACCCAGACTATAGAGGAAGAATGGAGAGGCACGCACTGCAAGATGCTTGAAGTCCAGTGTGAAGTTTCCACAGTCTGGGCTGATTTGGGAAGCCATGTCATCTGCTGGTGTTGGTCCACTGTGCTTCATTAAGTCCAGGGTCAACACAGCCATCTACCAGGAGATTTTGGAGCACTTCATGCTTCCTTCTGCAGATGAGCTTTATGGGGATGCTGACTTCATTTTCCAGCAGGAGTTGGCACCTGCCTACACTGCCAAAAGCACCAAAACCTGGTTCAATGACCGTGGGATTACTGTGCTTGATTGGCTAGAAAACTTGCCTGACCTGAACCCCATAGAGAATCTACGGGGCATTGCCAAGAGAAAGATGAGAGATATGAGACCGAACAATGCAGAAGAGCTGAAGGCCGCTATTGAAGCATCCTGATCTTCCATAACACCTCAGCAGTGTCACAGGCTGATAGCTTCCATGCCACACCACATTGAGGCAGTAATTGCTGCAAAAGGGGCCCAAACCAAGTACTGAGTACTTGGTCATGCTTATACTTTTCAGAGGTCCGATATTGTTCTATGAATAATCCTTGTTTTATTGATTGCATGTAATATTCTAATTTTCTGAGATTATGGATTTGGGGGTTTCATGAGCTGTAAGCCATAATCATCACAATTATGACAAATCGCAGCTTGAAGTATCCTGCTTTGCATATAAGTGTCTATCTCATATATTAGTTTTACCTTTTAAGTTGCATACTGAAATAAATGAACTTTTGCACGATATCCTAATTTTTCGCGTTTCACCTGTATGTGTAGGGGGAACCGTTAACTTTACCTTATATATACACAAATGCAAACATTGATTAGACTAAATAATTTCTGATGATAGGTAACAAATTTGCATTATGAATTTGTAACTCATAGACTTAATTTTTTACTTCCTTTCAAAGTTATTGTCGGAAAAAGCGTAGAAAGAGGAAACAGGAGGAATCCGGGACTTGTGATAATGAGCAGCCAATGAAAACTGATGATATACTTGAGACGGATATTGAATGAAGGTAAAGATGGTTCTAAAATTTTACATCCTGGAAATGTGAAAATGAGGGATAATTTATTTTATTTCAAAATTAATTATGTTATTTGAATTTGAATCATAATATATTATTTAATGTAAGTTTGTTTCAGTTTAATGGATTACTACACTCAATGATACTTACCAAATGAATGTTTTATAGTCATGTATTGAGTAAGCAATATTTTTCTATGTGAACAGGCAAGTCATTCATAGTTAACTGATAGTTTTCCCAGGTATCTTAACTTATTGACATAGTGGTTATATCTCCTTTTTTTACTAGCCAATACTGACGGAGATGTAATCAGGACAAGATTTCATTTTGTTTCTTAAGATATTTTTCTAGATTGAGGTTTTTTTTCCCTTCCTAAATATTATTTTCTTTCATATAGGAGGAAAGCAAATCATCACACACCAAATGGATAATGTTTATTTACATTACATGCATTTGTTCCATTGAGAAATTACACAGTAAAATTAAATGAGAATCTGTGGAATGTTTTTTTTTTTATTATGATGGCAGAAACAAGGCCCTTCAGAAAGAGTACAGCAGGGTCACTTCAATTTCAGTATTCAGACATGTAAAGAGAAACCTGCCTGGCCTGCATTGCCTCTCCCTTTTGTGAACCATAGCAAGGGATTTTGCACATGTGCCCTCTGCTCAGCTTGATTTGTAAATGAAAGCAACTGAGAAGTTATTCTTCCAATACATAGAATAGAAGAATAGAATGGAATAGAATTCTTTATTGGCCAAGTGTGATTTGGACACACAAGGAATTTGTCTTTAGTGTATACGCTCTCAGTGTACACAAAATGAAAAGATGTATTCATCACGAATCATAAGGTACAACACTTAATGATGTTCATAAGCAATCAGAAAACAATCAATATCAATATAAATTGTAAGGACACAAGCAACAAAATTACAGTTACAGTCCTGCAAGTGGGAGGAGATGGGTGATAGGAACAATGAGAAGACTAGTAGTAATAGTAATGCAGCCTTAGTGAATGGTTTGACAGTGGGGAGGGAATTATTTGTTTAGCAGAGTGATGGTGTTCGGGGGGGGGGAAACTATTATTGTGTCTAGTTGTCTTGGTGTGCAGTGTTCTATAGCATCATTTTGAGGGTAGGAGTTGAAACAATTTATGTCCAGGATGTTTTCGCAGCCCTCTTTTTGACTCGTGCAGTAACAAAAGTTCTGGAAAAATGAGTAGTCAAAGAGGATATATATATTTAAAAAAAACAGATTCCCCCCTCTTGAGACACTTTAAAAATAACATGTGGATGATAGTATCATGTTCATCCCAAATTCACCTGAATACACCTTGCCATTAGTTTGTGACTTTTTCTTCACCAGAGGCTACAAAAAAGAGTAGTTCTTATGAGTCCAATGATTTGCAGAAAAATTATACTATCGTGCCTTCCCTTTTTTGTGATAGGATAATTTTCAGAATTTTTTTCATATTATCATACATTATATTGCACCAGAATGATGAAAAATAAATCTGTAGTTCTCTGTATACTTAACCCATAATAAGCAACTGCAAAGGTCAGAGAGATTTACATCTGCTGATCCTCTGAACTACACAATAATAGTTCTAATAACTGCTTTCTTTCTTAACTCTACAGGTTAACAAAAGTGCTTGCTGGCAGATTCCAAAGACTTGTGCCCTTTTCATTTTGATGACTTTCCTGAGGACTAGTGATATGAAAATAAATAAGGAAAAATAAATATGGGTATCTAACTTCAGTCACATGTGATATTTGACAAAATCTAGTATTATTATAGGAATAATAGTGATAATATTGGGAACACAGGAATTTTCTTATATGTGTGAATGATGTTAGAAGCATAGTGTTTGACATTTAACTCTCTTCAATTTGTCAACCTGAAAAGGAACTTGGTGTTTTATCTGCAGTCAAAATAGATAAAATGTCTGGTAGTATTGCATATTCTAGAACAGTGGTTCCCAAACCTTTTCAGTCCATTGCCCCCTTGGTGATCCTCAGTGCCCCACACCCAGTGGTGGAATTATTTCTTTTTACTACTGGTTCTGTGGGCGTGGCTTGGTTGGCATGGCTAGGGGGGATCATGTGACTGGGCGGTTTGTACGGCGGAAGGAAGATAGTAACAGTAAAATTCAAAACTGCAACAATTAATTGCACATTTATTCAAAATCCAATTTAAAAACATTTTAGTTAATGTTAATTCAACGAAATTGTTGAACATGATCCAGTTATACCAGGTTTTCAAAGTCTGATAGTCATTTATCAAGAACCTTAGTAACTAGTAACTTAGTAAACTCAGTAAAATTTAGTAACTACTTCACTGTTCAATAAATTCTGTGTAATACAGTACATGCTTGAGCATTCACATACACACTGCTGCCTTTTGTTTTTTTCAAAATAACAGGGTGGGGTGGGGGTAGGGAAGGAAGAATACTTTGTTCTGTGATATCTGCCATTTCAGAAATGCTCATTAGACTGCCCCACGTGATCAGTCTTTCCGTATTCCTCAATATGTTGGTGCCCAGCAGCTGGTCAAAACCCTAGTAGTACTTATGGAGCTGTAGATGATACTATGGCAAAATACAAGCCTTGCAGCTCATGTATACTCACACAACATAAGAGTGATGCCATTATCAAGATTTATCTGTGATAAAGGTCTCACTGTGCATAAATATCAAGATAGGAAGGGCACTTTATTTTAAAAAAAACTGCAGTGTTTTGACTCCATTTGGTTATTAAACATTTTGTTTGGCATACTGGAACATTTAGACAGCATTTTCTTCAAATATGGGATGTTGTTCTATCATAATTTTGTTTTGCTTTGCTTTTTCCTGTATGTGACAATATCCAACTTTACACAGTAATTAGACCACTTTTTTATTTACTTTTTTTAAAAACAGGATATGTTGGAAATGCTTACCTCTTTTTCACAACCTCCCCTATATTTCAGCCTTCAATGAGATTACTTTGCAACTCAAAGTTTGAGAAACCATCCCAAGTGCCCTTCCTCCCACTCCTCGCTTTTTAAGACCACCTTTACAAATGGAGTGAGGAGACAGAGGGGGACTAGCCTCTCCCCCCTGCTGCATGTTTAACTGCGTTACATTTCTAAGGTGGGAGGGGTAGAGATAGGGGAGACTGGCGCATCTGTGTGGAGCAGGTGGAAGAGGGATTGGGGGGGTGGTTCTATTGCACAGGCACGCCGCGGCTTAATCCTCACAGAGGCGGCTCACAGCACAGCCCCGGAAAGGGAGTCAGAAGTAAAGCCATTTATAAAAGCGTGAGAGGCAGACAGGCAAGCAGATGAGCGCTCTTGTGCAGTGACATCGGACTCACTGTGTAATGCAGCGCCAATTCCCAATCCCTGAAATGCAGGCCCAAGGACAGAGCCGTTCAGTCCCGCATCTCTTCTCCATGTACAGCACACGCAGAGTCATATCAGAGGAGAAATGCAGGCAAAAGCTCTTTTCTTCTTTCTCTGCCCCCCTTTGCCCCCCCTCCCCCCAGCTGACATGCTTGTATGCCTCCTGAATGAGCGAGTAAGCAAACAAAAAATCCTTCAAGTCTTTGGGACGTTAGACTGAATTTCACCCCTGCCGGAAGTGCTCAGCTGACTGGTGGCCAACAGAGCCCCAGGCAGAATTGCACCCTGCAAGGGGGCCACCTCCAGCACTCCTCTGCCACCTCCCTTGCTTCTTAGCACCCCCCTGCCACCTCCCTTGCTTCTTAGCACCCCCCCTGCCGCCCCGTTGCCTCTTAGCATCCCCTGCCACCCCATTGCCTCTTAGCACCCCACTAAGTCATCCCACCGCCCCCCAGGGGGCAGTACCGCCCACTTTGGGAACCACTGTTCTAGAGTAACTAAAATAGGCACTTGTGTAATTATGTTTAATTATAGTTTCACTAATAGCTACAATTTTATCAATATAAGAGAATATCAATAACTCAGATTTGAACCGTGGAGTCTCTGGTGCTCTCTAAGTTTGGTTGAGCTTGGTTGTTTGCTTGCAGGTAATATTTTCAGTACCAGAAGAGAATGGGGTTTGCTCTCTGTTTATATCCGGTAATTTGTCCTGTCAGTGTTGGTGGGAGCAGGTTATTGTATGTATATAAACAGAGACCAAATTATATTCTCTTGTAGCAATGAAGATGTTCGCAATTCACATTTCGCAATTTAATGGGTTTATATGCCGCCCAATCCTGGGGGACTCAGGGCGGCAATATGTTACATATTCAGATAACAAAATGTCTGCAAACAAGCTCAAAGAGCTGTAATTTTAATTGGTGATTTCATGTTTTATGTGGCCTTTTTGAACTACGTATTTTCTTTTACAGTTAGTGTTGTTGTCATCTTTACTGAGAAGTGGAATATAACCATATTAATGTGGCTTTGCAAAATTTCATTGTTCTGAGTCAATGCTTTAGATTTAGGATTTAGGATGGCATCATGCCTATGAGTTGATACATAGCTTGTTGGTAAATTTGCTGCACATAATGTAATTTACTCCCCATATTGCATTGTAAAGATCTTTCTTTCCCATTTAACTGGGGGAAGGAGTATCTTTGTAACCCCTCTATGAACTCTAGAATTTAGACTTCAGTAGGCTAAAAGCTTACTACCTTATTTTTCGGAGTATAAGAAAAAAAAGTTAAAAAAAAAACGATTTTGCACTCTGCAGATCTTTCATAAAACAGGGCTTTAATAACCTTTAGGAGGCTTGTAGAGTGCTCCTGGGGGTTGGAAGCCTTCCAAAATGAGCAAAAAATGGCCCATTTTTTGCAAAAAAACAGCCCTGTTTTTTGTCAAAAAAGGACATGCATAGCCTTTAGGAGGCTTATACACAGACAATCTTGGCCTGCCTTGTAGCTGCACCTCTGCAATGGCTCACAGTTGTGGAGACCACTTTCCTCAGCATTTGCCACAGAACACGTTTGCAGATCTCAGTTGCCACAGTCTGTGCAGTAGACCACCACTTCCCCATTGGCCTGCCACTAGGCCTTTTTCTTGTACCTTGATGGCTGCACTATAGGCAAAGATTCTAGAGTCTTTTTAATCAGAAGGGATCTTTCCCAGTCATAGGACTCCTGCTGAACTGCAAGTAGGATTCTTTCTGGCCTTGACAGGACTTGTTATTATAACCAGCAGCTTTAGGCTGGCTCAGCTGGGCTGCAGTTTCTCTTTTGACTCTCAGCTGCTCAGTAACACCCACAATTTCTGAAGGCAAGCTGGTGCAGTGATTAATTGTTCTCACTGATGCACAATTTCTCCTTAGTTCTAGGTTGGATCTCTCCTTAATAAATTTAGTTCTTTTACTTCTTTTTCTGCCCTCAGGTGTTTTGGAGAATAGTTTGACCCCCTACCCTCTGTGACAGCCCCCCAAATATTGGAACATTGCTGTCATGTCATCCCTAATCCTTCTTTTCTTTAAACTAGACATATCCAATTCCTGCAACTAATCTTCATATGTTTTAGCCTCCAGTCCCCTAGTCATCTTTTTTGCTCTTCTCTTTCTTCACTATTTCTAGACCAGGGGTGTCAAACTTGTGTCGTCACTGCAGCGTCACGTGACATATCAGGACTTCCCCCCCCCTTCGCTAAACTGGGCATGGCCAGTGTGTGACGCATCTGGCCTATGGATTGGGAATTTGACAGCTCTGTTCTAAAGTCTCAGTATCTTTTTTGTATTGTGGTGACCAAAACTAGATGCAGTATTCCATGTGTGGTCTTATAAGTACTAGATTAAGTCGTATATAAAGTATAAATAAATCTGTATAGAATATAGATTTGTATGTAGTAAAAAGTATACACATGTTTGTACAGCTTCACATTTTGTACCTGAAAGGTTCTAAGCAAGACATGTGCAAATGATATTTTGCAGGATGGTCCTCTAGGGTTTCCATTCTATTTCCATTTTGAAATAATATTTTTTGGTTTGTTTTAACCACAATCATTGGGTCTATGCTCTACAGCAGGGGTGTTTCATTGAGGGCTGCATCAGAGTTGTGTTTGACCTCGTGGGTTTGGATTGGGCATGGCCAGGTGGGCGTGGCCAGCTCAACACCCCTCATGTCAGGGGCATCTCTGGTGGCCTGAGTGCTCTGCTAGAGAAAACAGGTTCCCAAGCTCCGTTTTCGGATGCGATGACCTCCTGCAACCCTCTGCCAATAAAAATGGAGCCTGGGAGGGCCGCACACAGCTCCGTTTTCACTGGCAGAGGCACCACAGGCTAGTCTTTAGCTGTTTCCAGAACTCTCCTGCAGGCCAGATCTAAGCACCCTTTGGGCTGGATACAGCCAGGGCCTTGAGTTTGACACCCTTGCTCTACGGCTTTCAGGAGCATGCCAGACTTTGCATTGGGGGTCACTAACAGCATATACAATTTGACCTCCTTGGAGGTCAGGCTGCTGTTAACTAATTGTGCTGGATCCTGGTCAAACCTGGTGTTAAGATATGATGTGATGTCCTGGAGTTGCAGAGTGTGATTTCCACATGCCTTCTAAAACTAATTGTTCAAGTACATGGTGCAATTCTTATTACAAATATAAATATCCTATTTATATAATATATAATTATTGCATAAAATTATGGTATCTTGGTTTATATAATGCTTCAATATGTGTCATATCTTTCAATATGTGGAGGTATGGGAGTCTATTATTTTTTATGAAGCATATTACTGTTATCTTGTACATGTTTGACAAACTAAATAAGTAAAATTAAATAAATAAATAAATAAATAAATAAATAAATAAATAAATAAATAAATAAATAAATAAATAAATAAATAAATAAATATAGGCTATCAGCCTTTGCAGAACCATATTCAGAACTTCCTAGAACTTACAGATTTGCATTGTGTCAGTGGCTTCTGGTGAAGGTGACTGACTAACCAATCTAGGGGAAAGCGCCATGAAAGGGAGTTTTCTCTGGATAAAGCTTTTTCAGTTTACTAACAAGGAAACTGTGTTCCCTCAGTTTACAGGACTCTCCTGGATTAGGAAGAGTCCTAGAATCATCCCACAAGAGCCTCCTTACAATAGCTGCCTGCAGAAGATTTGGGAAGCTGTGCTTCAGAGCAGTCAGTGAGCCATTCAGCTGGGGACAGGTCTGCAATCACTTTGTTGTTGAAAAAACAACTGTTTTGGAATTTATTTTTCAATGGGCAATGTCATGCCTTTCACTTCTTGAACACTTTATTAGATTATTATCTTTAATAAAGTTGCTCGGCTTCGGACAGACCTGGACTCCAATTGCGCAGAGCCAGCTGAGGTACCGGGGGAGGGTCTTGAGCGACATCTCTGGATTGATTTTCAACTTGTTACTCCTGATGAAGTGGACAAGGCCATGGGAGCGGTGAGTGCCGCCATGTGTGCAATGGACCCGTGCCCCTCCTGGCTGGTTGCGAACAGCAAGGAGGTGACGCGGGGCTGGATCCAGGCGATAGTGAACGCCTCCGTTCGGGAGGGCTTCTTTCCCCCACCATTGAAGGCAGCGGTGGTGAGACCCCTCCTGAAGAAGCCATCTCTAGATCCAGCCATTTTGAATAACTACCGTCCAGTCTCCAACCTTCCCTTCATTGGGAAGCTTGTTGAGAAAGTGGTGGCCTTTCAGCTCCGACGGTCCTTGGATGAAGCCGATTATCTAGATCTCTTTCAGTCTGGATTCAGGCCTGGCTACAGCATGGAAACTGCTTTGGTCGCACTGACTGATGATCTCTGGAGAGCCAGGGACGGAGGTCATGCCTCCGTCCTAGTGCTTCTTGACCTCTCAGCGGCCTTTGATACCATCGACCATGGTATCCTTCTGCGGCGGTTATGAGAGGGGGGGATGGGAGGCACCGTCCTTCAGTGGTTCTCCTCCTACCTCTCGGACAGGTCGCAGTCGGTGTTGGTTGGGGGGCAGAGGTTGACCCCTAGACCACTGAAATATGTGGTTCCGCAGGGTTTGGTCCTGTCCCCCCTCCTGTTTAACATCTACATGAAGCCGTTGGGCGAGATCATTCGGTGGCACAGGATAAAATACCACCAGTATGCGGACGATACCCAGTTGTATCTGTCCACCCCGTGCCAACTCAGTGAAGCGGTTGACGTGATGTGCCAGTGCCTGGAGGCTGTCAGGGTCTGGATGGGGGTAAACAAGCTTGCGCTCAATCCAGACAAGACCAAGTGGCTGTTGTGTTTCCCTCCCAAAAATTGGCTAAGCATTCCATCACTCAGGCTGGGGGGTGAAATTTTACGCCCCTCAGACAGGGTTCGCAATTTGGGAGTCCTCCTGGACCCACACCTGACCTTAGAACATCATTTGTCAGCTGAGACCAGGGGGGCATTTGCCCAGGTTCGCCTGGTGCACCAATTGCGTCCCTACCTGAACCGGGAGGCACTCGCAACAGTCACTCATGCCCTTGTGACCTCAAGACTGGACTACTGCAATGCACTCTACATGGGGCAGCCCTTGAAGAGCATTCGGAGACTTCAGCTCATCCAGAATGCAGCCGCGCAAGCGATTGTGGGTGCACCTCGGTACACCCACGTTACACCTATCTTCCGCGAGCTGCACTGGTTACCGATTGGTCTCCGGATACACTACAAGGTGCTAGTCGTCAATTATAAAGCCCTTCATGGTATTGGACCTGGGTACTTGAGAGACCGCCTGCTGCCAATTACCTCCCAAAGGCCCATTAGATCCCACAGATTAGGCCTCCTCCGGGTTCCATCTACTGGCCAATGTCATCTGGCTACTACCCAGGGGAGGGCCTTCTCTGTGGCTGCTCCAGCCCTTTGGAACGAGCTCGGACCCTCACCTCTCTCCAGGCTTTCCGAAAAGCCGTTAAAACCTGGCTGTGTTGGCAGGCCTGGGGTTGATGAGTTCCCTTCCCCTCTCGAATCGTGTGGCTGTTGGCTGTTTTTTAAATTCCCCTGTACCTTTTCTGTTGTAATTTCTTTGTGTTTACCTCCCCCCCTCCCTTTGGGTTTGTGAGCCGCCCTGAGTCCCTCAGGGAATAGGGCGGCATATAAATAAAATGAACCTCAAACCTTGAACCTCGAACCTAATAAGTAAAAGAGGCTCATTTCAGTCACAGCCTACTACTCCTTTCTGAAAATCTTCACCATTTTTGAGACATTCTTATTGTCGAATGACAAGGAAGAGGGCTGCTGGAGATGAACTAAAATAAGGAAGTGTGCAGTACTTTTATTTTAACTTTGATGGAGAAACATAAGGATTTAAAAAGTTGTGGTTTTACCATTAATATGAATCTGCCACACTTATTTGTTATTGGGAGTTAAAATCTATAACTTTGAACTATTTGTTGTGGGTGGTTAAAGTCTTCTGATTTTAATGAATTCTGATTGGTCAGAAATATCAATTGATTTGTGAAAGTCAATTCTTTAACTATAAAAGGGAGCTAAAGAATAGAGGAGGAAGAAGAATACAGATTAGAAGAAATATTGAATGCATCAGATTGCCAAAGTTATATTTAAAAAAAATCAGTTTATAGGTCAATTATGTTCTAAAGATGTATGAAAGAGGAGCAAGAGAAACTAATTACCAAGCTATTGGAAGAAAGTTGAATAATCCAGAGATACATTTATTTGCAGAAAGTTAACCAAGCCACAAAGGATATTCCACAAGTATTTAACAATGCAAAGGAAATAATTGTAATTTTGGAATACAAATCTGACACCAACCAATTATAACTATTATGAGATGGTTTGAATACAAGCTTTCCAGTGCAAATGAAAGAAAATTCTTTCAAGTAAATCAACAATCCTCAAGAGAAGTTTGGGACTTTTTCTTTATGGATACTAACAAGATTAAGAATCTGCTGTGGAAAAGTGAAGTTTATATTTGTTCGATAGACATTCCAGATTTTAAAAAAATGTAATTTATGAGGATATTGGAAGGAGTGACTTAATGAGCTAACTGAAGTTAGGATGGATTTTTTTTACTTGTCTGATATATGTAACTAAAAGAAAGTTCCAATGTATGGTTTCATGTTTATAACATGGATTTGATTATTTTTTCTTTTTCTTATATGTAGTGCTTGAGTAATTCCTAAAGTTAGTAAATTTTATTGAAATAGAATTTGAAGGTAGATATGTTAAGAGGAAGTTAAAGCAAATACGTATTAGAATTTGTTAACAATAAAAAAATGTAAAGAAACATTTGGAGTTTTAAAATGGATATGAAATATAAAAGTTTTCTTTGTAAGATTAAAGAAATTGAAAGAGTATAATGAATTATGTTAATATTAATGAAGATAGTCTACAAATATTAATAAGCCTCTCTCTCTCTCTCTATATATATATACTATAGTATATAGTATATATACTATAGTATATAGTATATATATATATATACTATACTATGTGTGTGTATATATATATATATATATACACATACATACATACATACATACATACATACATACATACATACATACACACACACACACATACTTTTTACAATAAGGGGGAGGAAATAAAAAATGGATTGGTTAAGATTGTAAGGTTAAGATGTAAATTGTTTGAAATACAGAATTTTTATTTGGTCCTGTTTCTATTGAGATGTTGCTTCTAGTTTTTTATGTCCTGTATAGGGAAAAATGATATTTAGAATTTTAATAAAAAATTACTAAATTTAGAATTGTGTAAATTATAGAATAGGCTTCTAATAATTATAATTTTGACCTTACATTATCTATAACTGTATTAGTATTTGGTTGAGTTGGCCTTTATTCCCCATTTTCTTTTTTCCTTTTCCTTACAGTTTGTACTTCCCCCTTTTTTCTTTATTTTTATTTTCCAGTTGCATTTTATGTTATAATAAACTTTAAAAAATATTTTTAAAAAGAATTGTATTGTGTTTACGTCTAGAAGAGTAGAGATACTATGCATATAAAGGGCTTTTCTGAAGATTATTGCCATCCCATGGCCCAGCAGTAGGGAGAATTATGTGAATTTTGACTTTTATAAAGGAGGAAATTGGGCATATAACTTCCTGCAACATAGCTTGGCAACAGCGGAAAAGTATCAGCCACTTTCATATATACTACAAGGGAAGAATCCACACCATTCATTTAGAGTGGGAGGGGCATTATAGAAGCAGAACTTGCTAAATGGCCACATAATTCAGCATGGGTGATCTATAAATAGAATAAATATGGAAATGTGAGACAAGAGGAAAAAGATATATTGGAGGCAGAGAAATGAAATGAAAATTTTTTGGGGCTGTGGAGAAATGAAATAATGAGACATACAATTAATTAATGTCTATATTCTAGTATGAAATGATGTTTGTAGGGAACCAATTATATACCAATATACTTCCTGTAAATTTACAGGTGTGAGCCACGTTTCCTTCTACAAGATTTTGGGTAACAGGCCAAGTTCTCCTTGTTTCTGGTTTTTATCTCCGAATTTTTCTGCTATTGGCTATTTTAAATTAGTGGCTAATACAACTGCCTGATATGTAATACAGGCCAGGTTTGATTCCCAGTAAAGGTATGGCTAGCTGATGAACTAGTTTGATTACTGGTGAAGGCACCAGACTAGAACTCATGGGAGACCATGAGTTCTAGTTTTTAGGCACAAAGCCATCTGGGTTATCCTGAGCCTTACTTTATCTCTGGGAAGAACCAATTCTGAAAAATCTTGCCAAGGAAACTGCAGGTATTCTCTGAGAACTGCACATGATTGAACGGAAGAAAAAATAATATGGCAAGAAAATGTTCAAAAATCAGTGTAATATTTTTGATGATAATAATCTGTTCATATTTATATGATAAAAAGCGGTCCTTTGGGAGGATAAATTACTTTAAATTTTACATTAAAATACCATTCAGAAAACTGGAAAAAAAACAGCTGTTCTTTGTTACAAACTCAAGATAAAGTAGTAAAAATGTAATGTAGTTTACATATTATTCTCAAAAATTACTAGATAACCTTTTAACTAAGTTGACAATATCTGCAAAATGATAGAGCAGAATTTTTTTTTGGATTTCTTAGTAATCTGTATAATTGTCTGTAATCTTTAATAACTTCTTTCTGGAAAAAAATTGTGATGCATCAGTAGGCTTAAGCTCTTCATAATTTAGAAGGAACCCTGGGCCTTCAAAGAGCTGTGTCTCTGACCTCATATTCAATTCTAATGGGAGAAATCCTTGGTATAACTAAAGAAGATCTAATGGAATCTTCTTTTGCACTGTATATTACAGATTTAGCATTGATTTTCCATCA
This sequence comes from Thamnophis sirtalis, assembly GCF_051295495.1. NCBI lineage: Eukaryota > Metazoa > Chordata > Lepidosauria > Squamata > Natricidae > Thamnophis > Thamnophis sirtalis. The sequence continues at coordinate 89,015,665 of NW_028261384.1, read as the reverse complement.
ACTTTATCTTTAACCCCGCAATCCACATGCCTGAAGGTGACAACATTCTTGTCAACAAGCTCAGCCAACCATAGCAGAAGAGACACCATGAATAGAAGCATGTGTTGACGAAGGCAATAAATCATATAGAGACAGCCACAAGATTAGTTTATTCTTATTATGGGACAACAATCAATTCCTCATGTTTAGCAACAGAGATTGTTGAAGATTTCTCTTTCTCTTGGAATGGATTCCTATTTTCTATTCATTCTGCTGGTCACAATCCTAGTAAAGATCAGTAGATATCTGTCCAACTGCATTTTTTCACATCTTGACAACTATGATAGCCAGATTAACTCTATGTAATCAGAGAAGGGTCGTTGCCTGGACCGTAGGCATTATATATTGACTACAATTTCCCAGAGTAGTAATGTAATTATGTCAAGATCAACTGCAATCTAGCATAAAACATGACAAGTATACAACAAGTGCCCATTAAGATGAGAAAAGTAGAAAAGAGAAATGCACAATTTAAACTCCGATGGGCATAAAAGAGAACAACTGTACTCTAATATTGTCAGCTCCACTATGTAGATAAGACAATGACATCTACTCCAGTGGAAGGTTAAAACCACTTTTATTGAGATTGGCTGTAATAACACAATCTTGCAAATATGATCGTACTGTACATCTTCCCCCTTCCTATACTTTAGTGAATCAAGAGTTATATCTTTGTTGAGGTTTCAAAGAATTCTCCCCTCATTGCTTGAGCAATAGATAATCTTCCTTCCTCTGTACACATGATGAGAAAAGGCAATGAGCTGCATAAAGTGGCTTCATTCTAATATAATACAGCAGTACCTTAGTACTTGTCGTTAACTGGTTCCTGGAGGTACTAAAATACTAATTGGTTCTGGGAGTACTAAAGTACTTTTTAAAAACTACTTTAAAAAGTACTTTTTAGTACCAAACATCAAGTACCAAACAAATGAGACAAAAAGTTTGTGTCAAAATGTGTCAAGTACCAAATTCAACAATTTTTTTTTTGAAGCAGTTGGTTACTGTGATATCAGAAAGACATATATGTCCCACTTCCCCTTAAATGCTCAGAGAAATAGATTATGCCATATCCTTGTGTGCATATCCCGAGCCTGAGCCCTTCACCACAAGCAGACAAAGGCGAAGCAGCCAGCAGTGGCAGAGAGCGGGGGGAAAGGCATGGGATGCGGGGTTCCTCCATGACGCAGGCAGCTCCGCTCAACCTGCTGGAGCCTGGTGGTGGCAGCTTCCCCATCCAGGTGGGGCATGATTGGAAGCAGAAGCAGTTTACCATCCACTCAAATAGCCGCCATGATAAAGCTGTTCTGTTATATGAATATGTAGGGAAGAGGGTGATGGATCTTCAACTGGATGTGCGGAAGGTGACGGATCTGAAATGAAGGCATTCCAGGTGGCGGATATAGCAGTAACTGCCTTATGCCTCTTGTGCAGTGCCCCCTTCGCCAAATGAGTTCCAACCTCCCTTTCTTTATTATCAAAATTTGAGTGGAAGTGAGGATTCCCGCTGCCTGGAACCACCCAAAAATGTGACACATGGAGGCAGACAGGTGTGGGCAGGTGGGTGGATGGAGCTACATTCAGAGTATAAGATGCACCCAGATTTTCACCCTTTTTTGGGGAGGGAAAAGGTGAATCTTATACAACAAAAATATGGTAATCTCCGAGAGGATGATGTTCCAAAAGGAAGGAGCCACCATGGAGAAGGCTCTTCTTCTGGGTCCCACCAGATATATCTCCTTAGGGGATGGAACCAGCAACATTCATTACCTCCCCACTCCAGTGGGTCTGGTAGATGTGATTGGCAAGGAGGAAATGTCTTTGTTTTTGAATACTGTATTATCTTATGTGGTGTTTTTATTTATATAGACCACCAGGAGACAATGTGTGATCAGTTTTATTCTGTATAGGGACTTTTCAGTTTTATATATAGCCAAGCCCTCCATCAAGAAAGATAAATATTAATGGATTTTATACATCCTTTCTGAAACACTTAAGCATCATGACCTGAACAGCTTCTAATGCTAATGCACGGAATATACTCCAATGATTTATGACCTTAATTCCAAGTTAAAGGTTGAAACATCATAGAATAAACTCTGACTATGTACATCTTATAAATCTGAATAAGTATAATCTTTATTGTCATTGTACTTAAATACAATGAAATTGGTTATATGATGGAACTGGTCATGTATTGCTTTTTGGTAGTCTAAAGGAAACAAAATACCATTATATTCATTCTAATAAGACCTATCAAGTAGCCTGACAGCTACTTCCTAGTCTGAGCTACTGAGAGAGCTTAATACAGATCTTAATTCCTTCTGCTTTATTACTCACATTTTGATTCCATAATCCCTCTGGGACAAATTAAAGAAGGTTAAGTTGGTTTCTCAGAAGTCAAAATCCTTAGATGACATAATCAAAAAACAGTTTAGTTGCAATATTAGATTCTTTATATTTTGGGCTTCCTCCTAGATTGAGCTTGGAGCTCACTTTAATAAAGGTATACTCTGCAATCACCTCTTCCTTTTCTCTTTGATTAGAATATACTTCTTTTTTCTCTAGCTCAGTGATAAAGCATTTCAGTAAACGTATAATGTCTTCCAATATCATCCAACTTTTCATCTGAAAATTATCTTTTTTCCCCCATCTATATTAATGGCAAAACTATTCAAGCCCATGACTGCTGCCCCTTTGGACTCACAAATGGTGATTCTTATTTGATTTAATGGTGCAATAAACATTTCATGTTACTCAAGATGATCAATTCAGTCAAGGTTTTGCCTATGTATACAATTAGAACTCACCAAGCTTCTAAAATATCAGCAAGAGAAAGAATCAGATGATAAAGTAATTGTCAGTGCTGAAGTTGGCCTGACTGAGGCCATTTTGAGACTTCAGCGCTGACACACTGGAGAAGAGGGACAGGGACTGGGGAATAGAGATAGTTGGGGTATTATAGTCAAAACAAAATACTTCTCTTGGGAACTAAGGGCATTCCTGCAAGTGCTCAGAAGGAGGGGCCTGGAATCACTTAGCAACTGGGCAGAATCCTGATTGAACCAAGTGACTAATTGTTTTGAGAAAATTTTAATTAGGTGAAAACCGTGGGAATAGTTGAGTCAGTTTTCACCAGCTTGTGCCAATATGACATATCCAATAAATTTATTCTTTGGGGAATTTACCTGCCTCGGAGTTTTGTTTGCTGCGGGTATGTTACTTGAAACCCTGACAGTAATCCTTTTAGGAAAAGGATTTGACGATCAGGACTTGCTATTCTAGTAGCTTTGCTAAGCCAAAGTTTCTCCTTAAATACCAGCAGTTTCCAACCCTGCCCAAACACAGCTGATCTTGATCAGGTGTGGCTGAATCTGCCTATGAATCTATGCATCGCTACTCTTTCTTGAGACAACTTAACACATTTCCTGAAGGGCTGGGTGGAGATGGCTTCTACATTTGCTGGCTCCAGGTCAGGAATGATGAGGCTGGTTGATGGCTCAGAATCATTGCCACATAAGTTCTGCTTCTGAGGTTGCCTTCTTGTTAGGCTCTTCCCATTTGAGAGGATTGTTGAAACTAAAATGTGGCACACCCAAATTTTGCTCCTCTTATCAGGAGTAATCATTTTCTTTAGTGATGTTGTCATCTTATTAAGTTGGAAAGTGCATATCTTCTTGCCTTCATTGTTTATAAATACAAAATACTACTTTATTTATACGTCCTGCTTTTTCTTCCTAAATGGTTGGAAACATTACTTTCATACTCTTATTTATCACCTGGACAGTGCAACCAGTTTGCTTGGAACATTGTGTAGCCTTGGCCTTCTAAAGCTCATCTAGTAATTATCTTTTACTTCAGTGTTTCTTAAATGGAAAAGAAATGACAACTCTCATGTTTTACTCTCAACTATGCTCCTTCTGATGTACTCACTTCACAAGATAGCTGCTTTCCTCCAAAATTTTCATTTCAGGACTCTGCTGAGTGGCCATATGATCTCTACTAAGCACTTTATGCTGGATTTGTGTTTGCAGAAAACTCTTATCTTTTGGAAGGACCATAGTCTCTCCTCTCCTCAAAGATGACAAACAAATCCAATTCCAGATAAAGTGCTTCTTGTTTATGGATGTATTTACAAAGAATAATTAGTAATTCCATGCCCGCAATTGTTGGTGTGGTTTTTTGTAAGTTCAGAATACTTTGTCTTGCTTGGTCTTGAGTGACATTGCTTTGGATTTGTTGTGTAATTTTTTATTGATTCTTCTTGAGTTCATGATTCTTTTAATAACCATTTCTAAATTTATAATTTGTCTGTCATTAGTGTTATTCTTTCTCTGCATATTGTTTGAGGTGTGTGAGCTTTAGTGTTCTTTTGCTCATAACAATTTGCCAGGGCCTTTTTCTTTCCTTTAAAATACTTGTTATGACTAAATTTAAAGTTATACTGTCATCTCTGCTTTATATTTTTAATGTTATTTTGATTCAATGTAATTAAATAAATAAAATAGTCAAAGCAAATTGTCAACTTCAGTCATTACAGATAGTTCTCAAATTATGACTACAATTGAGCCCAAAATTGCTGTTACTAAGCAAGACCGTTGTTAAGTGCATTTTGCCCCATTTTATGACCTTTCTTGCCACAGTTGTGAAGTGAATCAATGCAGTTGTTAAGTTAGTAACACAGTTGTTAAGTGAATCTGGCTTCCCCACTGATTTTACTTGACAGAAGGTCACAAAATATGACCACATGACCCTGGGACACAACAATAGTCATAAATACGAATCAGCTGCCAAGCTGATGAAATTGGGTCACAATAAAAAAGACATACATATCAATCTTTCAACAATCTTGTTTCCTTTACAGGTAAAAAGTTACAGAAGTGTAGTCAATAGCTGAATACAGTGAGATTGAAATTAAATTAACTGAATTTTCCTCTTTTTTTAGTAATTAAAACTGGCACTAGCAATTACATTGTTTATTATTGTGGTCATTGTTACAATTCCATATTTTTTATTGCAGTAAAATAAAATAATCCTTATTAAGATTTATTTTAAAATACTTTGTAGGGAAAGAGTTCTGTTAGTCTATGATAGCAAATAAATAAATAAATAAATCAGGAGTCTGGTACTTCCTTTTCCAACTAACATTATTAAAAACGTGACTTTCAATTAATCAGATTTAAAACACAGCAATGGTTGATGTTGTGCCACATGGTGGGGCTATATTATCAAATTTTTAGGACTTGTTTCCATGTAATCCTGATGTATTTTATTAGATTAATAAACTCTCCGTTACTGGTTAACAGATGAAATTTTCTTCCCATTTCAAGGCAGGTTTATTTTCCTACATCCTTTCTGATATTGTTTTAATTATTATAGCAAACCTTATTGCAAATATTCTGAAGGGTTTTTCGTGCACTCAAGGTTGAAATTGAAGTTAGAAATTTCAAATTGATCCACAGCATGGCTAATATAAGGTGGACCTCTTATGGCATAACCCCATGAGGGGAAGTCCAACATTAAACCCTGAGGATAATAGCATATATCTATACCGTTTCCAAAAACAGTAAATTTAGGAATGGGATTGGAAGACATTTCTTTAACCAATGGGGGATAGCAAGAGTTTTTACCAGTGTATCTGGAATGTTAGTGTAATATTTGGTTCCCAAGATCTGTCTCAATGCTGAACTTGCAATCAGTTGCCTCATTTATCAATTTCCTGCTGTTTTATCCAATTCCATTAATTAGAGAGGTCTATTAAAAAATGTAGAGGGCAAGGTTAATTACAAAGCAGAACAGATTGTTGACCTCCAGCAGGAAATGGAGAATTTTACTTGGCAGTGGATGAAATCAGGGAAGAAACAATTGAAATAAGATGTGATTTAGCATGAAATTTGTTTCCATTTTACATTGGCAGTATGATGAGCAACACATTTAAGGCTCGGGTGACAGCTTTATAATAATTTTTTTATAAAAATTCAGAACAGTGATGATTTTATTTATTTTCCTTATTTAAACACTCAAAACAACTTATCAAATATACATAAAGCACAATTGCAGAATCTAATTTAATGTAATAAAGGAAGAACATGGTCCAATATTTCACCAAATATGGTGAAACATGAATAAAACTCAAGTCAATAAAATTGAAATGTCTTAATATGTTGGAGCTCAACTGAGAGGAAGCTGATTGAGCCTCGGCAGGTTTGTAATTCCATAAATGAGAGTTACCAACAAGACCCTCCTTTGCATTATGATCTCGTCCATTTCCACTTATAAGTGTTCATTTCATCATTTTACACTTCCAGAATAATGAAATTAATAGTTAATTTCTTTTCAACGTTTTTCTGAGATGTCCAATAAATATGAAAAAGTGTTGAAATAATCTTATTTTTAACATTTCATGTTATGAAGCATATAATGTTCTCTACAACTCTTACACATTTATTTACTTCTTGGGAATTCTAACTTTGTATAACAAAATCCTTGCAGATATTTACATTCCTTGATTATCTGTACAAAATTCTGTAGATTTCATAAATAATCATTTGCCACTGCTTTATAAAACCAGATTGCAATGGATGGATGGTCAAAAGTCTCTGGTCTATGTGCTGACCTTTTTAAATATAGTCAAACGGAACCTGGATTGCAGAGCAGATGGTTTAATATTAATGTGATTGTGAAACTAATAATGTAATTAGAAAGAAAATAATATAGATATACATTCTATGCTTTCAAAAACTTTTGAATGTCAGGATATTAGCATGATGTAAAATAATGCTGAACAAGAAAGACATAGAAAATCTGCAGATTTCTGATATTATATTTCATATTGACAATCTATTTTGTAGTCATATTAACAATTCAGGTTATTTACCAATATCCACAATGCATTGGAGATTATTAAGATTTTTAATGTTATTAAGAATTATATTATCAACTTTAACATCATTATTAATAAATAGATAATTTTCTCACAGTAAGCCAGATGTTCAGACTGCATTTGGCATTTTTATCCACCTATCAAGTCCTTCCCAAGGATCTGGGATAGACAGATGTTGGTATTTTGTGGCATTAGAGATATCATCATAGGATGTAAGCTGTTCTCTGTAAAGCTAACTTTTGCAATTGACTGATAGTAAATTTGTCAATGCCGGTGGTGCTCCAGTTGTTTTGGGATTGCACCCAAAACAACCATTGGTCTATGACTATTGGTATAATCTTTGCTTTCTTTTGTCACAGTCTATTTGGAGGACTATTCTCCAAATTGTTATCTTCTCCAGTTTTTACTCTTTATTCTGCTATCTTAAGGTACTGCCTCATCCACTAGCCAGACTATTGTGGTCCACCGGCAGCCAGCAGAGCTGGAAGCAAAGTTGGACAATGAGGAGGTTGGGGAGGAACATGGGTCAGTCCTGGGGTTTTAGGAAAGCTCAGAAGAGGGCTCTGCATCAGAAGCAGAGAGGGAGTTAGACAGCACCGAGGCAGAAGAACAGCTGGAGCCTGTTCCCAGTGTGTGCATGTGCAGAGCTGCCAGAAGACAAGAACAACTAAGAAAGCAGAGTTGACTTAACAGTAAAGCCACACCTTAGAAGTGATTGGGCCCTCCCATAGGAAACAAAAGAGGAGCGAACAGAGAGAGGGCTTTTGCAGGAAACCATAAGTTCATTCGGTCGTGTCAAGAGAGAAAAGTTCTGTTTGTAACTATAAGAGTCTCTGTGCCAAATTTTACCTTGCCCTGTGTTTGGAACAGAGGTGGGTTCCTTTTTTTATTTTTTTTATTTTTGAATAAACACAAACAGACAAAACACAAAAAAAACCCACAAAACCATCTTCCATTACAAATTGTAGAAAGTGTGTCGATCAGTTACAAAAACTTCTGTGCATCCCTTCCACAGTCATCACCTACAATTCATATATTTTAAATCAAATATTTTTATATATATTACTATCATCATACCTCAACTTTCATTTGACTATAATTGTTTTTACATTCATTTTATATAAAATATTCCAGATTTAAAGCAAAACCACATAATGGCATTCCATTAGCTCTTCCCAATATCATCCAGTAACATTATATCTTTATGACATGTTTTAAATAAAAATTGGTTATATTTAATAACAGAGTTTCTAAACCTCCTTTCATAGTCACCATTTGCAATTTATATCAAATTTCCTCTTATCAAATGAATACATATATATATATATATATATACACACACACACACATACACACACACATTATCATCATTATCAATTATTTAACTATATCCATTATCACTTCATTTTATACAAAATGCTCTAAATTTAACTAAATTTTGTATTATAAGCTTTCATTACATCAACCTGTGTCTTCCAGTAATAATGCAGTCTTATGTCTCTTGCCATTTGTGGCATTAGTATTCTGGTTATTTCCTTAGTAAGTTTTGTATGGACTTCTCTTTACAACTTATTACTTGTGGCATATCTTGTATAAGCTTGAAACCCTCCGTCTGCTTCTTTGATCAGCTTATCTTTGGTTATCACTAGTTCTTCTGACAAGATTTCTCTCCTTAGTTCCATCAATTCTTCTCTCTTTTCTTCTTCTATACTTTGAAATCTGGGGTAGAGCTCCAGTCCATCTATCTCCCCTTTCCATATTCCACTCTTTCCATTACCAAACACGCTCAGTTCATTGTCACTATCAACAATTTTCTTGATTCTTTATTTTTTTCCTTCAGTTTTTAGAACTCTGACCTCCATTTTCTTCATTTGATGGATATCCTCAATTTTTCCATCAAATTTTATATTCTATGATCTATGTTCGCCAATCTCTTCTCAATTTTCTCTGTTACTTCTAATACTTTTTGAATTTCAAACATAATCTTTTGCAATGTTAAGATTTCTTTTTCATGTTGCACCATTCTGCCATCTTGTAAACACTGCCACTCTGGCATTCAAAACTTTTTATTAAATTTAAAGCAACTTCATTTATAATTTTTCAAAACAAGGCTTTGTTTTCACTCCACTCCAGTTGCCAATAAAGCTCCTGAAGAGCACCTGTATAAACAACCCATGCTTTTCTCACTATCACTCTCTGTAAACAAGCTGAAAAACCTTGAAATGCAAAGTCAAATGATCAAAAAGAAAAAAGAAAAGACAATATTCCCAAGCCTTCCAAGCCTCCAGCCTCCAAGTGGCAGTGTTACTTCCTTTCCCTCTGTTATTACAGCCCTCTTGGTATTCCTTTTATATCTTCTTTATATTCTGGGCTTAAAGAAAATAAAATTCTTAAATGGAGCAAAAAAAAAAAAAACCCATCCAATCCAGCATTATAAAAATAAGGAAAAAGATTTTAATTCAAGGGTATAAAAAAAGAATATAAAAAGTAGAAGAAGAAAAACTAATCCATTCAATTTAAAGAATAGGAAACATTTGCAAAAGTTACATCGATAAAAGAAAATTAAAAAGGATAGCACATTGTTTAATGTAGCTTAATTTCTCCGCTTACTCTCTTCTGTTTTCAAATTTAATTTAGCTTTTATTTTTTAGGGGGGTAGTCTCTTTCATAATAATATTTCCTCACCAGATGGACACACTTTCTTTTTCTGCTTTTCTCCCATTCCGGAGCTGTCCCAATTTCAGCAGCTTCAATGGCTGCGCTTCTGTCACCGGCAAAAAGAGATTCTCCTGGATCAATCAGAGACTTTGCGGTGTCCCTGAGATCAGCAGGATGTACTCTTCCCTATCACCATCTCTTCGGGATGGTTTAGGTCCAGAAGGACCGTCCAGCGGCAAAAGTATTGACTGCGATCTTGGAGCGCCAAGATCACATGTCGTGTCATCGTGATGTCAGCTCCTCCCCCTTAGGGGTGGGTTCCTATATTGGTCAGTACCAGTTCATTGTGCTCACACGTGCGCTGGTCACACATTGCTGGCGCATGTCAATTGACTAAATATTGTTCTGTGCATGCCCAGAAATATGCCGGCCATGGCATAAGAGATTGGGGAACCAGTTCAGGAGCATGATGAGCCTGGGTTGCTGCCGGTTCTGCGACCCAGGCCACAATTCCACTGCCGATTCGGCCAAACCGGGCTAAACTGGGAGCAACCTATCTCTGGTTTGGAACTAGTTATTTGGCAGTTCGCCAAATGAGATAAGGTTCATATTTGATGAACAACCATCTGAAAGACTGTTTGGAGCCTTGCTGATTGTGAATGAAAGGAATTCACAGTCATGTAAATAAAAGAGGTTTTGCTGTGACCAAGACTCCACTTCTTGCTTATTAAGGAAGTCTGGGTCAGAACAGACATATTTTTTTGCCTTTTTTAAATTGACATTTAAGTCTGGGATGTTATATGTCAGAGTTTGAATTCTAAAGTCATTGCATAAATTAATGAAACATTCTAGTTCTTATAATTGCAAAAATGCCCAGTGAAATAATCAAAATAACAGGAATTACAAGAATAAGATTTTTATTAAGACATTGTTAAGACTTTTATTATTCCCATCCTCTCTTTATTATTTGGTGTAAAAAATATTTACAATACATGTGCCAACAGTAACTTTAATTTATATTCCCAGGCAATGGAATTCATATTATAGTGTGATTAAATTTGACTTCATTCAGTACAGAGGTTCAGCACACAGTGTTATTTATCTTTAGTAGAGAATAGTATTACATTTAGTGTAGTGTAGTATTTAATACAACATAAGTAACATTTTTAAAATGTTTCTCCTAAGGGTTAAGCAGTTACCTACCTTTTTGGAAAATGATTCCTGCAAGGTTTTCTGGCTTCTGTATGCTGTACTTTTACACATTTCTTAGATAGGGACCTATCATCAACTGCTTTGTCTATCATAGAATATTTGGGGCCCCTAGTCTTCAATTTCACCTAGCATAGCTCTGATTGCATATAAAACAAATGCATCATTGTTTATTTTTTTAAAGGAGAGTACATAGTATTAAATGTTAATAGACACTGCATAGCACTCATTCCACTTAACAGATTCTCAGCTGTTGATCTCTGACAGGCAGAAGCATCTGGTTTCTAAAAATACTTTCCAGAACACACATTAAGTTCCCAATAGGAGACAGTACTTTTGTAACTATTCATGATCAATTTTTTTTCAAAGAGTAATAGAATTTTACTCATGGTTTCATGAAGACAACCTTGATAATGTGTTGCCAACCTTTCTTTCCTCTCTGCAAAGGCATTTGATGAACTTTAAAAAGGATTTTCCTGTTCCTTATGGAGGAAGGGTACTATTTGGGAGGTCCTAAGACTGCCCATTTATAGGATTGGTTCTCTGAAAGTTGGGAAGTCTTTAAAGAGTAGGAGTGATACAAAATCTGAGTCATTGGGAACCTTCCTGTGTAACAAAGCTTAGATGTCCTGATATAGAAAGAGGAGGCATGGAAACAGTTGAAGTGTTCAATCAAGAAGGCAAAGGCAGGGGGCTGAAAGCAACAAAAGAATTTTGGGCTGGAGATGTAATTTTTGCAGAGCGAGCCTATGCTGCAGTGGTATTTGACAGGTAAGCAGGAAAAATTAATGTGTGCATTGTTAGGAAGCAAGTGGGGAATGCAAGTGGGAGATGATACAAGAGAGATGTCATTATCTCCTAATCAGGTAGAAAGTTAAGACTCACAGTTAAGACTCTTTGTCCAACTCACAGATGAGAAAATAGGAGTTAAGAGACTTTTCTGACAGAGTTAATTTTCTGTAACAGTGATGAGATAGAAGATTCCTCTTTTCATCTCTACCTTGATGAAAGCTGTAATGTGCCTTTAAAGAATCACTACCTTTTGGACTCAGATACTCCACAACCATTTTCCACAACTATGCAACATCAGCCTAATATGCTCATGGTATATGTAGAAGAACATTTAATAGTGCTATATGAGTACATGTATTAGATATTATCAATCATTAACTGTGATCGTGCAGTCTGGTATATCCAGAAGCTCATACTGGCAGTTTCATTGATAATAACTATTACTCAATAATCATTTTGTTATTAATACAAAATGATGAAAATAAGATATCACAGAATATTTCCCTATTGGCTTCCCTCCAGATCCCTTCTTCTCTACAATTTAAAGGATGGTTAAAATTCCTGGCCTTTAAAAAAAAAAATCAGAATATAAATTTAGATTTGCAGAAGATCTCAGGTGGAATTCCCAGAATTACTGATGACTGTGATTTCTTCATTTATCAAGAATGCAAAGGCAATGTGGGTGGAAAATGCCTTAGTTGTAGGACTGTACCTCTTTTGGTTCCCCTGTTTTATAATCCATGTGAATATGGGTTTATGAAATAGGAAAGCCTGTTAAGCTAGATTACTTTGTTCACAGATTTCTGTAGGTCCTGGAGCCCTCCATAATCACACTCTGGGGGAAAATACTAGCCTTGCCTTACCTGCTTTTGGATGTGGCCAGTGTTGGACAAGCCATGTCTCCCTGAAGCAGGAATGGGGATGCCACTCCTTGTATACCTATATTGTATCTTCTTACTAACAATATCTAAAAGAGGTGATTGATTTTTCATAGGGAACATATGCTAAATTGGAAAAGTGATGTAGGACCAACAACACTGGCTTTACCATCAACTCAGCACACTATTTAGTAAAGCAGTAAGTTTTTCTTTAACCCCTTTTTCTCCAAGTGTGAATAGTAATAGAGGCTTTATCAGTGCTGTCCTTGAGCCCTGGTGCTATATTTAGACATGCTATTTTGTCTCTTTAGTTCACCCTCCCAAATCTCTTTGAGCCTTTCCCCTTTGGCTGGGAGGGAATTCCTCAGCTTTGGAATAACTGCTTGTAGGTAAGCTAGCTTTGTCCACCATCATCACTATCCAATGTTGCTATTTTCCCCAGACATGAAACCTTTGGATGTTCATTGGAACATTTTCTTCAAACATAGAGCCCAGTGAAGGAATGCAGTGAGGGATAGAGTCAAGACAATGAGAAGTGATAGTACTGCTTTACACTGCACTGGTGAGACCACACCTAAAATACTACATCCAGTTCTGGTCATCACAATAGAAAAAAGTTGTTGAGACTTCAAAAGGGTGCAGAAAACAGCAATAAAAATGACAGAGGGTCTGCAGACTAAATCGTACAATGAACAGTTGAGGTTGCTAAGTGTGTCTATCCTATTGGAGAGAAGGATTTGGGGGGGGGCATAGTAGCTGTCTTCCAGTACTTGAGGGGCTATCACAAAGAAGAAGAATTTGATTTGTTCTATGGGCACTAAGGGCAGGACAAAAAGTAATGGGTGGAACCTTGTCAAAGAGAGATCTATCCTATAAGGATAAATTTTCTGACAGAGCAATTAATCAATGGAATTACTAAACTCATCTTTTTTGTGAGATACCATAATTATTTAGTCTAGAGACTTTAGAGGAACTGCAGAAGGCATGCCACCAAATGCTTGACTGGAAAGAATACCAGAATTCTAGTATTACTGTTTTGAGGAGGGCAACAGAGAAGAGTTTAATTGACAAAATGGATATCTTAAGTCTTGTAAAATAGTATGTAGAAATTTAGTGTTTGTAGATTAGGGCAAAAAGAAGCTATGCTTGAAAATCAGCAGGAATGGATTTGTGTCTATTCAGAAATAACTTGGCTTGTTAAATGATTGTTCTGAAGGGGGATATCTCCCATCTGAAAAAAAAATGTTTACAACTTGGAAGTTCTCCAGGACCCAAGGCTAGGCTGCTGCATCAATTGCAGACATACCTGGACCCTGAACCTTGAAGGCCTGATTACAATGTATATATGGTAATAATCTTTATAAATAACTTTGAAACTGCAGTTGCTAGAATATTGTTGAATGAAAGTCATTACTATTGTATAACATTAATTTTCTGGAGATCTGTAGTTTTTTCATTGAGAAAAATACATGCAGTCATAGCAGCTTTTTCCAATTGGAGAAGACAAATGTTATAAATTTTGTATTTCCTGATATATTGGGGATCCAGTCCCAGAGCTTCCAATAACAGCATTCAAGAGTTGTGAAAACACTGTTTCTCTTATGTTGACACAGCTGGAGAACAATAAATTGCAGAAATTAGTCCAGTATACTCTTAGATGGTTGGTGGAATTCAATATTCGCCCCTCCCCCTGTATCATATTTCAGTTCTCAAAAGCAAATTCTATCTCAGATTAGCTATATTGTTTGTGGGTCAATGTGATCCTTTGGGTAATGCATTTATGAACATTGAAATAATATAGTGAAGATTAACAATGTTCCTGTGCAAGAACCACAGTCATGTTTATGTATATGACAGAAAAAAGTGTCAGCCTAATATGTGTATGAATTTAACAAGTAGAAGGAAAAGCAAGGTCACCCTCACCATTCCCTCCATCATTTGAAGTATTAGGCCCTTTTATATTACAGCATCTGTTTCGTATTACCCAGCCATCACCGAAATGCTATAAAGACAGTCTTCAGTAATATTATTCTGGCCCAGCAATGAATGGTGAGAAAAAAATGAGATCTTTACTTCCCTACTTCCTTGTCATTAAAGATAAAAGTAAAAGTTCCCCTTGCACATATGCACTAGTCGTTCCTGACTCTAGGGGGCAGTGCTCATCTCCATTTCAAATCCAAAGAGCCAGCGGTGTCTGAAGACTTCTCCGTGGTCATGTGGCCAGCATGACTAAATGCCGAAGACCCAAGGAACGCCGTTACCTTCCCACCAAAGGTGGTCCCTAGTGATTGGTTGGTCGCTATAGGACCCAGAATATTGCAATAGTCTAGAGCAAGCTTGGGATTTCTTTTACTTAATTTACCATATTTTCTCATTTTGGCCCTGCAGAATATTATGATCTTAAATTTTTAGAACAAACTAAACTATTTAAATGTAAATCATTGTTTAATAGACTGATTACCTTTCAGATTACATTGGAGGATATAATTACTGAAAATATTTTGTTGATGTCTCATGCAAAGCGTACAATGAATAGGCTGAAGCTTGGAGGAACAGCTTGCTCATATTTGCATTATTCATATTTTTCTTTTAGTAATCTATACACAACACTTACCAATCGCAATAGCACTTACACTTATATACCACCCATAGTTCTTTATAGCACTCTGGGCAGGTTAGGAATGTCAGCATATTGCCACCAACAATCTGGGCCCCCATTTTACTAACTTCAGAAGGATGGAAGGCTCAAACTCCTGGCTGTAGGGAGAGTTTGTTTGCAATACTGCATTCTAACCACTGTGCCACCACATCTCATATAAACTCATGTAAAAAAAAGATACAGTAGAACCTCCGGTCACGACTGTTCCATGACTTTGGTTGCAACCTGATTTGGTTGTGACCGGAAGCAAGACTGACTGCGCATGCGCATTAAAAAAATGGCACGGATGGGGAAATCGCCATGACAGAAAAAAATTGCAGCGGCTATGTTTGATCACCACTTGAGTATTTGTTCTTGACCAGATGCAAAAAAATTGCAAAATTTTTGGTCAGCACCCAATTTGGTCATGGTCAGAAGCGTTTGTGACCCGAGGATCTACTGTAGTACACCCTCTTTGAGTTCTATAGTTTTACATATTAGGACATATTAAAAATCATCTGGTCATTAGCAGTTTTTAAAAGTAAATAAATACAACTTGGTTTTCTTTTTGTAAAATAAATGATGACATTCTATAATATGTGTTGTTGTTCATCTGAGATTAAATTTACCTACTTTTAAGAACTACTAAGGACCAGATGATTTTTACTATGTCCTGATATGTACTGTAAAACCATAGGGCTCAAAAAGGATATAGTTTCTTTATCACAGGACTTTAGCCACCCAATGATTTCAATTGGATTTATCCTCAGGTAAGATACATTTGCAGTTTCTATGAGCCCAATGGGATTTATTTCCTGGGAAATGTTGCTACTTACCATCCTTCATGGCTTCCTCACATCCCTATGACAGATTGATTGAGCTATAAGTGTTTTTTATTAGAGTTTATTGCACTATAACATACAAATGGAAATAGAGATCAGAAGCAAAGGGGAAAGAGTTTATGGTAAAAAGAGAGAGGAAGAAAAATAATGACTTCTCACTCTTTTCACTACAGAGTGAATACAGCCTCAACTTTTTGCTTTATATTTCTAGTAAATACAAGCCATTTCAATAACAATATGATCTAATCTAGTCTAATCATTGAAACTTAAAATCAAAGTCCCCCCCCCCTATTTTGAACACAAAGGAGCTATAATTGTTTTTAACCAGACTTCTGTCTCCTTGTTTCCTAATAAGGAGAACAAAGTCTACAGCATCCTTTCACTGCACTAACTTGACAGTTGATAGAAACCAGTCAGGTACTTCAGACTGATGTCAGCCTTGCATAGCGCATGCCATAAGGTTTCCGCCTGGTTTGTGTGGTTTCTTCAGAGCAACTGGAAAAGCCATTTTAAAACTGACAGTCTCACACTTCTGTTGTCATCAGGCTTGGCTTTGTCTTAACTCAATGACCTTATCATATTTTAAGCATAGGAAGAAAGCATGGAGAAAGTGCCTTTTATTTTTCTGTACATGTTCTTCATTTCATTAAATGTGCTGGATTTCTACAGAGAACTGTTAAGAGAGATAATCAAGTTCAAGAAGAGATGGCAGAACACCCATGAAATGGACCATTAGAGATTGATGAGTGAGACAACTATATCTGCACTAGGAATGCTGTGGGAATCTCACTATTGTGCTTATCAGAAGCAATTCTATGAGGTGGCTTTTTTTTTAAATTTGATTCTGAGTCTAAGGCTGCCACAACAGACTTTCAGAAAGTGGGCTGGAGATTAGTTCACCACAAAATAAGATCATGACAGTAGCATCTCAACTTTTACACAGCAAAAGATACAAGCTTAAAGGTAATTTGGATCAAACTAACCAATCCTGTACCATCTATCTATCCATATCTATTCTGAAAGGGAAGAGGCTTGATTTATTGATTTATTACATTTATATACTGCCCATCTCATAAAGAGGCAACTCCAGGTGGCTTATATATTTTATAAAACATACATAAGATAAAACATTAAATAATAAAATAATAAACATCAAATATTTACCTAAAATTAATAAAGAATGCAAAAAAGGGGCACATGGGGTAGAGGTGGACTCATCTCAATCTATTAACCACCTCCAGGTCGGCAGTTTGGCAGTTCGAATCCCTAGCACCGCGTAACAGAGTAAGCTCCCTTTACTTGTCCCAGCTTCTGCCAACCTAGCAGTTTGAAAGCATGTAAAAATGCAAGTAGAAAAATAGGGACCACCTTTGGTTGGAAGGTAACAGTGTTCCGTGAGCCTTCAGCATTTAGTCATGCTGGCCACATGACCACGGAGACGTCTTCAGACAGCACTGGCTCTTGGGCTTTGAAACTGAGATGAGCACCGCCCCCTAGATTTGGGAATGACTAGCACATATGTGCGAGGGGAACCTTTACCTTTAATGCCAATAGCCATTTTAAAAAGTTTCTTTCCATATGTAAGAAACAATAAGAAAGTCAAGGAAGGGGGAACAACAACTTTATTCATTTATTTTATTTATTTGTTTATTTATTTATTTAGATAATTTATATTCTGCCTATATACACATGGTGACTCATAAGCACAATATAAAAGAAATAAAAAAGCTAAAATTTAAAATAATAACCTCTCAACCCCTCTCCGGCAACAACACATATTCATACCAGCCATTTAATGAGCTCTGTCCCACTCTGGGTTTCCCACTATGTCTTCAGGGCCTTTCAAAGAGTGTTAGTGGGGGCCAGTCCAATTTTCAGAGGGATGCTGTTCCAGAGGGAAGAAGCCACCATGGAGAAGGCCCTTCTTCTGGGTCCCACCAGATATATCTCCTTAGGAGATGGGACCTGCATTCCTTGCCTTTCCACTCTACTGGGTTGAGTAGATGTGACTGGCAAGAGATGATTCCACCTTTAAAGGCTTTAAAGTTGACAACCAGTACTTTGAATTGTACCTGGAAACAAATCGGCAACCAATCAACTTCCCCAGAAGAGGTGATGCAAGTGCACAGTGAGGTCTGCACAAAAGTGTGTGAGGCCTTGCAGTTTGCATCAATTGGAGCTCCCTGATGCTTTTCAGGGGCAGCCCCATGTAGAGAGCATTGCAATTGTCAAGACAAGAGGTGATTAGGGCATGAGTGACTGTGAGAAGGGATTGTTGGTCCAGGAAAGGGCACAAGCCACACTCGCCCAAAGGAATTGAGCAGGAGTCGCGAGTACAGGAGAATCCCCAGATTTACACACACAGGATCTTTTTGTCACCCAATCCAAGCTAAAAGGTGGCAATTCTCCATGGGCCAAAGAACTACAAATCCAGAGCCACTCGGTTTTGCCAGGTTTCAGTTTCTTTTTTTTAAATAGTTTTTATTGAATGTTTTAATCTTTAAAAACAGAAAGAAAAACACAAGAAAAAACAAAACACAAAACATACATAACAATGTAAAGTAATTATACAGCCTTCTGTATCAGCTTTCAAGCTTAGCCTTTATAGTTCTCCCTTCTGCATTGCCTTCCTATTGCTTTTACCTTGTCCTATAATATAACAACAGTAGTACTGACACTTATAATAATATTAATTATTTATATCACCATATATTTACGTTCTATATTTTCTGTTTTGGCTTCTGTTTTCTAGCCACTTATAAATACTATTCCATATTTTATAGAAATCCGATTCTTCTCTTTCTTTTAGTTCTATTGTCATTTTGTCCATCTGTGCACATTCGAGTACTTTTCTAATTATTGTTTCATCTGCGGGAGTATTGATTTTTCCCCCAGTTTTGTGTGAAAGCAATCCTAGCTGCAGTGAATATGTGGACAGGTTTCAGTTTCAACCCATTGCTCCCCATCCTGTCCCAACACCCTCCAGGCACTGTGAGAGGGAAGTTATGGCATCACTTAAGAAAGTGAACCAGGATACTCCGAACCCCCAAAGCCACTCCAGAAGGATACCATGGTTGATGGTATTGAAAATCACTAAGAAGTCAAGTAAGCAAGGATGGATTCAGTACCCCCATCCTGCTCCCGCCAGAGATTATCAAAAAGCATGACCAATGCCATTTCTGTCCCATATCCAGGCCAGAATCCTGGCAACTAGGGGCCCAGATAATCCATTTCAGCCATGCAACCAACTTTTCAACCACCTTCTCCAAAAAGGGAAGATTGAAGAATGGTCAAAAATTATCTATCCAAAAGGGTAGAATCCAGCAATGGTTTCTTGAGAAAGAAAGTGGACCACAGGCTCCTAAAGTGCTGGGGAACTACCCTCTCCTGTAGAGAAGCATTAATCACAGCAAGAGACCACCTACCTGTCACCTCCTGGGAAGCTTTCACCAGCCAGGAGAGACATGGGTCAAACACAGATGCTTGGACACATACTTCCTAGGATCCTGTCCACTTCCTCAAGAGAAACAGGGTCAAACTGTTCCCAGATAACAGGACAAGAACCTGACTCAGGGGCTCCACCAGACCAGCAACCACACCAACATCTAACTGAGCATGGTTGAGCGATTTTATCTTCCAGAAAATCCAGAAATTCCTCAGCACATCCCTTCAGGTGGATCTCAGTCTCCTCCTTCCCCAGAAGGAGATGGTTTACCTTAAAGAGAATTGCTGGTTGATTATCTGCAAATGCAATTAGTGTGGAGAAGTATTTACACTTCGCCGCACAAATTGCCATGAGGTAGGCCTTAATAGCAGCTCTTACCCATGTTTGATCAAGTTTATCCTGTCTTCTGCCAGTGGCACTCTAAATGTCTCTTCATCTATTTCATCCCTCTCAGTTCCTCTGTATACCATGGAGGACAGAGAAGTCTATGGGTGAGGAGAGGTCACATTGGTGCAATCCTATCTAAAACCGCAGTCACCTTTCTGTTCCAAACAGTGACTAATAGCTTGGCTAGGCTGCATAGCAGATCTGCAGTTATAACCCCCAGTTCCTTCTGGAACCTATTTGGGTCCAGTAGTCGCCAGGAATGGACCAATATAATAAGTCCTGCCATCCTGTGCGGGGTACAGCTCTTGAGAAACGCGTTGCCACCAAAATGTGATCTGACCATGATGGGAGACGAAGGACAAGTCCACCAATTCCAAGCCACATAGGCACTGCTCTGACAAGAACACCAAATTGGGTGTGTGACCACTATTCCTAGTTGGCCCCTGAATAACCTGGGACAAGCCATAGAAGTCATGATTTCCATGAAATCTCGAGCTACCTCTGAATCCACCCCAGGGATGGCAGATAAAAGTCCCCCAGAACTATAAGCCAGGGGAATTCCACTGCCAGCCCTGCGGTGAGGTCCAGGAGCCTGGGTAGGGAAGCTGCCATGCAGCAGGGAGGCTGGTAGAGCAGCAGCAATTCCACATGATGCCTTGAGCCCAACCTAAGAAAAAGAGTCTCACAGCTGGGCATTTGTGGAGCCATGCCTGTCTTTTACATCTGTTTTTTATGCAAAAGGGAGAAACTGCCTAATCTATTAGAGGGAGATACAGCAAGTCAATAAAGAAGTCAAAATAGGTTTAAAAAAATAGTAAGAGGATACCTATCCACTCTCGATGAGTACAGATCAACTGGGGCAGATGATTTACATCCTAGGGTTTTGAAGGATCTGGGAGATGTAATCTCGGAGCCACTGAATGTAATCCTTCAAAGCTCAGGTAGCACATGGGAAATTCCAAAGTACTGAAAAAGAGTTGATATGACAGCAATTTACAAAAAGGGGGAAATAATGGATCCAGGAAATTAGAAGCCAATCAGCTTGACATCACTAGCTGGGAAAATCAAATGGGGAATTTGTGAGCATCTAGAAACAAACAAGGTGATTTGTAGAAGGTAGCATGGGTTTGTTAAAAACAGATCATGCCAGACAAATGTTATTGCCTTTTTTAACAAATGCTGTGGATTACTTGGAGGGAATACTTGGAACTACATCTACATAGAGGGAAACATGCAATGGATTACCTCAATGTTTGATCTTGGCCTCTGTATTTTTCAAGATCTTCATAAATGACAGATGTGGGAATAGAAGAGGAAATCATTGTTAGGTAAGCTCCCCATTGGGAGAGCGAGTACGTCCAGAGAAGCATTGTGAGAGTTGTGTTGGAAAACACACAAACCAGCATACAGAGACACTGCAGTTTAAATAGGCTTTTACTTTTGTGGAAATAGAGGTATCAGAGTCCATCAAACAATCCAAGTCATACACGGATAAGACAATCAGTCATCAATGTCTTTCAGTTAAGGGATAATCCAAATAACATAGTCCATAATCATACAAACACAAAGTTTGCTAGCAGTTGCAAAACTTACAATAGCTCACAACACTTTCTAACAGCCAGCTTCCAAATCAGATCAGATCAGTCCAGCATAACAAACAGAGAGCTAACAGTCATTCTGGCTCCCTCTTATGGCCGATTGAGGAAACAGCAACCAATCATATTTTACAGTATGATTTAAAGAAACAGGTATAGAGCCAAGGTGGCGCAGTGGTTAAATGCAGCACTGCAGGCTACTGCTAGATCAGCAGTTCAGCGGTTCAAATCTCACCGGCTCAGGGTTGACTCAGCCTTCCATCCTTCCGAGGTGGGTAAAATGAGGACCCAGATTGTTGGGGGCAATATGCTGACTCTCTGTAAACCGCTTAGAGAGGGCTGAAAGCCCTATGAAGTGGTATATAAGTCTACTGCTATTGCTATTGCTATTACATGATTTATATATTGCCAACCCAACCGTTAGATTATATTCCTAACAATCATCAAATTTGCAGATGATAATAGCTGGGGTAATTGCTAACATTTTGGAAGATAAGACTCAAGATTCAAAAGGATCTTAACAGCATTGGGCCTTATCCAATAAGATGCAGTTCAGTGGTGCCAAAAGTAAGTTTCTGCACATAGGCAGGAAAATCAAATGCATAAGAATAGAATAGATGGTATCTGTCACAACAGTAGTAATTGTGAGAAGGATCTAGGTGTCCTAGTGGTAAGTATGAGTCAACAGCTGCCTAAAAAGCCAATGTAGTCCAAGGCTGCATTTGTTGATAATTTTAATTTTAAAATTATCTTTGATAGGACCTCTCTGCCCAAAGCAAATATTTTGTCAGTGAGGTTGGTGTGATTTCACACTAAGATTAGGTTTACCGAGGTTCACGTCTGCACTCAACAATGGGTGACTTTGGGCTAGTTATTGTGTTTCAGCCCAACTGATTCACAGTTCTCCTGCTCACAGTTGTAAACAATTTTGCCTTTTTTAAAATAAGGAGAATAAAATTAGAGGCGACTGCCTTGAAATCTTGAGAGAGGTAGGGAATAAATGAAACAGAGGAAATGTGTGTGCGTGTAATGTACGCTGTGTGTGTAATGTATGGTGTATGTGTGTGTGTATACACTATATATAGTGTATATGTGTGTGTGTAGACTATGTATATAATCTTCAAAAAAAGACATTAGAAAATCTGGGAGCATATCTTATTAAGAATTGAATTGCAATTTCCAAGTGATGATTAAAGCATTGTTTTCCTCCTTTTAGCCTCACTCACCTTGTCTGCCACACTTGCTTCAAGAGGCATGAGAAACTCCATCGTTGTGGCCAATGCAAGTTTGCCCACTACTGTGATCGCACCTGCCAGAAGGATGCCTGGCTGAACCACAAGAGTGAATGTTCTGCAATCAAAAAGCGTGGGACAGCTCCAAATGAAAACATCAGGTGAAAGGATCAGTACTGAGAGATAGAACTAATGAGTTTGTAATGAAATACTCTATGGCTTAAAAGACAGCTTTGTTCAAGGTTCAAGCAAGCTGAAATGCAGGGCATTTTTTAATCCCTTTCCCTTGGAAGGAAAGTCTATATGGCAAAAATTTATTCTCTTGAATGTTTTATTCTAATTTGCTTATTTTTTCTCTGTACATGAAATGGATCACACAAAGGAGGGAGATTTGCCTATTAAAATGGAAGATAGAGTTTTAATATTTTTCTAGTTGTAGTGATTGCTTATCTGCAATTTTCCCTCACATTTTCACTCATTAGAGTGCTCACAAAGAAGACTAATTTCTCTAGAATATTATGGTCCAAATGATGGTGATGAAATGATGAAACCTATGCTTTTATCCAGGGACATGGTGGCTCAGTGGCTAACACAGTGAGCTTGTCGATCAGAAGGTCAGCAGTTCAGTGGTTTGAATCCCTAGCGCCGTGTAACAAAGTGAGCTCCTGATACTTCCGCCAGCTTCTGCCAGCCTAGCAGTTCGAAAGCATTCAAAAATGCAAGTAGAAAAATAGGGACCATCTTGGTGGGAAGGTAACAGCGTTCCATGCGCCTTTGGCATTGAGTCATGCTGGCCACATGACCACAGAATTGTCATCAGACAGCGCTGGCTCTTCGGCTTGGAAATGGAGATGAGCACTGTTCCCTAGAGTGGGGAATGACTAGCACATACACAGTTGTATATGTATCTTCTCTCCTTCTGAAACCATAAATATTTGCAAAAATTGAGATAATTTCAATGATTGATGGGTGGGATTTTTATAGGTAGTGGACCTAAATATTCCAAAGGGCTTTTTTTTCTAGTCCAGCAACATTCAGAAATTGGAAGGATCAGGAAAAGGTCTTCTGGAAGATGAAATTGAGAGAGATTTATATGTGATTGATTGGATGTTACTTCTATCCACATGATGCTTATGGCTTATAGTTCTTTGTCCTCTGAAGTCCCTCCTCAGAATACTGGTGATTGCAGCTAGCACTGCTTTTGGAGAATGGAAGAAAACATCAGTATTGTGGCTGCAGGATTCAGAAGACAGAGCACTATCCCAAACACCTCATAGTTGTTACTGTGAGCTATATAGATCTAGGGGACACAAATATCACTGATATCTGCAGCATGATCAAGAAGGCCCTCTGTTGAGATTTGGAAAAACCATGAAGAGCAGAGAGGTCATTATGAACCAAATAGTAGGATCAAGGTAGCTTCTTCCATTACCAAGAAATTTATCAGTTTCTGCAGTTAACTAGCCACTCTTATTGAACCAATAAAGGAGAATATTTGTAGTTCAGGATTGAAATGAGGGATCCTTGGTGCTCCCTGACCTTTGTTGTTTTCTTGCAGACATTTCATTACCCAAATTAGGTAACTTCATCAGCACTAGTACTGATTATTTTATCTAGTTTGGGTAATGAAATGTCTGCAAGAAAACAACCAAGTTCAGAGAGCACCCAGGACCCCTCACGGACTGAGTAGGATCTATTAGGATTAGGTAAGGAGAAGGGGGAGAAAATATAGGATATCTATGATTTCAATAGGAGAAAAAAAGGGGAGCACTTGAAAAAAGTCTGGAGCAACCATAGGCTCCAGTGTCCATTGACTTGCCTTTTTTATTTCCATGTTTTCACACTACAACAGAATCACCACAAATAACAAGGGCCACCTGTATAATGCTTGTTGGATTTGATTCTAAGTTTTGTGGCAGTTGCTCATTAGGTGATTGGTTAGTCAGTATTCAAAGCAAATTATTTGGGGGATATCTCTGTCTTTTACATTGCTCATCACAAAAACTGAGAAAGTTATTTTAAAAAAGACAGGTAGGCACTCCAAATGTTATATGAGTATGTTAATATTCTATTAAAGGAAGACAGCTTGAGAGAATGTTTGAAATGGCTATTTGCGCAGTCTCTCAATTTTAACTACTACTGGTATGGAACTCCACACTTATCAGACATCCTATTTATAGGAGCTGGATAAAAATACACCATTGTGATATATGAGACAGGAAGGCATTGTGAACTTCAATGGAAACTATGCTTCTAGCTAGAGAGTTAGTTAGTTCTCCTGAAAGGCTTCCAACTGTGAGTACATTTGTAGAAAAACTAAGGTTCAATTTATTTCTTGCTCTCTGATGGTCATCCAGATTTTTTACAGATCATATCTCAACTCAAATGTTTATTATAGAGACCAGTAGAATTAAAAATACTCAAGGAGCATCTAGTTAAAAAATAGTAACAAATAACAAAAATTATGTTAAAATCATTATTCGGCATCTTATCTGTCAATTGCATGTAAACAAGAACATGAACTAAGCTATAATATAATATTAGTCCTTAAATTGTGAAGGCCTATAAAGTCATTAGTTACTAAAATGCAGCCAAATAATAATACAAAAAGATTTAATGCATTAATTGTGTAAAATACCTATAATGGATTATTTATCAGGTTCTGACAAAACATTAGCGCTGTTGTGCAGAATCTAGCTACCTATGCTGGGACTACCATCCATTTCTTTAAATAGCCACTGAAGATGAATGATGCCAGAATGGAAGATACATTTTGTTTAAATGTCTCTGTAAAAAGAGCAGCAAAGAAGGATTTTCTTCTTTGCAAAGATATAACCTTTCAACCAGTGATATCTCTTTATATTTGCTGTCCAGGATGGCTGATGCAGCCCATAATTTGGTAGCTCCAAGTTAGACATGTGCAAGAGAACTGAATGATACTGATAACTACTGGATAGTTAGCCAGACAGAATAACTTACTGTTCAAAGTTCTTGCATAATTCCTAATCTTTGAATTCTTTCCCATGTCTCTTTAAAGAAGAAGGGGTTATTTTTTTAAAAAAAAAAATCTGTACATAGCCCAAATGGATGTTGCTTCTTAAAAGAGCAAAAAAACCTATACATTTATCTGACCAACAGAAAAAGATGTTGCTGATTATTTCGGGGTACCCTAAGATGAATCTCAGCTTAGAAAGAAGAGTCTACTTGATTATGTAAATTATTCCAAGCATTCTGAGCAGAAGTGGTATTTAAGATTTAAGATTTAGTTTATTTGTATGCTGCCCTTCTCCGGGAGGGACTCAGGGCGGCGAACAACTCAAAAGGGGAAAAGGGGATACAAACACAATACATATAATTAAAATACACAAGAGTCATACAGCCATACAAGTCGAGAGGGGAGGGGAACTCATCAACCCCAGGCCTGCCGGCAAGCCAGGTTTTAACGGCTTTCCAGAAGGCCTGGAGAGAGGTGAGGGTCCGAATCTCCACGGGGAGTTCATTCCAAAGGGCCGGAGCTGCTACAGAGAAGCCCTCCCCTGGGTGGTAGCCAGATGGCATTGGCTGGTAGACGGAACCCGGAGGAGGCCGACCCTGTGCGATCTAACGGGTCTATGGGAGGTAATTGGCAGCAGGCGGTCTCTCAAGTACCTGCCAGTTCACACCGGTTCAGGTAAATTGGTAGTGACAGAAGCGCAAGGCTCCACCGACACACCCAGTCATCATCACAGACCTTCTGTGCATGCACAAAAGATTCTGCATGTGCCCAGACATGCACATGCTCAGATGCGTGCTCCCACTACGGAACCAGTAGTGAAGAAAAGAGGACACCATTACTGATTCTGAGACATAAGCCAGAATCCTCTCAGCTGCCCTAAGAGTCTTGGTGTATGCAAGAATGACCTGTTTAATTTTGATTACCGTCTACCTATGCTGAGGGTATCACATTTCCATTTCCCAAAATATTAAGAAAAATAACCACATTTTGCAATTCATTGTTTAGTTTGTGACAGACAGTTTGGTATGTAGATGAAGGCACCAGGTTAGAAACCAGAAGCCCATGAATTTTAATCCTGCCTGAGGCACAAAGCCAGCTTAGACCTTGGACCGGTCACTTTTTCTCAGTCCTAGAAAGGAGGCTATAGCAAACCAATTTTGTAAAATCTTGCCTAGAAGACTGCAGGGGCTTTCAAAGCAGACTTCCAGAATCTTGAACAAAAGGGAAAAAACAAGGTTTCATATACTTATACACTGAAATATATTCTTCTCCAACTAGATTGGCTGCCAGAATCCTGTGGAGAATTGAAAGAGAA
Organism: Thamnophis sirtalis; assembly: GCF_051295495.1. Classification (NCBI taxonomy): domain Eukaryota; kingdom Metazoa; phylum Chordata; class Lepidosauria; order Squamata; family Natricidae; genus Thamnophis; species Thamnophis sirtalis. The sequence goes on along the minus strand of NW_028261384.1, from coordinate 88,988,760 downwards.
GGAGGGAGCCTTACAGAGGGGTGTCTGGTTTCCATTGACAGTCTGCAAAACCATGTAGAACATTTTGGGGAGGAGGAAAAGAAGGAGCTGAGGATGGATCTGGAGAGTTTTCTGGAGTTCTGGCCACCTGAGAGCAAACAGTTTGGCATGCAATACATCTCCCACATATTGGGTGTGGTATGTATATATTGTTGAATTGTGAGAGGGAACTTGGACAACTAAAGCAAATGCATCCTGAAACCAACCTGCATTTATAGTGGTTGGCAATGCCCAGGGTCATGTGACCACAACAGTTTGAATGATTATAAGTTTTTTTCCTGGAACCAGTGTTTTATTTCTGTTTTTGGAAGAAAAGCTCCATAACAAACAATGATTTTACCAACAACTGTGGTATTCACTTAACAACCACATTTATAATCATTGTGTTCAAAAATTATGAAAGCCAAAATCGACTCTGCTCACCTGATGGCCCGCTTTATAACCACCCCAAGTTTCAACTGTAATTGCCAGTCTCAGTTATGGTTGCAAGTAGAGGACTACCTGAATAATGGGGATATTGTGTGAATGCAGTCAATTATATTCATATTATGTTTCTTATTGCTCCCCAGAATACCTGTGGCTCAGGGGAGGGTTCCGGATTCTTTTACTGCCGGTTCACTCAGGGGTGCGCTTCGTGTGCGTGCAATCTGAATGCGTGTTTTGCACGCATGCGGAATAGTGATTTTTTTCCTCCTAGCCCTTTTCCTTACTATTTGGTTATTTAATGGAGCTCTTGGTCCTCTGACACACCAATGTAGGCATCATTTACAGAAGGAAGATGGTAATTAACTGTCTAAAGATGAAATGCTGGAGGATTATGGGGTATATCTGAGGTATTTAGAATTACATATCAGGAATCTACTGACTGATCAGCATCTACGCTAAGTTCTTAAACTACTTAGCCCAAAGGTCTGTAGAGATTCTCAGTCATCCAGGTCATGGTTGTCCCAAAGGTGCTTTTTCAGGAGTCAACTACACTTTTTTTATTTTTTTTCTTATCCTGTCAGAACTGAAGAAGCTTCTTGGATGAGAAGTGAATTCAAAGAAAAAAAACAAGAAAATACAGTGGCCTCCTGTAAAAGCACCTTTGGGACTACTTAGCCAAAATGATGTTGTTTCACCCCACCTCCAACCAATAGGTGTGTAGGCGGTGGGGGGCAGCCCTTGATAAAACACATTTGAATCCTTCACAAACTTTTGTAGATTGGAAGATAATCAGTCATACTCTCCCTAGATAGCTAATTTGTCAAAAAAGGGGGCAAGATAGAAGTTACAACCATATGACCAAATCCTGACCGTGTATGTGTCTATTGCAGGATTTCATGAATTAGGAAAATTAAGGAAGAAATGTAGTAAGAATGTTAAGGAAAAAGAAAGAGGGAGAGATTATTGCTGTACATGTTTTGGGGATTTATATATACTCTATAACTTGGCTGGTAACTTGTAATGATTTTAATATAGATGTTAATGGAATGAGTTGAACTGTGCATCAATTTATATTTCAGTTCCCAAATTCTGTCTGAGAAATAGTATACGTACAAAAACTGGCTGTCTCTCATCTAATTTTTTCCCCCTGATCCATCTTATTTTTTCTTTTTCTTTTTGTGGGTGCAGATCAATTGCAATGGTTTCACACTGAGTGACCAAAGAGGACTTCAGGCAGTTGGCGTGGGCATTTTCCCCAATCTTTGCTTGGTGAATCATGATTGTTGGCCCAATTGCACTGTCATCTTTAACAATGGCAAGTAAGTATTCTTCTCTGCAACACTCTTTTCTGTTCAGAGATTAAAACTAAGTCTTTCAGAAAACAATCTGCTTTTCAGAGGAAAGATAGCTTAACTCTAATGCATTGACCTCCATTTCCAGAAAATATATAATATGACCACTGCTGAACACATCTAGAAAAATGGGGAACCCATTGAAACATTATCTTGCAGAAATCTCATTTCAATAAATAGGAATGCAGGAAGCTTTTACAATGTTCTTAGCAAGCTGAAAATTATTCAGTAAAGACTATGTCACTAAATGGTTCAATGGCTTGTACCCAAGGTGTATTGTCAAGAACAAGGAACAATATTGAACCTAGAAAAATAAGTTAAGAAAATGGTTGACTGGGGTAATACTTTAACTACTATGTTTTTTCTTTCATTGAATAAATTCCTAGCATTACTGAGTAATGAAATTCTGATCAATCTGTTGATGGAAGTCAGTAAGGGTCATAATGATATTTCTAAAAATAGACAGAATCATTCTTTCTTAAATCTGCACTATCAAACAATGTTATTCAATCAAACAGGTCTGCATGAAAAGACAAGCACCCAGTCATTTTCTTAGAGAAAGGATAGTGACAGCTATATACTCCCTTAAAATATGTTCCATTGATATTATCTCTTTGATTGCAATAATTGTAAGAAATCTACTTCAAAAGATCAGAGAATAATAATTGGAAGACCAAATGTGATCCCTGTGGAATGTTGCTGTACTCCCTCATAAAACAGTCAATAGCAGGAGAAGTGTGTAAATTCTGAATAAGAATCGAAACTTAAATTAATGTTGCTATTGCTCAGGGATGAGCAGCTCACAATTCATAGTTTTTTCTATGGCTCTCAGATCCTTGTTTCTAATTCCTAAATCACACATGAGTATTCAGTAGCAAAACACCAGCATTCAGGGAAAAACTTCTGACATCTTTTTTTTTTAGAAATTAGAAAATAAATAGATATGTTAAACTTTAGTAGGCTTAAGACATTTACTTTATTAAAACCTGCCACAACACCTGCCTACTTCCAAGGCTCTCCCAGGAACTACTACTTGGGTGATCTCAATGCATTATTACATGTCTCTGCAGTCCTTGGAAGCTGATTAAAAACAAATACCACCACAGTGCAGAAAGACCAGACTATAATGTGAGTCAGAATTTCAGAATGTCAGTCTAGTATTTTTAATATCACTGGTGGCTTTGACTCCCTCCGTAATTCTGTGCCATCTACCTTGAATGGGAAAAGGATCCTGTAGAGCCTCTCTGCCATGGTGGGAGAGGGTGATGTATGTTAGGACTCGCTCTCCCAACAGGGAGCTTACCTAACAATGTATTTGTCATACTTCATTGGATGGGATATTATTTCTGAACATGCCTGAATAGAACTTTGGACAAGGAGGGAATTGAAGTGTCCAAAACTAAAGCCAGGATGCTGTTAAAAAACTTGTGTTATGCTCTAGCAGTTCTTTTTCTATTGCTGGGGACTGTTTCCCTGGCTATTTGATTGAGGGGCATTTGCATTGCATTGCAACTGCTCTAGTTAAAGCCAACATTTTGCCATTCCTTTTTGATCAGGGCTGTATGAAATAGGTCAATTCACAAGAGGACTTAAAGAAAGCAGCAAGGAAAGGCTCATACCTAGCTAGCTATGCCTTCTGCTACTACTATGGGAAAAAAATCTCATACAGATTTAGAGATGGATTGACTGATACTAGGAGAGAAAGCCCAGTTGGAAATCTTTCCCAGCAATACAAATAAACTACTGAGTGAAAAGATCCATTTTTCTCTGGTTCAGCAGCAGAGACTGCCTTTTAGATTATGTTACTACTTGTCACTTGTATCCTGTCAAAAGGAGAATAAGAATAAATGAAACTTACGTGTAATGTTTAATCTTAGTTGCCTGAAAATAACCCCCATTGTAAGGTTTTGGGATGGATCAAAATATAAAAGTAAAGTACCGTAAGTCATTCTGGTCCAATATCTATCATCCATCCTTTCTAGTAACATTTAGTGGTTATGAACGCTATTAGAAAGCCTGGATAAAGCATACATTATGTGTTAGAAGGAAACCTAAAATCAGATAGTTAAGCTAAAGACAAAACATACTCAAAATAATCTTTTAAAAAGGAAGTTATTTGTATATCTGTGGTGTAAATTATAGATGAAACATTTTATTGTTTTTGGCACTACTTTTTATACTGATACTTTGTATTATAATTGTAGTGAACTCAGTAAGGTTGTACATGTGGTATATTTTTTTAATTATAGTGAGTAGACTACAAAAAGAGTTCTGCTTGCTGCTACTAATGCTATAATGCTGAAGCTGATTTGCTAAGTAAGACCTACCTATGCCAAGAGAAGGTTCTATTAAACCTTGGAGCTTAGTTTCATCAAATTCTTATTCATAAAACTAAACTTCTCTTGGATGGGGAGGAAAGAGCCCGAGCGAGCCAGGAGATTAAAAAATAAAAAAATCCAAGCTTGTGATTACCTTCAACTCGAGTTCCCCCACTGTAAAAAAAACTAGTCAGTCAGTCCGTCAATCAATTGTGGTGAAATACAAGTATTCCTATGCTAAAGCCAAAGCCTGTGTGAGAGGGGAAATTGTCTAGTCTTTGTAAATTGTATGGTCTTAAGCTTCTATCTTATAATTTCAGATGCACCTTTAATGTTGTCCTTGGTACATGCATGTCAATGTATAGCTGCCTCCAAGCATTCAATCTACTAAATATCTGGGCTCAGACTGCTTTTCCAGTGTTTCTACCTTTGTAAAACTGCAGGTGTCTGTTTTTTTTTTCCAGTCATGAGGCTGTAAGATCAATGTTCCACACCCAGATGAGGTGGGTTATTCTTAAAAGCATAATATACTCCCTTCTCTCACTACTTCTCTATCATCCTGCATCAGTATAGACGAATCACAGACAGTAATAACCCAATTTTGGAAATGTCTGTTGATGCATAATTCCACTTTCTGTAATCCCTAAACTAAGTTCCTCTAAAGCCAGACCTTAATTTAATATTTCCTGCATTTTGTAGTGTATAATAATAACAACAACAATAACAACAACTGTAATATTAATTGTGATTGTCTCCTCTGGTCTTATCAGATCAACTTGCCCATCCTTCTTAACATTAGTACTACCTTCTTTTTCCCTCTTTCCTTTCCACAGCAGTGACAGCATGAGAGCCTGTATTGGTGGTAATAAATCCTATCAATCTTTCATCTTATTTGCAGATGACTGATTTGCCTGATATCCCGTTCTCTAATTTTGGTTGGGTTGATTACAACTAATTTCAGCTGGAGGGAAGGATTGGGCATTCCATCCCTTCCATCCCATTTCCCACCCTATGACAAGTTTTTGATTTCAGGAAGGCTGGCAGGAGAAAAGAAGACCACTGGGCCTCTGAAAACCTTTAAATGTTTTTTGAGCATTCTTGGCAAATTTTTGTACAATCCTTGGATATTTATTCTGTGTACATTCCATGAATACTCAAAAGAATCTTTTAAATAAAAAGGGAGTTATTTGTATATCTGTGGTGTAAATTATAGAAATCCATTCCTTCGATTATAAATAAAGCCCTTAGTGGAAGTTGCTGCACATTTTGAAACCAAGTATCTTCATAGCTGATGTAAGAAAGTGTGATTGTCCCTGTATGTGTGTGAGTGTAATAGTAGTTAATATGGCACCTAAAGAAACATTCTTTCTAAAAAAAAGTGAAAACTTGTATTGGGAAGTTGTAGTTAAACTCATGTGCTAACATATGTGTTACTCTGATCTGATAAAGAGCAACTTAAAGGTAATCACCACATATTTCTCAATGCTTCTGAGCTAGCGTTGAAAATGAAACTGGAAAGAACCAAATAAACTATAGTATGTGAGGTTTTTGTAGACCATACCAATTTTTTAAGGAAGAATAACAAGAGAAAGATTGAGAATGTGAGAGAAACTAATTATTTATATTACAAATTTGGAAACATTGCTTTTTATATTTGGATAGACATAATTTAATTGCCTTCGTTGTAAGGCACTACTAAGGCATAGTATTGACACTACTATCAGAAGAGAAGAAAGTAGGAGTGATGAGGGTGCATGGCAAGAACATATTCATGTGCTCTAAAGCTGAATGTTTAGGAATGGCATGGTTAATGTATTTGTACATGTGTATGCAAGTCTGCTTTTGCTTATTTATCATAATAGCTCTATTTCTAACCAATGCACTTCATGTACATGATTTCAGATATGATTCAGTTGGTCTAGACCACGGGTGTCAAACTCACCACGTCACCTTGCCGTCAAATGATGTTTTGTGACTTTTTTCCCATTTGCTGAGCTGTGGTGGGTGTGGCCAGTGTGTGACACATCTGGCCTGCAGGCCTCCAGTTTGATATTCCTAATCTAGAGACTATGCTGAATCCCTCAGGTTCAAATTCTAAAACTAAGAAAATCTACTCTACCCAAATATCTGGATGATGCCACCTAATAGCTGTCTGCTGGTGGCAACAATAATAGATGGAAAGTATCTGCAGGTGACCCTCTTCCTCAACTTCACAAATAAGTGCACATAGGTCCATCCCTTTAGCATGCATTCTGGCTGACTCATTTATTTAAGGTTATCTATAGGTTAACTGTGGCTGTGTGAAGCAGTAATTACAGTATATGTAATTTTCAATAGCAGCTACAAAGTGGAATATTGATTGAGTGTGCTGAAAGTAAGAAGGAAAATGTCAATTAAAAGGTAATTTGTATGACAAAATAAAATGAGAAGACACTTATCCAGAATTTCATAATGATGCTTTTAAAATTATACTCTGGTTACACTATAGACTCTAATTTTCTAAAAATGCAATTGTTTAAAATTTTTAATATTAATTAAAGAACAGTGAACACTATGTATATGACTTTTGAATTTTTTAGAACTTGTTCAAAACTGAACACTGCATGCTGAAATTATAGAGGTTGTTAAATGAGATTTTCTCTTTAGTCAGAAAACAAGGCCACTTTGTTCTATCAATGTTTAATAAGGGCTGGCAAAAATTCCAAATATGGAGAATAATGCTCCGCAATAAATTATGCAAAATAAAAGAGAATTAAAATGGTTTTGATTTCCATAAATTATGTAGGCATTAATTTGATCTTTTCTTATTACAGAATTTTGTTCACCCTTGCTCAAAATTTAGTTCAGAAGACAAAAATTCCATAAAATAATCCCTGTCTTTGCTTGGAAAGATACATCCTTAAAGAGTTTTTTTCGTAAGACTCTTAACTATAGAATCAGATAATTATTGCAATTGATCTAATGCCTCTTGCCTTATTTAAAACTAGGGTAGAGCTACGTGTATTGAGTAAGATCTCTGTAGGAGAAGAGCTGACTGTTTCCTATATAGACTTTCTCAATGTCAGTGAAGACAGAAAGCAGCAACTGAAAAAACAGTATTATTTTGACTGTACCTGTGAGCATTGCCAGAAAGGAACCAAAGATGACCTGATGTTGGCTTTAAAAGAGGGAGATGAAAAGGTATGACTTTGACAAATTTCAAAATATTTCCAGGAATATAGATGGATAAGTATTGAATTGGAAACAGAAAGATTTGGATTCAAATATGCCTTCAGCTATGGAAGCTTGATGAATTACTTCAGGCTTATTACTGTCTCCCATCCCAACTTAGTTTACAAATTTTTTGGTGTGAGGATAAAGTTGGCACACAAACCTGACAAATTAATTATTGTGATCAGTATTATATATCTTGTTTTAGTAAGGAACCTTACAAAGAAATACTAAGATGCAGTTTTGTTTTGTTTTGTTTTTTGCCATTCTGGAAGTTCTGCAAGTTCACCAATCTTTGGTGAAACAGAATGTATCTACCCCCACTTAATTATTTAACAGGTTGATTTACCTATAGATAAATGTCTCTATGTTGCAGAAGATTAGCAGATAGAGTATGGGGTAGTATCAGTTGATCCAGAAGGCCAGCTGCAGCCTGTTGGTTCACCTATCTGTTGGGGCACCAAGGAAATTTAAGGAAAGTGAATATACAGATAGTTGAATGTATGGGAGAAAATCAGTATAATGAAGTAAGTTTAATTGTGCAGTATATGTTCTATTTTCATTTTGCTGAAAAATCTTTAGTGTCCTTGATTTTCAACAAATACAAGGACTCTGCTTTCCTCTGCCTGTGGTTGAGTATGAAGCAGCCAATATCTTCTATATATCTATATCTTCACTGCTAACTTACTGAATTTCTTATTTGTCCAGAAATAAATTGCCAGATGTTTCTTAAAATGCTCAGATTTTGGCTCTCACTATAACATGAAACATCATCATCAAAGATAATTATTTAACTGTATATCACTATTAGTCAGCTTCATTAAAACTTTCCAAGTATTGGGCTCCCTGTGGGAAACTATGGTAAAGAAGTGAAGGAGTGCAGTTTAGGTGGAGAAGAGTCAATATGGACAAGGTATGAGAACCATGGAAAGAAAATATTTCAGAGACTCGTGTGATTGTCTGGACAAGTCCCTGACTCAAAGTCACCCAATTGGCTTCTTGCCTGAAACAGGAGTAGAATTCACAGTCTCCTGCTATCTAGTCTTAAATCTTAAACACCAAATGAATTTACCATCTTTAATTACTCACCGTAAGTCTGGCTAAGAATATACTTTTACACTTTTCAAAATGCTGTTTCTACTCAGACTAGCATTAGAGATACCTTCTTGAAATTCATGTAGTTTTGCTTACTTAATTTGCCAGCTTTGTAGTGCTTGACTTGACAAATTGATTGGCACTAATTTGCAAATATGGATTTTCAAGGATTTCTTTTTTTGCAAGTAGCAATTTGCATGTGGTGTTTTGTCTAGATTTATCACTATAAGGCAAATTGCTGTTGGACACTGAAAACATATTGCTATTTTGACAACATACAGAACCATCCCAGAGAATGGAATGATACCACTTGATGCTGCTAGCTCCCACACCATTATCTCCATACCATGGGCTGCGCCAGATGGGAAGCAAGCGAACAGGATATCAGAAGTTGGGCGGTGGTGGCAGTGGCACCAGGTGGACCGCTTCCCATTTTGACCCACTCATCACCACCGTTGTCTCTGTGCCTTTGCTTCAGCCTGGCTGTGGCAATAGGTGGGGTGATGGGCAGGACTTCTGCCACTCTGCCAGTTTGTTTTCTTTCATAGCACCGCAGTTCTGCAAGTTTTTGTTTTAAGCGCTGCTGCCAGTTTGCAAGGTTTTTTTTGCTGGCGCTGCAGCGGCATTCTAAAAGAAAATGTTTAAAGAGGCATGGTGCTTTAAAAAAAATTGCAGAATGGCGGCACTTTAATAGACAAAACTTGGAAAGCCATGGCAGCATTGCTTTAGAAACACTTGCCCTGCTTGTCGCCGCAGCCAAACTGCTTGTTCAGGCCAGAGCCAAAGTGCAGAAGCAACCACAACAGTGAGGGGGTTAAAATGGGAAGCCCCCACATGCTGCTACCTGCCTGCCCTCTGCCCCATCCTCTACTGTAGCTGAACAGTCTGTTCTGCTTTTGGGGCACAGCCAATCTACCACTGACACCCTCTGACACCCTGCTTACTTGCCCACCTACACGGCTCTTGTCTCGCCCATTGCCACTCCCCTCTGACACTGACACTCATTCTCCATCCAGCACTGAGCGAGTTATACCTACAGGAAATTTCAGGTGTTAAGATGTCTTGTGAAGAAATGGTGGCAGTGAATTGGCAGAAGGGATTCGGTGGTGGCGAGAAGGATGCCCCCAGCTGGCCGCACCGAACTAGCTGCATTGAGATCATAGAAAACTGGAGAAATCTATAGTCCATAAAGATGATGGAATAAGCATAGTACCTACTAATGCTGATTTTATTTCAGCTGTCTGACTTTTCATAGTGTAAGAAGGACCATTTTGAACAATAAATCCAATTCTCTGCTCAGGATTTAATGTAATTTTTTATTTAATCTAGATGAAAACATTAAATTGGACAGTTTAATCTGCACTTTAATGTACCCAGTAAAAAAAGGCTACAATTTTTCTAAGTAATTGGTGGTACTGTGCTACATTTTGGATGTTTTTTCTAATATTCAAATGGTTCTGCCTTCCCATAACTTATTTTTATTATTTTCTTCTATCCTCTGGAAAAAGAGAGGAAATGTTAGTTTCCCGCTGTGGCATCCTTTCATTTGTTTGAAGCATGCCATTAAAATCTCTTGGTGTCTTTTCTCAAAACTCAACATATCTTCCTCCTTCAATCTTCTTAATACCCTGTTCATCTTCATTACCATTCTTTGAATCTGTTCCAATAGAATAAATGAGCTAAAGTGAATCTCACAAGGTTTGTTCCAAGATATTATCTTGATAATAAAAAGAAAATTGGATTTATTTTATGATGCTCTTTGACAAGAAAAATTAGGAAGCACATGTTAATAGGTTCCCCTTATTTTTCACAGCCATCTCAAGAAGTGGTGAAAGAGGTCATTCAGTTTTCCAAAGAAACCATGAAAAAAGTTGATAAAGCTCGTTCAGATGGGATATACCATGAAGTAAGTTATTGGACATTGGATTTTCTGCTATTACTTCCTTCACAGTAATTTAAGTGGTACAGGGCAATCTTTTTCCATCTCCCTAGGACTCCATTGTAATGTGGGCCATCTGAATCCCTTTTATGTGAACATCAAAATTCAGCAATATTCAGCCAAAAAATGGCAATTGTCAGTCATTTTTTAAAGTAAGGAAATAAAAGTACTTAGGAAAATGACCTTTCTCTAATAGTTAAAAATGGAACAAAAAGCTAACTCTTGTTACTTTTAGGGATCGTGTCCTGCTTATTGTCAAAAAGAAGAGAAATTTTAAAAGTATCCTCACCCTGCCAAAAATTTCCCAGCTCCTGCTTCATATTATGGGACTTTTTGACAACCAAGGGAAAGTTGTTCAAAATAAAGTATTTGCCACACATTATCTTCAGATATATCTGTCATAACGTATCTTCCCTCCCAAGAGGATTGCATGCGTAACGGCACCCTATGTTTGAAAAAAGTGCTTTACATATTGCCCACCCTTACCAATCTAGAGTTAGGATATCCCTCTCATGGAGGCCATTATGATAGAGTTCTTTGTGACCATTTTGTGAGGGTTTTTTGGTGCCAGTAGTTTTGCTTTTTATTTTGCATTTGGATTTTGGCAACCCACAAGATAATCACTCATGAATGTCTCTTTGTAGTTTTGTATTGTAATTACTTCAAATGATCGATAGATAACCAGACTCTTGGATATAAATATATGAATGAAATTCCCATTTTGTTCCATCTCAGCAGGAAAGGTAATCTAAGGTACACTATCTCTTAAATTAATTGGTAAAGAGGGTCAAGTAAGACTGGTTATCTCAATAGAGATTTTGACTAAAATATAATAGTTTATATTGGTTTTGTCTTTTCAGCTATTACATTTGTAATAGCTTGTGGGAGATTTAAAATGTGGAACTACCTTTTGTGGAAATGCTGGTTGAAAGGCTGGTGCTAATCTAGACAAAACAAATATGACCTTTGTTTATGGGATTAACCTCCAGATAATCTAAACTATGAAGCATGTAGGGTTTTTCCTGGCTCTGGTTTAAATCTATGGAAATTTATGTACATTTATAACAAGTGTTTCAATTTATTGCAGCCAAAGATCAGTCAAAAATGCTACAATTCAGTATAAAAAACTAATGAAAACATACATAATATGTAATAATAAATACAATTAATACAGATTTAAATTCTATCATCTTATTGTATTCCTCATTGTAAGCAAAATAGCAAAATGTTTCAAGCTGAAGTATTATTTCATATTATTTTGAACATGAAAATGAGAGTATAAATAACGGATTGATTTAAAATTCATATGATTAGATTTATTTTATTGTATTTTAAGGAATCATCCACAAAGTCTATAATATACAGCATTTATTTAAATAAACCTTAAAATACCTCTTACGGACTTTTATATTGAATTATCTTTCCTATATAATCTAATTTTCTACCCACTGCAATATTGACTGTGAAGATGCAGATTGGTGAGTTTCTGCTTGCAGAATTTTACCTGTTTCGAGCCCACAGAAACTGACAAAATACTGAGATGTTGTTGAATGTTGAATGTTGATTTTATTTATATGCTGCCCTTTTCCCCCGAAGGGGACTCAGGGCGGCTCACAACTCAACCGGGGAAGGGGGATATAACAAAAAATTAAAACAACACAAAACAATGCATAATTAAAAACACACAACAGTCATACCAATTCGAGACGGGGGCAACAGTTCTTTAGCCCCAGGCTTGTCCGAACAGCCAGGTTTTAAGGGCTTTGTGGAAGGCCTGGAGGATGGTGAGGGTTCGAATCAGAGAAGGTTCTCCTCCGGGTAGTCACCAGTCGACACTGGCCGGCAGATGGAATTCGGAGGAGGCCTAATCTGTGGGATCTGATCGGTCTAGTGGAGGTAATTGGCAGCAGGCGGTCTCTCAAGTACCCAGGTCCAATACCATGAAGGGCTTTATAAGTGATGACTAGCGCCTTGAAGCGTATCCGGAGACCAATAGGCAGCCAGTGCAGCTCGCGGAGGATAGATGTTACGTGGGTGAACTGGGGTGCACCCAAGATCGCTCGCGCGGCTGCATTCTGGACAAGCTGAAGTCGCCGAATGCTCTTCAAGGGCTGCCCCATGTAGAGCACGTTGCAGTAGTCCAGTCTAGAGGTCACAAGGGCGTGAGTGACTGTTGTGAGGGCCTCCCAGTTCAGGTAGGGACGCAACTGGTGCTAGCCTGGTGCACCAGATAACATTAAACAAGATCTAATTCAGTTTAATTGAATTTAATAATTATAGGGAGTATTTAGTTAAGTGTTCGTGTGCATAAAAAAATTCACTGGTGATGTGAAAGAATGACTATAATAGCTTCTTTCCATTCCCTCCCATATAATGCTCAATTGGAAGAATCCAAGGGATGAAGTCCATGCCCCCAGAAAGGTCCTGGATGCATAGCCTGTAAAGACTGTTGGGATAACTAACTCCCTTCAAAGAGTAAAAGGAAGGCAGATAAAATAAAGAAAGAGACAATTCTGATGCTCATGTCACCATCTCATAAAACTTTCTGGGACAAATCTGCTGTTTTACAATTTTATAATTGCAGAAGACATTGGCTTCAGTTTTATTTGATGTTAGGTAATTAGTAAGATTAAAAGGGACATGGTGGCTTAGTGGCTAAGGTGCTGAGCTTATCAATCAGAAAGGTCAGCAGTTCAGCGGTTCGAATCCCTAGCGCCCTGTAATGGAGTGAGCTCCCATTACTTGTCCCAGGTTCTGCCAACCTAGCAGTACAAAAGCATTTAAAAATGCAAGTAGAAAAATAGCCTTTGGTGAGAAGGTAACAGCATTCTTGTGCCTTTGGCATTTAGTTATGCCGGGCACATGACCACAGAGACGTCTTCAGACAGTGCTGACTCTTTGGCTTTGAAATAGAGATGATCACTGCCCCCTAGAGTCAGGAATGACTAGCACATATGTACGAGGGGAAACTTTACTTTTACCTTTTAACAACAATAATTTGGAGTCACACTTAAAATACATAAAAGTATAGAACTGTACCCAATGCTATTGCATTATTATTGAACCAATGTAGAACTATTTCTCTACATTTATTCCAGATGAATTATAAAACATTTTTTTAAAATTATGGGGGACTGTTTATGGAAACAATTCACATCCACATTCAAAACTGACCTGCCATTAGAGCTATGTCCTCTAGAGGGAGACCTCATTGTTCTATTCAGTCCCTCTTTTTTGATTATTTTGTTCTTGTGATTGTGACAGGTGGTGAAATTGTGCCGAGATTGTCTAACAAGGCAGGAAGCAGTCCTGGGAGAAACCAATATTTATCTGCTGCGAATTCTTAGCATCTTGTCCGAAGTTCTCTCTTACCTCCAGCTCTTCAATGAGGCTTCTGGCTATTCAAAACAGATGGTGGATGGTTACCTGTATGTGACCAGAGTCCTCTTTATTCTCTCTTCTTCAGTAACCTATTCATAGAAATGTTAAAATAAGAAGACTTGGTAACCCTCTTTTATTTAATCACAAAAATACCCACAATTGAAAGAAATGAGGGCAAGCATTAAGGATTCTGAGAAATCAATATAACTAAGTTAGGGTCGTAACAGTACTGTTTAAGGATAAATGTATCAATTATATTTTCAAGTGGAATGATTCATATAAACATTTTACTTAAGTGAAGTGTTTTTTCTCCCCCTGTATATATGTAACCAAAATAGAATTCTTACATAATCCCAAATAAATTTGCAATTGTGGTAGAAATCTTGGATTCCATTTCTGGCTGGCTGCAAATGGGTTAGCAGTTTGCTGTTTTCCTCTTTGCATATTTGTGTTCTGTATATTATGATCTATCCACAATATCATTTTTAAAACAGTAAACTTCACTCAGCAGAGAACTGTGGAAGCCTCCCTTTTTTACCCCTACCTCACTCTTTGACCTGTTCCTTGGAGATGCAGGCACATTTAAAACTTGGACATAGATTTCCTGAAAGGCTGAAGGAACTTGAATATTATCTAAGAGGGATTATAAAATTGCAACTCCTAGTTGAAAAGAGAGATGGAAATTGTTGTATTTCTTAACTTACTTACTTTCTTTTCTTCCTTCCTTCCTTCTTTCTTTTTCCTTCCTTCCTTCTTTTGATTTGTCTTTTATTCTATGATAAGTTTTTAATAAAAGTTTTTAAAAAAAACAAAACCTGTACAACATGTTTCTTCTCTTTTTCCCTCAGAAAGCTTTACCATCCCAAAAATGCCCAGCTTGGGATGGCACTCATGAGAGCTGGGGTCACTCACTGGCATGCTGGGCTTATTGAAGCAGGCCATGGGATGCTTTGCAAAGCTTATGCTATTCTTTTGGTGACACATGGACCCACTCATCCAATTACCAAAGATCTGGAAGTAAGTGATTTTTCAAGTGTCATGATGGATATTTGGATTCAGAGATTATTGTGTGATTAATAAATTTTTATTTGTGATACTGTTGAATTTGTTGGAATTGGATCTATGCAGCAATTTATCTACATTAAGATTTAGCAAATTTCCTGCTGTTCTCTACAACTAGCAGTTATTGAAGTAATGTAAAGACATAATTAATAGTGATAGAAGAATGTGGTGAATCATTTATCGATTTTCATAGAGTACTATGATAAGAATAGCTGCCTGTGATAAAGAGTTAACTTTGAAAGTAAGGATTTCCCCCACAGACTACAGTTAGAATGGTACAATTAAAACAATTTCTTTGCATTCATTTAGGCCATGCGTATTCAGTCTGAGATGGAGCTACGCATGTTCCAGCAGAATGAATTTATGTATTACAAGATGAGAGAGGCAGCTCTGAAGAACCAAAAGATCCAGATCATGCCTGAGCCCACCAACGAGGCTTCAGTTGGCCTCTTTCAGAAGAAGCAATAATAAACTCCTTTGCTGATCTAAACATGCATCCCCATATTCCTGCAGCTACTGCACCATCAGCATTTCCTGTGCTAAGAGAAAGACAGTGATATGTCAAGGGAAAAAGTATTTGATCCTTAATGTTGGCTTTCAAATAACAAATGTAGTTGGAAAAATGTCATATATTTTATCATATTTATTTAGTTATGTTCACACAGTACATCTTCACAATTATTAATAAAACTCTTGCAGTAATATGTATCTTTAAAACACTTAATTCAGTTAAGGTTAGTACATACATACAAAAATGTCATTTTGTCTAGACTCATGTATTTCTTTTGAAAGTAGGGTTATTGAAATAATGTGGTGAAGAAAAATTGCATACAGAAAGTTAGAGGTACACTGTTCTCTCCATAAATTAGTTGAAAACTTCATATAGACCAGGTTTTAGTTGTCAAAGTTATATTATTAGCTTTTCATACTGTTCTTAGCCATCCTTCCTTCCTAGTCACTGAAATGATTAGGATTGTATGGATTAAGGGTGTGCAAAAATTGGAAACTGATATTGCCTCCTCTCAATCTGAAGGCAAAAAGATCAGAAGGAGTGGTTTTTCTTTTCTTAGTCTGGGGGATAGTCTTCATGAATTCTTTCCAATTTAGACCATGAATCAGGAAATATTACACTCTATTACCTAGAATGAGAAGAACAAATACTATCAGGCTATCATTAAAAAAAAATCAGTGCTATGGAATTTGGGAGAATGAAAACAGAGAAAATGAATAAAGGATCCCAAGTTTAATTGACTACAAATCAGTTTAGAGGTTTAAACAAATTAAAAAGGGCAATAAAGAAAGAAGGAAACAAGATGAATAATGAAAATTCATATGGGATGAGGATTTTGCATGGAGACAAAATGAGTTAGACATCCTCATCACAGCTCAAGGTGTTGAAATTATAAGAAGTAATTGATGACTGTACTTTCATTGGAAGTAATTGATGACTGTACTTTCATTGGAATGATACAAATAATAATACTTAAATTTAGAGTTCCTTTAATTACAGTACGGTTTTTGCTCCTAACTCAGTTTGAACCATAGTGCTTTCCATTCCATATTTTAGATTGAGATAAGAGCTTCATACATATGAAATTATGACCAAATTATTAAATGTCTTGATCTTAATAGGCAAAATGTGCACAGTAAATATATACTGTTTTGGCAAATAGGAAAACAATAGCATAATATAATTATTTCAATTCATGTTATTAGCAATCAGGTGCAAGAGATATCAATACACATCAATATACACACACTCACAAATATTGGAATGGCTTAAAAGACATAAGATTGGCATTATTTTGAAAAACCCTTTCTATCACAATATGGATAATTGAGGTTCTTTGTAATAATAAACAAAGCTGGTAGCATAAACTTTAATGATGAAATCAGCTAAAGGAGTTAATATATAAAAGAAATCTCTCTAAAGAAATCTCTAAAGAGCAAATGTTTGGGAGAAGTTATGAATTGCTTCATGTAGCAGTGTCATACAAGCATTCAGGAATAATTTTTTTCATGACTATTTTTTGCTTCCTTCTGTACGTACCCAGGAAAATATAGATAGAGGCATGTCTTAGTATAAAAATGGAGTGAAAATAAAACTTCACATATTAGGTATTATGGGGAAGGAATGGTGAATGGTTAAAGGGAGAAAGGAATATACAGTGCATTCAGAAAGTATTCAGATCCCTTCACTTTTGTCAATTTTGTTATGCTGAATTCTGATCCTACAGTTGTTGAAATTCATTTTTTCTCATTAATCTACATGCAGTACCCTATAATGACAAAGTGAAATCAGAATTTTAGAAACGTCAGTAAATTTATTGAAAAGAAAAAACTTGAAATGTCACATTGGCATAAATATTCAGAATTTTGCTGCATTCATTACTGTTGTGGACTCTTCCCCCTTTATTTGATCTGTTCCCTATGCAACATGTCTTCACTGATCTCCTTATGATATCCCAGTTGTATGTCTCAACCATAAGCTGAACCACAACAAAGTTGTCAGTACACTCATCAGTATTCTGGAAAGTATCTGGGTCTGAATGGGGAGGAATGGACTTTGACTTTATCCTGAAAAGACTGAGTGACTGTACCTGTTTGAACCCTTATGGCTGAAGACTCTTTTAACTTTAGTATTGAATGGAGCTGCAGTTCCCCACTTGAAATTAGTGTACAACTTGGGGGGGGGGGTATTCTCCTGGACTTACAATGGGCAGGTGATAGTTGTGATAAGGAGGATCTTTGCAGAGATAGCAATAGCAATAGCAGTTAGACTTATATACCGCTTCATAGGGCTTTCAGCCCTCTCTAAGCGGTTTACAGAGTCAGCATATTGCCCCCACAGTCTGGGTCCTCATTTCACCCACCTCGGAAGGATGGAAGGCTCAGTCAACCTTGAGCCAGTGAGATTTCAACCGCCGAACTGCAGATAGCAGTCAGCTGAAGTGGCCTGCAGTACTGCACTCTAACCACTGCGCCACCTTGGCTCCACCTTGTGCACCAGTTCCGCCTTTTCTTTAACTGGGAGGCCTTTCCGACAGTCATTCAAATCCTAATCACCTTATAATTGCAATGAGTTCTACACGGAGATACCCTTCTAGACCATCTAACTGGTTCAAAATGCAGTGGCATAAGTGGTATGAGCAGTGATGGACAAGTGGAGGCCTTGTGAAGCTTTGGGAAACTCTCCAAGAAGCCTTTAAAAGGCTTGCAGCCAGCAGATACCTTAGCCTGGTGCCCCTTGTCAACAATGGGAGAAAGACAAGAAAGGTCAGCTTGGGAGGGGCTGCAAGAATAGGTTGAGTGTCGGATGGTCAAAAGGATGGGGAGGGAAATAGGTGGTGGGAGAAACGGAAGGTAAACGCAGGAGAAGCAGGAGATCCTCACCTAACAGTCAAGTCTTAACTAATAACCATGACCAGGACTACCATAACCACTGTTGCTAATTGGTTATGTGATGTTTTGCCTAATGACTGCTTTATTTAGTAGAAAAAATTCAAGTCCCAATAAGGGTCATTAAGAGAGAAGTACCTTTATTAATAATATCATCAATTTGATTTCTGTGTGCTCCATGTTTATAGGTACTATCCAAGTATACAAGTGTTATTTTGTTTGTTTGAAGAATGAAGGAAACTAATCAAGGAGAGAAGCAACCGAGGAGAAATTTCCTGACAATGAGAATTATGGCTTGCCTTCAGAAATAATGGGTGCTCCATCACTGGAGGCTTTTAAGAAGAAATTGGATATCCATTTGTCTGAAATAGAACAGGGTCTCTTGCTTGAGCAGGGGTTGGTCTCGAAGACCTCCCAGATCCCTTGTATCTTCCAATTCTGTTCTGTTCAAATCTGTGGATTGGCATAGATAAACTGCCGGCATTCCAATCTCCAGTTACAAGCAGCACATTTTTCTTGTATATTCTGTGGATTACTTTAATGCCCATTTCATTTTTGGATATTCTATTATTTATATTCATAGTCAAGAGTTTCACATTTCAGGGATGATAATCATCTTTGAAAAGCTATTGAATTAAGCACACTGCTTTATATTCAAGGTGAATATGGATGTAACTGATTTAATGAATCATCTGTCTTTGACCTAATGTGATTAATTAAACAGAAAAATGGTAACACTGCCTTATTTATTAGTAATAAATAATAAACTGCAGGAAAAAAACATTGTTACCAACCTGCCTTCCATCCATCAAGGACCTGTATACTGCACAAATCAAAAAAAGAGCTGTGAAAATATCTATTGACCGCTCACATCCTGGACATATGGTTTCAACTTCTACCCTCAAAACGACACTATAGGGCACTACCAAAGCAACTAGATATAAGAACAGTTTTTTCCTGAATGAAATCACTCTGCTTTAAAACTAATCCACACAACACTGTCAAATTATCTACTAAGACTGTATTAGTATTATTCGTCTCTTCCTTCCTAGTACCTATCTCTTTCCAAGTACCTATCTCTTTCCACTTACGACTATAGCCATGTTGCTTGTATCTTTAAATTTTATATTGTTTTTATTTGTTTCCTAGTATAATTTGATTGCTTATTAGTAACCTATGACTATCACTACATGTTTTATCTTATGATTCTTGATTAATGTATTCTATTTTATTTTTCTTTACAGTATGTAGACTGAGAGTATATGCAACAAAGACAAATTCCTTGTGTGTCCAATCACACTTGGCCAATAAAGAATTCTGTTCTATTCTAATATTATTCAAACCTGCTGCTTAATTACCAGAGAATCAGTATACTTGTAAACCTCCAGGATCTATCATGTTTATTTATACGAGCAAGCATACAGTAACCAGTAGGTGGCACCCACAATTCATGTTTTTATTAGACTTGTTCCATTCGTAAAGTCAATATATTCATACAATCTGCATCAGTTTTGAAGCTTGTGAAAGCTTCTTACCACCATTTATTTTTGGTTCCAATTATGAATCAATTATTAAAGAAAACCCAAGTTCCAAATCAGATCACTGAAGGCTTATGCTCCCTTTTGTTCAGCTTTATGACTTTCTACTTTTCCTTCTCTAGCCATTTACTTGACTATAAGGAGATTCATCCATTCATCTCAAAACTATTAAATTAGGAGGCTTGGCTTGCATTTTATAGTAATTTTACTGAGTATAATCACAACAAAAATTATATTTATTAAATGAATCTAATGAATTGCAATCAATCACTGGGTTTTTTTAATGAAAAGAATGGAAAAGATACTTATCTGAGAAATAGCTGGATTATAATTTTCAAAACTCAGAATTCACTTAGGAGGGTCCTAAGTACAGACTCTGAACCTACCTAGCTTCTAGCAGACTACTAGAATTCAAATGTAATTAACTAACATTTATTCCACATTCTATTTTAAAATTGTTCCTAAATAATAATTATTTCATTCGTATGGGATTATGGATGTTTGCCATTCGTTTAATGGCTGTTCAAAGTTACAAGAGCACTGAAAAAGTGACTTATGTTTTTTAGTGCACTGTAACTTTGAACGTCATTGAATTAATGGCTGTAAATCGAGGATTACCTATATCAGTAAAGATACTCCAACATCGCTGACTAATAAACAGAAAGCAAGAAACAGAAAATATCAAGAATACTGTCACAAAAAGGATATATTTTGACTCTGTTAAAAGAACAAATCAACCAAGAAGCTGATTATTATATTTGATGATAAAAGGAGTGAATGATTTCTGAAAAATCAGGAGTCTGCGGAGGAATCAATTATTTGTGTTCAGAATGTAGACTACACGACTGCAGCTGAATTGCTTTTGTCAGGAAGAATATTTTGGTAATTGCATCAAAAAGACTGAAAGCGAAGTTTGAGATTTAACTGATAACTTAAAAACTCATAGGTCTACATATCTAAAACTCTGAAGAGAAACAGTTGAATATAAAAATTTTAATTTCTTAACATCTTATTTCCTATACTATAGGGAAAGTATACAATCATCAATAATTCTGGAAAATATGAAAAAATACAATTTAACACTTTTTAATACACAAATCCTAATTCTTAAAAATTGTATGAACCTAAGATTTGTGGATGAATTTTATATTGTTAATGTTTAGTGCTTTTCTCTGTAATTTGTTTATATAATTAATACTTCAAAAGAACTTTCAAAATGGCTTGATGCCATATGGTAGTGCCAGAAGAAGCAGAAAGAGTTCCAGGAACTACACCATAGCATCAGCAGGATCCCATGTCTGTTTCAATCAATCAATCAATCAATCAATCAATCAAACAATCAATCAGAATAGAACTGGAAGTGACCTTGGAGGTCTTCTAATCCAACCTCCTGTTCAAGCAGGAGTCTCTATCATTTCAGACTGTCCAGTCTCTTCTTAACCCTAACCCTAACCTCCAGTGATGAAGCAGCCACAAGTTCTGACTTAATATTATACTAATATAGCTAATACTTAGCTGTCTCCCTTTTTAATCCCACATTTGTTCCTAATTTAATTCCTAATTTGTTCCATAACATATTTGATATTATGGAGTATGGAGTTGTATGCATGTTTTTAAAACTTTCTAGGGCAGGGATCCCCAGCTGCTGGGCCACAAACCAGCACCAGTCCGTGACCCATTAGGAATTCATCCACACAAGCAAGCAAAATTAATCTGTGCAAGCATGGGAGTATGTGAAACTATGTAACTGGTCTCTGGTGGCCCAAAGGTTGGGGCTACTGTTCTGGGGAACTCTGGGGCCCACTGGACTCAAATTTGGAAAAGACTCAAATATGGAAAAGTCCTACCTTTTGGAGTTTTTTCAAACTGCATCATGTCATTGTGAAATGGCCACTAAGTTGCACTCTATTTCCTGTATAAGAAGAGTATGCAGAGCACATTTTGAATGTATATGACGGTCTATCCAGCTCAACTTCATTGATATAAGTACTCCATGAACAGCAACCCTCTCCTGTTTCCTTGAAACATACAAAAAAACTATTTTGCGGTTGCAGTATTGTGCAAAACAAATATGTGCATGAATTAATTAACACAAAGTTCTTCCTAAATTGAGGAAATAGGAGGTTGAATAAGCGGCAGAAGCAGATTCCCAGAGAAGGGTGTTCTCTTTCATTGAAGAACCACTACTAAACAAAATGAGAATGCAAGGGGGGTGTTGGGATTCCCGCCTCTCTTTTTTGTTTAGATCCTGCACTCAAACCTTTAAAGGGAAACTCCCAATAAAATCGTGGAAATTTTCCTTGCCAAGACAGGATTTCCAGATTTCAGTAATCCTTGCCTGTATCTCATTGTGTAGCAATACAAATTGTCAATAAATCTGGTGCCTCTACAAGTTGTACATTTGTAAAAGAACTCTTACACCCGCATGTAAAAATGTAAGGAATAATTATATTTCTAAAAATCCCCTTCACATCAAAAGCATTCCATGATTGGGGGATTAATTGTAAGCACTATCAGTATTTGGCAGGTTAGAAGAAAGTGCTGTGAAGTAAATAACATGGGATTTTAGGATAGAGAGGAAGAAGAAAGACGATCCCTTGAATTGAAGTGCTTTTTTTTTCTTTCCCTGTGAGCTTTGCAGTCTTTCCTTCCTCTTATTTGTGGGGGGAAGAGGAGAAGAATATTCTGGCTGTCCTTTCCCTCTGATGAAGGCTGATGGATTCCATTTAGTGACAGATGTAGATTTGAAGAAGCCCTAAACTATATAAAGCTTAGAGGCCCCCAAAGATGCTAAAAAATTACTGATTTTGGCCAGTTTGATTTCTCTCATAAATTATAATATAATCTGGAAACGATACTTAAATATACTACATATACATACACAATACTGACAAAATAAGTAATTAGGATTGTTTTTGTTAATATAAATAATAATAGAATTGTTTGTATCATGTGAAAATTGATATTCTGAAAGTCTGTGAACCCTGCAGATTGTGAGACCCAAAATTGCATCTTGCTTAGCTTATGGCTAGATCTGGCATTGGTGTCTAAAATGGCTTATGAGCATGTCACCTAAACCTAACCTCAGCACATTTTCTGGAGTTTTCCTCAGACAATCATAAACATTTGCACAAATATGTTTTGTATTGATATTATTTTAATATCCACATCTTATTTACACACACACACACCCATTCTATGCAACTGGATAATTCTGTAGTGTTCTAACTGGCAGTGTGGAAGCTTCCAGTGTTAATATGGCATCCAATGCTGCCGGAAAAGGGAAATATCTCCTTAAGATGGACACTCCTGTAATACTGGATGTTTTTTCAACCTCCCTGCCTAACCAATGACACATGATTTCCCATTCAAGTCATAATAACTTTAGATGTTAAGTGTTTTAATGCTGCCCAGTGTAACTGCTTGAGATGTGTGTGTGTGTGTGTCTGTGTCTGTGTGTGTGTGTGTGTGTTGGCGTACACACACACACACACACACACACACACACATGATTGGAAATAATGGGGCAGGAGGTCCAGAGCAGCGATCCTTAACCTTTTTTGTCACCAGACATCAAGTATTTGCAGATATCAAATATCTTTTTACAAATATCTGGGTAGTGGGAATGGCTTCAGTTTCATATGCTCAATCATGTTCATCTCCAGCTGTGCTGCTTGTTTCCTAACAGGCCACAGACCAGTACTGGGGGTTGGAGACCCCTAATCTAGGGAGCCAGAGGTTTTTCACTTGTGTTCTATAATAATCTAAGAAAACAAGACCATTTGTACTAGACATTAACATACGTATTGTGTCAATGAAAAATCAAGCACAAATGATACATTAATAATGTAAAGAAATATACTTCACTTACTAATTTTTTACTAACTTTATTAAAGTAGTTTTTTATATATTAATATGTAAAATATATACAATTATTAAGAATTGAGAAGACTTTTCGAATGGAGAGTAATTAAAAGGGCTCTAAACTTCAGTCAGCCCTGAAATAAAAAGCAACACACTAGCACAGAATGTAATTAAACATAGCCTATATATAACCATTTTTTCCTCGGGTGCCAAAAGCACACATGTGACAGCGCACGCATCCATAATGCAATATTGCCTCCCCCGCACGCCCCATCCCCTTGTACATGCACAGGTGACCCCCCCCCCAACCCCAGGCATGCATGTGTGACCTCCCTGCTCCCATCCACACATGTGCGCGTGACCCCCCCCCCATTTTGGGCCTAGCAGGCTCCTTGAAGCCTCCAGGGACCAAAAATGTGCTGGGGGGTGTCACACATCCCATGCCCCATTTTGGGCCTACCAGGCCTCTCTGAAGGTCTTACAGGTTTATTCCTCTTTAGCATTCATCTACATTGTTTTGTGATGGATTTCCTGCCTCTCTAGGATTTACATCTATCTGCTCCTGTGAGGCACTTTCTGTTCCTGTTGTATGTATACATTTATATTCTTGATGGCTTGTATAGTGTTTTACTTGAAACAGAAGCTTCCTGGAACCAAATGAGGCGCCAAGGGGTGCTGACTTCTGTGGCCCGTTTTTGACCCCAAGATGCTTCAGAAAGGTCTGCTAGGGCTAAAACAGGACGGAGGGGGACATGCTGCCTCCCCCCACCCCCACGCATGTGCGCACATCTCCAGTGTGCGTGGCAGAGACCCAAAAATCAGTTGGCCAGCGGGAGGCGAGTGCGCATGCATGACAGAGCTGAGCTGGGCGATGGCTGCTGTGCCCTCCGAGAGGGCTCTGTGTACCACCTGTGGCATGTGTGCCGTAGGTTCACCATCATGGACCTATACACACCATATTCTCTGGATGGTAAGTAACTATAATGACTTATATTAGCTTCTAACTTAACTGAGCAAGCCTCACATTAATCATATTGCTGTTATAATAGCTGGCATTCTGCAGAGGCACCAGTGGAGAGGGCAGGTGAGGCAAATGATGAAAGGAGCATCTTATCGCATGCTCTGCCCATTTTATATGCTTTGTGGTATTGTACATGAACAATCTTTATTCCCAGAACAGGTGGAATAATAGAATAACAGAATTGGAAGGGTCCTTGGAGGTAGAACATAGAATAATAGAGTTGGATGGGAGCTCGGAGGCCTATTAGTCTAACTGCCTGCTCAAGCAGGAGACCCTGCACCATTTTAGACAAATGGCTACTCGGTCTCTTTTTGAAAGCTTCCAGTGATGAAACACCCACAATTTCTGAATGCTAGCCATTCCACTGGTTTATTGTTCTCACTATCAGGAAATTTCTCCTTATTTCTAGGTTGTTTCTATCCTTGATTAATTTATAATCATTGCTTCTTGTCTGGCCATCTATGCTATGGAAAATAATTTGACCCCTCTTCTTTGTGTCAGCCCCTCAAATATTGGAACTGTTATCATGTTGCTCCTAGTCCTCTTTTCAATAGATTAGACATACCCAGTACTAGCAACTGTTCTTCATATGTTTTAGCCTCCAGCCTCCTAAATCATCTTCGTTATTTTTCTCTATACCTTTTCAGAGTCCCAATAGCTTTTTTATATTGTGGTGATCAAAACTGAAAGCAATATTCCAAGGTCTTATAAGGTCTTACAAAGGCCTTATAAACAGCTACTAATACTTCATGGGATTTTGATTCTATGCCTCTGTTAATGTTGCCTAGGATTGTATTGGCTTTTTTAATGGCTACAGCACACTGCTGGCTCATATTTAAGTGACTGTCCACAAGGATTCAAGATCCCTCTCATAGTTACTGCTATTGAGCCAAGTTTCACCTAATTTGTACATTTGATTTTTCTTGCCTAAGTGTAAGACTTTACTTTTCTCTACATTGCAGAGACTTTCATTTTCTTAGATAGAGCCTTATCAAGATCCATTGGAATCCTTCATGTCTGACCCTGGGAATGATTCCTACATCTTCTAATTTGTATCTGAGTTTTTCTTCCTTCTCATCATTCTCTACCTCCTTGTTTGATTGGCTGTCTTGGGGATTATGCTTGGGATTAGGTGTTAAAGATCCTAAATATTGGTCACATACACCCCTTAGTTTTTAATTTAAAGCCTTTCAGATAAACTGAGCCAGTAATTTTCCAAATGCATTATTTCTGGTTCTTGTAAGGTGCAGCCCATCCCTTGCTAAAAGTCCTTTATGTAGGTAATGCAGACCATGGTCTCGGAATCCAAATTTTTCTTGATGGCACCAACGCTTAAACCAGTGGTTTATTTCTTTGACTCATCATTGGATGTTGACCTTTTGTTGGAAGTATAGATGAAAACATCTGTGCTCCTAACTACTTAAATTTTGGCCAAGCTGCTCTTAATGTCTTGATTTTGTTTTTAGGTTCATTGTTGTGTCATTCATTGCTATATGAAGAAGAAAGGGATAGTAATCTATGTGCTTAGTTATTTTGGTAAAGTTTTCAGCCACACCTTTGATTTTTGTTCCAGGGAGACAGCATACCTTCCTAGAATGAATGACCAGTCTACAGATGGATGATTCTGTTCTCTTGAGAAATGAATCTCCTATCACCAACACTTGCCTTTTTTTCTTGGGGAAGTCTGGGCTACGTTTGTTCCTATCACAAGGACACTTTTTCCTTTTGTCCTTTTTCCAGGTATCTGCATACTTTCTTCCAGAGATATAAAATTGTTGCTCAGTTCCAGTGGGATTGCCCTGGACTCGGCTGAACTAGATAGCAAGGGCGTTGGTCTTGGAGTTTTGTTTTTCTATGAGTGACATGTTTCCCTCAATCTATCTTTAATGGTTCATGTGAAGTTTCATCCAGTAGTTATTTGTTACTTATTATATTCAGCTTAGATATAGTCTTCTTGCTTGGGTTGGAATTTCTTAATTTATAGGTTGAACCTCAGAGTGGCTAGAGACCTTTAGACCCTTTACTTTTTCTTCCAGTAATTTGTTTGGTATGAATTACCAAATTTTGGTACATGTGTAATTTGGGTCCTCCTTGGGCATAAACACATGCATGGAACATATTTTGCAAATCCAACAGTGTCAATCTTTTTTTTTTTATGACTATGGTTGTTTTCATGAGTTTATTTAGTTCATTTTTACCAGTACTATTTACTAATAGATTTACATACATTCCTAATACATTTAGGAATGCCTTCCAGCAAATTGCAACTACAAAAGCTTGGTCATTTTATTTATTCCCTCCGCCCTCTATTTTTTAAATGCAAGACATGTTTGTATATTGTTATTGTTATTGTTGAAGTAAAATGCTTATATTACAACTTTATAATGCTCATTTAATTATTTTGCATGAAAGCACTGCATCTTGCAGACACCTGTTAAGGTTGCAATTGTTGAATGACTCTAAAGAAAGCTTTAAGCCATCTGCCAAATTTTAATGGGACAGATACATTAGTCTTCCAGTCTTGTGACAAAGAAAGTCCCAGAGTTCCCATTATATTATAAAGATGCTCAGACACAAAACTCTCTCCTGAGATTGTGTTTCTTTCACTCTGATCCAAGGAAATAAGTTATGCTTTAAAAGATAAGGGAGTTGGAGAATCAGCCTTTAAAGGAATAAACCTCATCTATAGGAATGATGTTGGGCTTCCCCAATGGAAGAAAAATATTTCTACCCCCTTCCTGTCAAATTTCCCCCTATCCTTCTGTGGGATGCACACTCCAGTCAGAATATTCTGGCCAGGGCTTTCTAACCAATAGCTACTCTTTTGAAGGAGAAGAGTTTTAGCTGGCTGGCTATGGCTACACTGAGTGCTGGGCTTAGTTAGCACCCTGATGCCCCTCCAGCTACCCTCATCATGCATTTGAACCCCTTAGGGGATCCCCCTCTGCCGTTCTTTTCCCCCCTATGCAGATAGGGAGGGCTGGGTGTCTGTATTTAATTACAGCCTGAAAGAACACCATTTAAAAGAGAAACACAAGACATTTCATTATCATTAATACATTTAGGAATGCCTTCCAGCAAATTGCAACTACAAAGCCTGGCTATTTTATTTATTCCCTCCATTCTTTAAATGCAGGAGCAGTTTTTATTTTTATCATTATTATTAAGGAAATAAAAAGTTTGTTAAGGAAATAAAAAGTTTGTACTCAAGTTTATGTGATTATCCACTGTAAAAAACAACAACAACAACTAGAGTCTTGCTCTGTTGCAACACAGATCTTTTCAGTTAATTTACTTCTCCAGTTAATGATTTCTCTGAACAGCCTCCCTGCCAATCCCATGTTGACTGGGCAAGTCACATTGATCTGCACACTGACCGGCTTGATTTGCAAAACCTATGGGCTTTGGTGATTCTGTCGTTCTACCAGCTTATGATCACAAATCAGTATAAGGAGCTTATTCTTCAATTCTGAAAAATAATCTTAGTTAACTACAGCCCTTGCTCTTTGAACATATATTTTGCTGTAGGCCTCATAGAATTCAGTGGCATTTTCCCTAAGGAGCTGGCCTTCCACAGTATGATGAATTCCAGAATATAAAATTAATATTCCCCAGTATCCATGATTCATCCAGCTAAAGATTCTTACATATGAGCAAGCCAGATATCCAAAACATAGGGACAATATATCCTCTTTGTAAATTCTGTTTAGGCAGGACTAGCCTAATTTGAATCGTGATTCTATTACAATTGGTGCCACAAACTAAACTCTTGCTTTCAATCAAGAAACATATTTTCTCGATAGGCTGTGTTTTTTAGTTTTTGCTTCCAAAATTGGTACAATTAGGTTAGCTTCCTAAACTTGTCCAGATGTTACAAAATTGTAACTGGGATCTCCAGGTTTCTCTAAGGCACATGAAATAACCAGAAAGAATTATGTGTGAATGTGATTATCTTTACACTTGAAATAAACAGCCCAATGGGTTTAGTCAGATCCACAAATATAAAAAATGCAAAGTAACACAAGTGTAATTCCTCCCCTTCATTGGTGATAAGGAGAGATATCAGATAAATGAAATGTGTGTATATGGGAAGCACTTAACTTTGCAGCCAACATTCACCTTTCATGGGTCAAATATGGAGACTTTCAGTCCACATTTTATCTTTAAGGATGTTCCAGTCTCAACTACTTTAATGTTCCAGTGAAGACTACTCACTCCTACAATCCCACTCATTTATTTTTAATTATTAAATTAAAATAAATTACTATTTATTTTTTTAAAGAAAGAAATGTTCATTAGGGGAAAATTGCATCTTTATTTGTTGCAACACTCTACAAAGTAAGAAACCAAAAAAATAACAAAAATCTTTGATCTTTTATTTACCACCTTTGTTTAGTAACACTTTGAACAATGTCACTTCTGCATCTGTAACCCATTTCCAATGTATTTGAGACACAACCTATAGATTTCTTGTACTATTTTGACTTGCAGATCACCAAAACATTTTGCAGGACAATGATAGGAAAAGCAAGTGAGTTTCTAGCCCTGGCCCATAAGCCACCCATAAATTTGTTCATATGTTTTTGTGTACAGTTTCCTTCATGATATGGATCTGGTAGGAAAGGGATTGTTCATGTGTGATGAGATAGAGACATAAGGGATGAACTGATAGTGTTTATTCAGGTCAGTCTGGAATCCGCTTTGATCTGGAATGAAAAAAGACTAAAAATTGCAAGCAGCAATATTCCTCACTGCACAAGGAAACCCAATAAGCAGGAAAACAAATGAGAGCTTCATGTTGGTTGAATTTCATTTGAGTATTTTTCCCTGGGCTGGGCAATGTGATATAGAATAGAGAAGTCGAGTGTGTGTGGGGAGGTAGGGGATGAAGCACCCTGTTTAGCCAGGATGAACTATCCAATCCTATCAGCTCTTCAAGGCAGACTAGACTTATGAAACCAAAATTATGAATACTAATACTATTTTTATTTTAAGATTACAGGAACAAAATCTGCAAGTCTGAATATGCTTTCCCACCTTACGCTTTATCTTTGTGAGGACTAGGAGGGGTCCTATTTGCGATGCCTTCTCAAATTACATTTCCTACCCAAATTCAGATTTCCTTTTATCTCACTTTTTTCTTGGTTGTGGCTTTTCTTCCTGTGCCTCAAGATACTTTTCTTTCCACTACAAATCTACTTCACTGGACAATTGAGTGTCATTCCTAGAAGAAATCTGAGAGAGGGGGCTATTTTGTAAGGAACCAAACGTTTTATTAGTCTGTGATAGCTTGATGTAGTTTGTCCTTCATATAATCACCAAGGCTGTGTGTAACATAAATGCAGCAGTTTATCATACATCTCTTTGTATCTTTGTATCTCAGCAGGAAAAAATTCTAAAAATTGAGTGCAGAAGTTTTGAGTTTTTCCTCTTATCTCTTGAATTTTGAATATTCTGCCAAGCATTTATTCGACATTTTTAACTTCTAACTCTAAAAATAATACCATGGTCTTGATTTTCCTTAAGATAAAAATCTTGCTTGCTTTGAATTTCTTACATGCCAGTTGCTAAAATTTTAATTAATTTTCAGCTGTTCTCAAGAGGAAAAAAATAGGGAAGGCTATAGTGCTATCAATTATACCACCATGCTGGCTACAATAGAGGAAGAAATTGATAAATGATCACCTAACATGCGAGTGAAGAATGGAAGTTTGTACTTTAAAAAAAAACAGATAATGTGGGATCAAGATCTTTGATCAAGAGCTACAGGGAAACAATGCATAAAGTCATTTACACAGCATACAATATTCAATATTCTTAGTTTAGAAACAATGTTATTAAATTTCTTTGTGTCTCAGCTTTTAAGTGAGGGAGAAACCTTTTAATTTATTATAGTTAGAACCCCCTAATTTCCATATCCACTCCTAGTGTTGAGTTCCACGTGCACATGGGCTGCTGGTTTGAAGAGACTAAAGGGGATGTCAGGATCAAGCTCCGAAAAAAACCTTTTGCGTGAATCGTCCTATTTACATCAAAAGCTAACTCAAAATGATTGTCTTCTACTTCCTTTCCAGGATGTGTCTGGAATGGTGAACCCTCTTTTAATATCACCCATGTGGGGGAAGGGAAGGATCCAGGTAATGACATACCGTCTCCAAAGTTTTTTTTTTAAACAACAACCAACATTGGAGCAAAGTTATCTCAAAGTCACATTTCAGCCTCCGGAGATGTGTCCCTGAGCCTACTCTGACATTTATCAGCCATCATCTCTTTAGTGGGGCAGCAACAGCAGCCCTCCCCTCTCATTCCTTCTTAATTGGTGTGAAATTGGAGCAAGTTCTCAGGTGATAATGTGTTTGCATTTCTGCTTCACTGAGCCACCTTAGACACCCAATCCCAGCCAGCTTCATTAAACCTTTGGATTTTCACCCCAAACCCCCACTGTCATCTTCATAACAGTGAGCTTCAAACTTGATTTCTTGACTTCCAGATGTGCAGCATAAAGTAGGACTCATCCATAGCTGCTGCTAACCAAGTACATTTAAAGGGGGGAGGAATAGATTTTATTTAAGAGAAAGATAAATGTGTGTTCAACAGCATTTAGTAAAGCTTCAAATGTTTTGCAGATTTCTCTAACATGCAAGAAAATATTTAACGCCCTTTAATCTCTCCCTCTCCCCCGCCTTCTCTCTCTCCCTTATATCCAATGTTGCCCATATTTTAAACAATTAAATATATACAGTTTGAATTAATAACTTTTTTTGATATACCAAATATGTAAAATGATGAAGGAAAGTACTTCAGAAAAATTACAGTGGAAAGTAACAATATAGTTGAGTGCTATTTTTTTTAAAAAAATGTTTTTCTAGTAAAATATGATGTGATTCTAGGATTTACGTTTATATTTTTATGTACAGTCAGTTTCCCAAAGAAATTACTAAGCAATCTAAATAATTACAAATATTGCAGTCATAAGATTTTTAAGTTATTAACACAAATAATCAAGAGAACCTGTCTATTGAATTAATATATTTTATTTGAATTTTTGCATGGCTTTACCTGTAGGACTAGTCCCTAGAAGGACAAACTTCAAAGATGAATATTTTTACTTTCTTAAACTCCTGGAGGGTGAGTTAGGGTGGAAATTATGAGAGCGGAAGTGTAAAACATCTGAATTGTATCAGGTTAAGGCTGATTGGAGGAGAGAGATTTTTTCAGACCTTCTCATGTCATTCTACTGCTTTCTATTCTGCATAGAAATATTTACACCAATAATAACAGGGAGACTCAAAGTTGCTTCTGGAGCAACATAGAGCATTCAGATAAATCAATGAGAAAAAATAGGTTTTGGAAAACATATTGCTTTTTATCAGATCACTGCATAAGAACTTTCACATTCAGTTTAGCAATTTCATAAATATAAATCTAAGATATTTGCTATTAGAAAACTAGTTTTGTAAGATGAAATTACTATCAAAACCAGATATCCATTCAGAGAATTAGAGTCTCATTTTATTCCTAAGAAAATTAACTAGGTACCATTAATGTTTCAGAGATAAAAGTAGAATAATCTTCTGATATAATCCATGAAAAGGATCACAATCTGTATTGCTAAAAAATATTTGTTCTCTCACCGTGTATTCTACAATATTTGCAATCAGACTTCATTATTTTAAAAAGGAACAATGTCTTTAGTCATTAAAAATACTTTGCACAATTGTATGCTGCTTTCAAGAAGACAGAGAACTATGCTAAATAAGTAAGCAAAAATATAGTATAATTTTGTTTATTTAGCATAACTATATCCCTTTATTTTAGTTTATTCTGAATGGCAGAAATGGAGGGTGTCTTCTATTAATTCCTATTAATTCCCCACTCATTGTCAAAGCAACTTCAAGGGACATTTTTCTTCAAGGTTTCAGAAGCACACTTTCCCTATTAAATCATCTTGAATCAAAGGTGGGTTTCTGCCAGTTCACCCCGGATTGGGCAAACCACCTACCCATCTGGACTCTTCTGTGCATGTGCGTGAGCACGAACGAACTAGTAGTAAAATAAATTGAAACCCATCACTGTCTTGACTGCTCTTGAGCATTTGGGATAGTGAGTTCTGTTTACTGTGGGCTATCTCTACATCAAGCTTATATTGACCTAGGCTTACTTCTTAATCACCTTGGATTCTTTTCTTTTTTCTTGCTTCTTAAACATTGAGAATTTTCAGATTGGCAAATCTCTGTTCGGTCACTTCAATTTCAGTGATTGAAATCACTGAGTTTGCTTAAATCCTCTAAAAAATATTTAACTACAAGTTTAAACATTTGCAAATCATTTTGGAGCAGAATGTAAGAATGGTTTGTCTTGACTTTAGAAAGTTTGAAACAGATTAAGAACTGGCTATTTTAAGAGAGATTTATGAAGAATAAGTTTAGGAAATTATAAAATTATTTACTATTATAGATAAATTAGAAGGTGTCACTGAAGAGAATCAAGCCATACTGAATAAAACAGAAATTGATTTAAAGGTGGATTTAAAAGACCATTATAAAGTGGTAATGGACTTACAAATAAATCTGGATCATGATAGGATAATTTAAAAAGTGCACATAAACATTAAACCAGACAAGTAATGTGGATAATTTCTCTATATTTACAAAAGGAATTAACTGAAGCTGCAAAAATTTCCATGGGAAGAGACAGTAAGACTATGAAAAGTGACATGGATACTTCTTTCTATTGGAATTATGAAAAGGGCTTTATAAAGATACCAAGGGTTTTGAGAGAAGAAACAAAGAGAATACGAGGTAGCAGATGTTAGAACTTTGTTTCGAAGGATCTAAAGATAGTAGGGAGGAAGAAGAAAGAATACAAAATTGGTTTATTTAATCAAGATTACAATAAATAAAAATAAATTGATTTTATTTGTATAACATAACCTTCAACAAATAGAACATTCATAGAGATAGTAAAACATTAACAAGATTCACGTTATGATCCTACCTATCCCTTTTTATATCCCTCATGGTATATCTGATCTCTCTTGCTAGGGCAGATTAAAAATCTGTATAATAGCAATTCCTATAAGGTTGGATTGGAATTCTTAGTTTTTTGCTAAGCCAACCGCTGATAAAGAAAGCAGGATTTTTTGTTGGCATCTTTATTGTTTACTTTTAATTATTTTTCTTAAATGGCCTGTCACCATAAGTCCTTTGCTATCCCCCCACCCCCGAATATTACTCAAAAGCCTTTTAGATTACACTGATGAATAATTCTAGGTGAACTATTGCAGAACCAGTCCTGTAATATGACATTAATAGGAAGCAGTACAGTTGAGGTTAGGGTTGGCAAAAGCTTGAATATATTCTGCTTTCTGGCTAGCAGTAAACTACAGTTTAATATAATGAGGTTTAAGGACTTTCCAAACTTATTCAAGCCCCAGTCTAAGATGAAGACAATTTGAAAGGAAAGTTCAGACACAAAATGCAGAAGATCACAGCTCTTTTAAAATCGTATGTTTTGCCACAAATTGCAGATTTTATTCAATGGCCATAAGAACTACCCTAAAATAGGGCTTTCTTAGCCCAGTTCTTTCTAAACAGACTCTCTGATCATAGACCCCATTAAACATGTGAATTAGGTTTGTTGGGGTATCATCATACACATCTGCAAGTGAAGCCATGTTCTGAGGGGCCTGTAGAGGAGATTCTATTTTTTTCTTCCTCTGGCAGCTTAGGCTACCAGATTCCTAAAGCTTTGCTACATCTTCAGGACATGACTACAGGGATTATGACACGGCAGTTATCTGGGATTGTGTTTTAAAAGTCAGGAGTAAAAGTATAAGCTGTCTAAACTGTGGCTGAATTCTCAGTTTTAAAAAAAACACAATGGAGTCTTGGGCTTTTTCCACCATCCCAAATGATAAATGTATTAATTTTGGAATTATGGAAAGGAAGGCATTGGATGGGGCTACAAATTGTCCTTAATAGGAATTTGCCTATTTAGTTTAGTCAGATCCCAAGGTACTTTTACGTATCAAATCTGCCAGGTGAAAAGAGCTTTGACTAGATGCCAGCTAAATATTCTTCGTTTGGGTGAAGCCAATCTGGGATTTCAGTTCCAGTCTTGCCTACAAATTGGTAGTTCCTGGTGCTTTCTCATCCAAGGTCTGATACCTAGGCCTGATTCTGTTCAGCTTTTCAAGATCAGCTATAGTTATTGCAGTCTAAAGCTGAACCTGTAATAAGAGTAACAGCTGTAGCTGCATATTCTTTCCTGCTTGTAAACTTTAAGTTAAATGATTGGAATCCTTCTTCATTGAAGAAATCCTAATGAAAGGTCCCTTGACAAATACCTAAGCAGCCTCTATGTTTCTCTATGTTTAGTTCTATCAATGTAATTAAAAGATGTGTCAGTTTTAATAATATGCTTAAAAATTGGGCTGAGTGATTTACATGCTTTTGCTTCCTGTTCCCTTTGTTTGTAGTTTTGGGAAAGATTATTTTTTGGTTTTTCCTTTATCTTTTTTGGTTTTTAAAGCAAACTAAAAAGATTTCTTAAAGATAGTTTCCAACAGAAATTCTGGCCTTGTAACAAGATTAATCTACATGTTGCTTCTGAAATCGTAAAGAACTAGCCAATAGAGAACAATGCATTTCATTTTGGATCTAGCATTTTCATTCCAATAAACTATCTATATTTACATAGTAGAGATTAAAGTTCTCTCCTGATCATTCCTTTGGGAAAGAAAATGCCTCCACTGTCAAATCCACATTGTGGACAATATTTATCCTTGTCAGTGGACTCTGCATTTCAGAGAGGGAACTTATTTGTGTTCATATATTAAATTACCTCTTTCTTCCTAGAATCCTGAATATTTTAAAGGCAAGATTTCTACTCTGTTAGGAAGTACTGGATGGCAACTCTCATAACTGGGAGTTTAAGACATGTATTAGAAATTGATTAGACCGAATCAAGAGTTGTGGTTCCTTTAGATCTGTTGCACTCATGGACATCAAAGGATAGACAGGAATATGCTGGGAGGGGAAATTAGGTATTAACTTAACTAGCAGGAAGGATTTAGACCTGGTAAACCCCATCTTTTCTTTAATGACACAGGGTATGGAGGATCTAATCTTCCACTATTGGTTGATTCAAGGAGTATTTCCCACTAATGAATTAAGAATATTGGAGAGTATTCCAGTATTCTCTGGAAGAATCTCGTAATCAAGAGCTAGAAATGAATTGATACTGTTCAAGAACTAGAAGAACTTTCTTATTCATTATGTCAACCAAATCATAAGTTGGCAACATTTAATAATTTGGGAACAGGCTATTTATTTGTCTTTGATATCACAGTAACTACGATTCAAATGATTGATCATTTACAGAACAATCCTCCAAATCCTTGAAGTTATTTTGTTCTGGCATCACCATGCTTTCAGATGGCACCATCATGCATCCACTTGTCAACCAAACACATAGGTATTATTAAATACTTCTTCAAAGTAGTTCATTTATGACCATAGCAGTGTCTCTTGATCACATGATTGCCATTTGGGAACTTTGCCATCATGATACATTTAGAGCATTTACAATACACACATTCCACAGTCACATGATCACCATTGGTGTTCTTCACAACTAGCTCCTGAAAAACTTAATGGACAATATGAAAGTAAAATCACAAGCTGCAGTAACATGATGTCTTGCTTAACAACTTGAGCATTTGGTGATTTGCTTAACAACTGAATTGGAAGTGATGCCATTAAACCAGCTGCAGTCATGTAATTTTCTGCTTAGCAACTGCAGCCCTTCTGATGGAGTTACTGGTCCCAATTGTCGTTGTTAAACAAGGGCTTCCTGTATAGTCAATATATGCTCTCTGATAGAAAGATAACTTTCTATCTTTCCATCCATGGGCCGTTTTTTGCTCATTTCTGCCCTCCCCAGCCCCCAGGAGCTCTCTAAAAGCTTCCTACAGGCCATTTTGGTGAAGGGGGCAGGGTTTCGTGAGGCAAAAAATGCTGTATTCAGTGTATAAGACACACCCAGATTTTCAGCCTCTTTTTTGAAGGAAAAAAGTGTGTCTTATACTCTGAAAAATACGGTACCACTCTGTTGCTGAAGTCGTATTTTTTGCAATCGAGTTTGGAGCAGTTTACCTTGAGTTTGTATCTATTATGTGCTTGTGTATTGCATTGCATATTGCATTGTAATATACAATTATATTGTGTGTGTGTGTGTGTATACACCAGTGTGTATATATATATATATATATATACACCAATGCATATATATATTGCAAGTACACCAGTGTGTATATATATATATACACCAATGCATATATATTGCAATACCAATGCACATATATGTATGCATTGGTATTGCAATTAATATAATTATAATTTATTGTATATTCATATTGCAATTTAAGGTGAGAATTGTAGAAAGAAGGGAAAATGAGAATGAGAAAGAAGGGAGAATATTGTACAAAGTCATCATTTTCTCCAACCTGGTACCTTTCAGATACCCTAATTAATTCCAAGTGAGTGGCAGTTGTGGCCAAGAATTCTGAGAGTTGCAAACACAGCATATCTGCAAGTCACCAGGTTGCAGAATTCATGGTTACGTGCTGGTATTGCATTGAGTTAAAACACATTTAAATTAGTACATTTGTTTTCTTTTTTCTTTTTCTTCAAACTAGGATTTCAAAATTACCTGGTTTTTTTAAAAAATAAAAAGTTTCTTTTGCTGGAAACTCCATGAATTCAAAAGTTGGAATTGGCTCAAGTCTCTTCAGTGACATAATTAGAAGGCTTTTGATATGCCAGATTGGCTGATCTCTGTTACTTCCCTCTGGTGCTGGGGAGTGTCAGCAAAAGGATTAGCCTGAAGCTACTTCCTGACACTCTGCTAAATCTCTCCTGCTTTGTTCTGTATCCAAATGATGGGAAAGAGAAAGGAAGAAGACAGCTAAAATAAGATATTGCAGCAAGCTTGGATCAGAACTCTCCAACTTGCCTTTGGTTTACATGGAGGGATCCCCTTTCTCTCAAGACTTATACAGCAATTAATGCCACTGAAACATATACTATAAGCCAGAATAAAACCTTAGGGAGATAATTGAATTTTGGCCAGGAAGGAACAAGTTGAATTCACTGCTCATTCTGAATACTTGCTGGCTTAGCTTGGAATCATTCTCCCCCAACATGGACATATCTTATCTGTTGTGAAGCTAAAATGAAAGAGATACGACACACAAGGAGTACTATGGAGGAATGGCATAACCATCCAAATAAACTGATTAGTATTTTTTATAATTTTTATGTCTAAAAGGTTCCAAAATCCATAAGGGCAATAAAATTTATATATAAGAGTGAAAAAAGGAGACAATAAAAACAATTCATAAAACTGCATAACATTTTAGTATTTCTTCTACACAGTAACATATTTATCTGGCACAAGACAATTATGATTCCCTCATCTGAGCAAGATGGAAAATCAGACTATATTTTTCAGAAAGCTATAACTTTAGCTTGACCACAAGACAGATAAAGAGTCTAATTTTTCTGCTGTGGCAACATGGCAAACATTTTGGCACCATAACTGCAGTGCCACAGTTGTAATTTTCCAGTGTTTAATGATGCACATTCTAGTAGCAGTCAACAAAGGTCATCCCCTTTGAGCAATAGCCTTTTTAGTGACTATTCAGTTATGACAGTGTTGAAAAAGTAACCTTTTGACCAATCTTTACATTTACCACCTAAATGTAAAGTAAAAGAAAGCTAAAGTAAGATCATAAGCACAGTTCAAGTTTCACTTAGCAAGTGCTTCACTTACCAACCAAGTTTTTGGTCTCAATTATGACTGCTAAACGAGGAGTATTCACACCACCAAACCATTAATACAAATATTTGCAATGGATTCTAAAATGGATTACAACAAACCAAGTTGTGGACAAATATTAATTATATATGGTTTATAACTTTACCAGTCTCCAAAACTACCCCGGGTCAGAAGTTAAGTTGATTAACAGTTGATTAAAACACAGTCCAAGCAAACAAAAAAGCTTCAAATACTACCTTTAGAGTTTGCTGTTAAGGGATGAGAACAGAGGCTATTGTGACTAGGTATTCTGGGAATTGCAATCCAAACTATCTGGAAAGGGCCCTCTTTAAGTGAGTGGGGGAGCTGGAAATATCTGCAAATGAATATCTGAAATGGGAAATTAAATATAATTCTATATTAAATATATTCATATAGTCATAAACACACATAGTTGCATATATTTTAAAGTACTACTCTTTGGTCCTGCTGATTACATAAACAGACTTTGGTACTTAAAATAGAGTGTGTATTATTGGCTGACCAGTAAGCAATTTAAAATATATATGGAAGGCAATTGTAGGGGATATTCATTTGAGCGGTTCATTCACACAGTTCTAAATTTAATTCCTGGTTGTTGTTTTTCTGTTAGTGATCAAAAAGTGATCATGCCCAAACCACTCGCCAATAGCTATCTTTTGATATAAATCAAGGACACAGACTGGATCCATCTGCATCCTGCATTGAATACAGGAGGTGACTCCAGCCCCCCTGAAGATTTGCTAGACATTTGGGATTCAGATATGCAGGCTTTGGCCATTTCCCAATTACCGAGACAATGCATAGCATCATTTTGGCAATGCTGAAGTGATGTAGTCATTACTATTTTGACTTGGATACCTTTAAAACATAATATAAACTACTAAGGTACTCCTAAACTTAACAACCATTAATTTAACAATACAAAGTTACTGAAAAAAGTGATTTAGCTCCTAACATTTACAACAGTTGCAGCTGTTGTAAATCATGTAAATCATGTTCATGTCACCAAAATTTGGCCACTTTGCAATATCCTGGGGTAATGTGGTGATCATTTCTGACCTTCCCAGTTAGTTTCTGATACGCTAACAATAAGCCAACAATGGGGAAAGCAACTGCAGTAGTTTTGTTTAACAACACAATCAAAAATGTTTTAAAATTAGGCATGACTCACTAACAACTGCCTTCTTTACCAACAAAAATTCTGGACCCAATTGTGGTCATACGTTGAGGACCATTACTAGGGAAATGACCATAGATAGTATGTCTCTAAAAATTAAATTTTTTTCCTACGAGAAAAAATTGAGAGGGGGAAAGAAAAGGAAGAAATGTCAACTTGGTTTTCAGGGTTAAGAGTTTAGTCACAGTGAAAGATTTTATCTTTCATCATAATTCTTTGGGAAGAGACGTTGCAGAACTTTCTACCGTTAAATATAGTTTGCGAATTTTCTGTCGTGGTACTCATTTAGGAAAAAAATACTGCTTCAGTTGCTCTATGTTTCACTTCCAATGTTCATCCCTACTTTAAAACCCCTTTGCTTAAAAAATCATTACAAATTCCTTGGCTTCTGCACCTTTTCCTCTAAATTTTGAGAAAATCTATACTTCTCAATACAAGCAAAAAGAGAAAGAGGATGGGAAGGGAAGGGAACAATACACTTCGCTCATAAAAAATATGTTCTTCTGTCAATATCATTGTGCTTGTTGTTTTAATATTCTGCACATTGATATAGTATTTTGAACATCAGTTAAGCAGATTGCATACACTGACACATTCTCAATACTTTCTCATCATGATCTTGATCTCTTGGCCTCCACTTTTGAATCTAATCTCCAAAACAGAATGGAAATGTGTGAGGAATCCAATATTTATCTTTCCTTTTCTGTTTTTCAAAGAGAGCTGAGCCTACTCCATCTGCTGGGATCATCCCTGCTGCATGCCTTCTAGGTTTCTGTGATGTTTGATGCTTTCCTGCTTTGTGCTTAGCTGCCTTTTGTCAAGAGTATCAGCTGTAAATCACCCAGTTCCTGGCTAGAGTCCTGCCCATTGTTTACTGTTCCTTGATAATCCACGTATGAATGTCATGCTTTGCTGTGCACCTTTAATTTTCCAGGCCAAAACAAAGTAATAAAACTGTTCATAATCTCCTAGCTTTTCTAAAATCCAGAACTTGCATTAGCCATTCCATCCCTTTCTTTTTTTTAAAATGATAACTGCTTTGGAGAGATTCTTTGTAAAACTCACCAAGTCTTTATTAGTGGACCCTCTTCCCAACTATTTTACAGGACTGCATCTATTTTCCTTCTTCATCTTAATACAGAAGATGAGTCAGGCTGAAATGACAACAGAAAATATCATGATTAGCAAGAGGTTAGTGAGGAAACTGAGTTTCACAGATTTATTATCTCTGT
This sequence comes from Thamnophis sirtalis, assembly GCF_051295495.1. Taxonomy (NCBI): domain Eukaryota; kingdom Metazoa; phylum Chordata; class Lepidosauria; order Squamata; family Natricidae; genus Thamnophis; species Thamnophis sirtalis. The sequence continues at coordinate 88,947,844 of NW_028261384.1, read as the reverse complement.
GCCCATCAAGGCACTGTGTATTCTTTCTTGTGCTTGCTGCATCTGTATTTTTGCTTTTTTTAAAAACACCAAAACACTTGGTCTTAGTATGGACCAGGGACACATTCAGAGTTAATGGGTAACACTTGCCAGTGGGCAAAAGCTAAAAGGATTGCAAATTTGAATGGTTATGGCTCCCAGTACTTTTTATGTGTGAGATCATTCCTTCATTGCTTAGAATTAAACATCAAAACCGTATATCAGTTTATTGAAATTGCCCCGAGAAGCTTCTCATACATGACCTTTCCTAAAGGCTAATTACAAAAGAGACATATGTATCTAATAACTGTAGAGATAGCGTGGAGATGGGAATGTAAAAGGAGAGGCTGTAGGCTTTTCTCTGGGAAGGGAAGAAGAAGAGAGAAAAAATAATGTTATGTTTTTGCTGTGAATGACAGTGATTCAGTTTCTTGCATTCAGTGGTATACAAATTTAGTAAGTGAAGAAATGAATAGACAAAGGGGAAAACAAAGAAAAAACATTTGAACAAGATTGTGTTTAGGAACCCTGTTGCTGGTCTTAACATGAAATCATATGGCAGCTACTTCCCAGAATACCTTTGTGTGGTATAATAGCCTCAGAAAAAGAAGAAACTTTGAATGAACATTTCAGAATAATTAAGATAGCAGCTATGCATGTCAAAATATAGCCTACGTAGTTGTATGTCAAGAATTAAAACTTGAATCTTTCCAAGTGTTCATATTTGTTCATGTTGAGTTACCAGAATGGCCATTTATTGTTGGAGTAAACATATTCTCATCTTTCAGTATTAAGTGTGAGTCTCCTTCCTTCCTTCCTTCCTTCCTTCCTTCCTTCCTTCCTTCCTTCCTTCCTTCCTTCCTTCCTTCCTGCCTGCCTGCCTGCCTGCCTGCCTGCCTGCCTGCCTGCCTGCCTTCCTGCCTGCCTGCCTGCCTGCCTGCACTTGGTAGAGTCTGGCCAGCACCGTGGTCAGCAGCAATAGTAGAAACTTGCACCTTCTTGTGAGAACAACCTTGTTCTAAATGCAGAGCTATGAGGACGGTAATTGCACAGATTGGCATACTTATCCCCCTGTAGATAGTGGGAAATGGCTATGTGGATGATCTCTTGGTGGAACCTAAACTCAACAGTCTCCTTTCTGCAAGGACTTAAAACAGGATATGCTAAAAGGGAATTAGCTAAAAAAAGAAGCAGGCTGGTCCAAGACATTGCCATCATTCAGATAAAAAAGAAATGTGAATGGCATCCTTCCCTTAATTAACTGAACACCAGAATATTTGGCAAGAGCATTTAACTTCGTACTGTATGTACGTATATGCCCATCACATTCTTCTCTTTTAAAATAAGCAATCTTATGCAGAATGTAGAAAAGGAGTCACGAATACTAAATAGTAAATAAAACAAATGAAATGCATTAGAGAGAAAAAGCAATGAAAACATAATAAAATTAGCTCACATCTATTATCCTTATAAACACCATGTCAGGGCATCACATCATACTTAATATCTTCTGTTTTTGATTTCTCACATCTCTCTTTTTCAGGACCTCATAAACTCTATCCAGTTTCTACTTTATTAACTTGCCATATTTGCTCAAAATATTGTACTTTCTTCACCTTAGCCTCTCGACGTTTACATAACAGTGCAACAGTTTGTATAACTTGCAACTATTCATTCAGTTTTACCTACTAAATATATGCTCACAATAGAATCCCTTATGCCATCAGGCTTGAAATCTTGGGCTTAGACAACTTTGAACAATGCCACCTATGGTCTGACCTAAGCATAGTACACAAAATTGTCTGCTCCAACATCGTACCTATCAACAACTACTTCACCTTCAACTGCAATAATACATAGGCAAACAATAGATACAAACTCAAGGTAAACCGCTCCAAACTCAAATGCAGAAAATACAACTTCAACAATAGAGTGACTCCACCTGACTCCATTGTTACTTCAAACTTCAAACACCCATAGCTTCAAGCTTAAACTGTCTACTGTGGACTTCACGCTATTCCTAAGAGGTCTGTAATGGGGTGTGCATAAGCGCACCAGCGTGCCTTCCGTCCCTGTCCTACTGTCTCCATCCATTTGTATTCATTTCATGTGCTCATGTCCATGTTTATACTTACATAATGCTGTTTAGTTAAGAAAACTATATGGCAGGTTGTTGTTTTAGTTATATTCATTCTATGTGCAGTGTTCACTGCTAATGCTAACCATATTATTGGCCAATTTTGCCATGTTTTGTCCAGTATGTCACAAGCATCCCAAAGCCCAATTTTATCACAAGCATATCCACACTTTCTATATTACATAGGATTCCTAAACTAGGGATTCACCTTGCAAGCCAATATATTGTTGCCCGCACCATACCAACTAGGAATTATACATACCATAGTATATTAACATACACTCATTTAACTGCTTCTTGATCTTGGTTTAGTCATGTAATAACTTTTAAAAACACAATTGAGAAAACTACGGAGTGATTTCATACAATAAAATTTTGAGATGCTGCAAGAATATTCAATTAACCTCATTCATCGTTATTTATAAAAGACAATATCTTTACTCAGTAGGTGAAACTCACATAATGAAACCACAGGTCTGGAGACAGAGACTTTTTTTGAGGAATAAAAATGTAACTGTTTCTGAAACTTAAATATTCTTAGTAGCAGTCATCAAGATCCATCTACATTAAAAGACTTTTGTAAAAGCCTTATTGCAATAGGTATGAATTATGTAAAAACTACGCAATGAATTGAGATCTATAAAGAAGAACTGATTGTAAATTGTATTTGATGGATCTAATCTTTCCATATCATGGGTTTCTTAATAGCTTCCCAAATTTATTACCTGAGATTGGGGATGGAAATGGCACACTGTGAAGCTTGCAATTGTTCTTAATTTACATTGCCAGGCCTTCTGGTCAATTAATATCTCTTTGATATGTGCCATCTTTGCAATACACAACCATACATATTGTGTCATGGAGAGTTGCATCTATGTACATATGTTTGCAGAAAATGAAGCCAATCCCCCATTCCATTCAGTGTTACTCAGAGCTGCTAAATAGCTTAAAAGGCAAAGATCAAAAGATAAAAGTGGTACTTTCTTCTATTAAGCTTATAGATTTATATTAAGGGAGCCAAAGAGACCACACAGATCTCCACTTTCAAGCAGAGAAATGTCCCAAGCCCACCTCCAGCCCTGGATTTTTTAAAATACATGTGTGGTCTTGAACAGTTTTGCATGGCAAGTCTTTATTTGAAAATCTAAGTAAAGCTTAATTATCGCTTTCTACAACATAAAATAAAATTTAAAAAGCCTAAATTTTTCTACTTACTGCCAAACTACACATGATACTGAATCATATGATTCTTTCTCCTGCTAAAGGAAAATGCTTTGGTTAGTATGGAAAATATAAGTCCTTAACCTACATGCAAAATTGATAAAGAATCATCTTATGTGTTTGTGATTCACTTTGGTCTAGTGATTAAACCACCAGACTAGAAAGCAGGAGACTGTGAGTTGTAGTCCCACTTCAGCCATGACAGGCCAGCTGGATTATTTTGGGCCAGTCTCCCTCTTAGCCCAACTCATCCTAGAGGGTTGTCGTTGTCAGGAAAATAGGAGGAGAAAGGTATGTTGGATATGTTTGCTACATTGAGTTATTTGTGAACAATTAGACAGGAAACAAACAAACAAACAAATGTATGTTACATGGTTGCTTCAGAAATGATAATGTACAGCCCAGCCATAAATTACTAGAGCTGAAAGTGGAACATGTTTGCTTAACCTAAGTTCTTGCCACTTCTCATCAAGCTATAATGGATCTATGATGCTCAAGCATCTATGATGCTCCAGTTTTCTAAAACAAGGATCTGTGGGAAGCAGAGGTTATCATCATTTTCCTCCTAACCTGGCTTCTCCATTCATCCAATAACTCTTAAGGAAAAGTAGAGAGATCTGAAGAATTTGTGTGAGAATGTATACAAAGCTTGTGCACAGGATTAATTTCCAACCCATTTCTAGTAAACATGTCCTACCACTGACCAATAAGAGAGTGAAATTAATGTTGTTCCCCAACTAATTGTCAACTGCCACCTCATGCTTGCTTGTGCTTTGCTACTATTTGGTGACAGATTGCCATGAACTCTTGGTAGGGGGGAAATGTAATGGGGAACACTTGGGGAAAACAAAAGTAAGGACTGAATCTCCTCAAGGTTCATCAATCATACCAGCTGCATACCAAGGGTGAGGAAATGGCCCCAATGGTCTCCTGGCATTGAGAAATCAGAGCAACCACTGGCAAAGGTAACCGTCACCCAAGGATTCAGAGCCACGCCATACTGTCTGGGGGGATGGCACAACCTACAACAAACCTGAAAGGAGACTTCCAACAGGACCATGAGCCAGAGGGTTGGAGCAGCCCACACCAGCATCTGGGCGGGCACCAGCACCATCAGCTTAGCCTGCTGTCTCTCATGATCTCAGCATGACCAGTGACACAAGTTGACCATCCAATCCCAGAATTGAAAGTTAAGTTCAGCAGAGTTCTGCTGAAGTTTAGCAGAAAAGTTAGGGTGCTTCCTTATCCAGGTTTGGAATTTCATGGTGCACCATGGCTCAAACTTCTCAAATGATGAAGCTAAGGTGAACTACATCACTGTAACTCTGGAGGGAGAAGAGGCTGACTGGGTGATTTCACTCCACGATGTTGACACCGAGGACCTGAATGATTTCAACCAATTCATGATCTCCCTGAGGCAATGCTTCATAAATCCCCTGGAAGACCAAAAAGTGAAAGGAAGGATCAAGGCCATCTGACAAGGCAGACGATCAATTACAGCCTATTGCCAAGAATTCTGGTGTTGGCTAGCAATCTCCCAGACTGGCTACAATAATGTATACACTTGGAATATTTCCAAAAAGGCCTCAACTCAGAGGTCCTGACCACTTGCTTGTGGGAGTGTTGTATCTTGGCTGATGAGGTGAAGGTGGACCTTGCCATTATCTGTGAAACCATAGAGTGAGGGCAGTGGATGAGCAAAGCACTGGAGAAGAAGGCCCACCAAAGATCAGCAAGGGAGGGTCCAGCAATGAGGCATGGCCCACCAAAAAGAGAGCAAGCTATGGCCAAACCTAAGACTACTATCAGTGAAGGGGATGAAGCCAAAGGATTCTCCCCACCCTCCAACAAAGAGGACACTATCCCAGTGAAAAGTGAGAAGCTGGTCAGAGAGCATGGCAGCAGCAATAATGATCCACTGGTGTGTGGTTATTCAAAACCAATGGCAGTGAGTGTAAAATTATAAGTAACCTCCTTGGGATGGCAAGTGGAATTAGCAGTCTTATTGGACTCTGAATATACCCAATATCTTATAAACCCATCCATAGCAGAGGGCATTGGAATGCAACTTTGTAAACTTAAAGTGCCAGTAGCATTCCAACAGTTAGAGGGCAAATGGAAAATAGAATTCAATTGCCCATTAGGTTGCTTTCAGTTTAAGATTCTCTCTTTCAACCTACAAGTGGCATGCACCATGTTCATGCAACTAATTAATGAAACCCTGCATGAATATTTATTCTAAAGAGTCTTGATTTATTTAGATGACATTTTAATTTATACCAAAATCATGGATGAGCATATTAAGCTGGTAGAGATGTGACAATGCTGAGAGTTGGGGCATTTTAAGGAAATCTGACAAGGTGTTCCTGTAGAAGCTATTGGCAGCCCAATTGTATGTGAAACTTTCCAAACGCGAATTTCACAAACTCAGATTGAACTAACTAGGCTACTGGTCTCCCATGAGGGAGAGGAAATGGATCCAGAAATGGTGCAAGTGATATTAGTATAGGAGGCACCATGTGCCTGAAAGCAGTTGCAGAGCTACCTATGCTTTGTGAACCTCTATAGACAATTCATTCCTGCCTTCACTCAGATTGCTCTGCCATTAACCAGTTTGGTAAAAACTAAAGGGGGAGGGAAAGCCTACGTCTGGAAATCCCCTCAAATGGTCCGTGGAATGCTGGGTGGCTTTTGAGAAACTTGACACTATTCACCACTGAGCTAATTCTGAAACACTCATACCCCAATATCTCTTTCATCATTCAAGCAAATGCAAATAGTGTAGCAGTCACAGTGGTCCTTCACTAGAAGGATCCCAAGGGATTCTTACAACCATGCACTCACATTTCAAAAAACTGTCTGAGCTGGAGCATAGATGGATGGTTTGGGGAAAAAGAGGCTTATGCAGTGAGATGGGCATTACTCACATGGAAACATTTCCTGAAAGGGGGAAAGAACTGGAATGATCATAAGAATCTGGGGGCATTGAAAACTACCCATAACCTGTCTCCTAAACAAGTGAGATGAAAATAATATTTCAATCGGTTTAACTTCAGATTAACCCCCCACATGCCTGAGGGGGAAAATTTCCTAGCAGATTCCATGTCCAGACTGTCCCAGTGTAGTAGTGCCAAGGAAGAGGTGGTCAATGCCATCATCCCCTCCAATCAAATAGCAGCACCGGTCACCACCAGTGTCCAACCGAAAATGCAGCCCAATTTGGTTAAGGACATGACCCTAGAAATAAAAACAGCTCTGCTCCAAGACATGGTTCTTTAAAAACAGACAATGTGTGCATGTGTGATGGGGTCGCATGGCTGGGAATAAAACTCTGTACTCACCAGCCAAAGACTCTTAGTGTTGCAGAGTCATGACTCTAAAAATGCAGGATATTTTAGTTTCATTAAAACACCTGGTCCAACATCAATTTTGGTGGCCAAGCATGAAAAAAGACATTGAAGGCTATGTGGCTAGTGTATGTGAAGCTGCAAAAGGGATGATGGGCAAGCAAAGGTGGCTATTACAGCAGGTGGCTAACGCCTCAGCACTCTGGAAAGAATATTCCATGGATTTCATTGTTGAGCTATCTGAAAGCTCTGGAAACACTGTAATTTGGGTCACCACTGATCTCTTCTCAAAACAAGTACATTTTGTAGCATCCTCAAAAATCCCCTCCACATAAACATTTATCATCTGCATGGGATTCCCAAAACAATTATTTCCGATTGAAGAGTGCAATTCACTTCTCAATTCTGCCAAGAATTCTTGAAATTGTTAGGAATCATCCAAGATCTTAACTCTTTGCATTATCCTCAGACTAATGGTGCCTGTGAACGTACTAATGGTGTATAGGAGCAGTATCTGAGGTGTTATGTCAGCAAGATAATTGGGAAGACCTGCTCCCATTTGCGGAGGTGGCATATAACAATACAGTACAGAGCAGCACTGGCTTTGCCCCTTTCCAAATTGCAACCAGCATAGATTTTGTAGTCATGCCAGAACTCCCACTAGAGACACTAAAGTGCCTGTCCCTGACTGAGTGTGGCCAGTGGCTCACCAGAGATGAGATCAGATGAAGCCAGAGAAATGTATAAGAAAGCATCCTCATCATTCTAGCTATTGTCTATTCACTGCAGGATAAAAGCCTCTTTTGCGTGTTTCCAACCAATATGGTCTTCAGCTTTCCTTGCCAGATGGGCCTTCAATGCTTGCACATGTTATTGCTCCATCTTGTTTTAGGTCTCTTTTGTGGATGTTTTTTATCAAGTGGAATCCTTCCTATGACTGCTTTAGACCACCTGCCTTCAATTCTTCTTGCTATGTGACCAGTCCATCTCCATTTCTTTTATTCTTTTGATGGTTCTGTATATTTTCATTTGTTCTCTAATCAATGTGCAGGTCTTTCTATCTTGTCTTGTAATGCTGAGTATATATATTTCCATGGCTCTTTGCACCCCTGGTAGAGTTTGTATTGATTGCAAAGTTAGGGGCCATGTTTCATTAGCATATGTTAGAACAGGTAGCCCACACTGATAAAAAAAAACTTTTCTCTTCAAGCATAGGGGGAGATTAGTCTTGAAAATTACACTTAACTTACCAAATGCCTGCCAACCACATTTAACATGCTGCTCAGTTTCTTTTCTTTTTTTAAAATCACCTTCCATTGAGATCTGTTGGCCAAGCTATCAGTATATGTATTGCTATGTCTAGTTCTTCTCCAAATATAATTATTTTTTTCCTTATTACATTTATTAAACATAAATTGTGGTTTTTTTTCAGGTTTATTTTTAAGCCAAATGGTTCTCCTGCTTTGAGCAGCTTTTGCATGTGTCTTTGTAACTCTTCTGGGTCTTGTGAGAAGAGAACAACATCATTTGCAAATCTTAGGTGGTTCAAATAGGTGCCATTAATTTTTATTCCATTTTTTGCCCAGTCTAGTTTGTAAATACTTCAAGGCAGACTGAGAAAAAGGTATGTGATATTGCATCACCTTGTTGTACACTTTGTTCTATGTTGATTTCCACTTTAAGATCATTAAAGCAAATTATTGTCATTTTTCCCCATATATTTATTACAGTAAGTTTAGGTAGTAGTTTAGGTAGTAAACAGTGTCTATACCTTGACTGAGCAATGCTTTGATTATTGTTTGCTGAAATACTGAGTCAAATGTCTTTTTGGAGTCAATGAAAGCCATGAACAGAGGATGATGTACTCATTGTGCCTTTCAATGACTTGCTAACAACTTGGATGTGATCCATTGTGCTCTAATCAATTCTGAACCCTGCCTGCTCCTTTTGTTGTGCATCATTTAATGTTCTCAATATTCTTTTTGCTATTATCTTGGTGAAAACCTTGTAGATGACTGAAAGAAGCACTTGGGTGCTAGTTCTTCATCTCAGGTCCCTTTTTTGTGTATAAGAATCACTTCAGCATTTTCAGCATTGATTATAAAAATCACATCAGATATTTTTTCTTCTCTGAGGCATCTTGAGTAAAGATTTGCTAGTATCTTAGCAATAGCAATAGCAGTTAGACTTATATACTGCTTCATAGGGCTTTCAGCCCTCTCTAAGCGGTTTACAGAGTCAGCATATTGCCCCCACAGTCTGTGTCCTCATTTTACCCACCTCGGAAGGATGGAAGGCTGAGTCAACCTTGAGCCGGTGAGATTTGAACCACCGAACTGCAGCTAGCAGTCAGCTGAAGTGGTTGCAGTACTGCACTCTAACCACTGCGCCACCTCGGCTCTTAACTTGTGTAAACTATGACCATCAGCTTTCAGCATTTCAACCATAATACACTCAGTCATTTCCTGAAGCTTTGCCATTTTTCACTGATTTTATAGCATTCCACTACTAGATATCTGGCATCGCCTCTTTTGTGGGTGTTACTACTTTTGAGCAATCTTGATCTTTGTATAGCTCTGAATAAAATTTTCCAATTATTTCTAACATTTCCTGTCATGTTCTACACACAGAGCCATCTTCATATTTTAATACAAAATTCTTCTTTCATGTATTTATAAGCTTTCATTTTGCTCTTTTAATCCCTTTGTTTTCTTCAAATGCCTTTTACACAAGCTTCATGTTAAACTGACCCATTTCTTCTTGAAGTCCCATTTATTAATGAAACTTTCAGTATTCTTCATTGTCTGTTGTTTTTTCATTAAATAATAGTTTCAGCAGAAATTTTTGACTGTACAATTTTTTTTGTGGTGCTATAGATGTAGCAGATTTAAGGACATTAATTTTTGTTAATTTGTTCCTTACTGTTAATCATTTCTTCCAACTCGTGCAATAGAGTGAAGTTATTTGGTAAATTAAACTCAAAATTGCTGCTCTTCTCTAACAGCTTAACACTCTTTATTTCCATTTTTTGTGATTCTTTATCATTTTTATATGCTCTTTTTGACATATAAATATATTCACTTTAGCGTATATCATTTTATGGTCACTTCCAATATTAAAGTGATTGAGGACAGTACAATTTCAGAATATGGTTTTATCACATGACATGATGTCATGTGATGTTAATTTTGCTTGTGTACCTAGCCTGTTTCTTGTAAATTGTGTTTATGACATAAAGATCCTATCCTTCAGCAAAATCTACTAATCCCGTGATGGTGAACCTATGGCACTTGTGCCAAAGGTGGCATGCGGAGCCATTTATCCGGGCACACGAGGCGTTGCCCTATCAGCTGGCCAGTGTGCATGCATGCACTGGCCAGCTGACCGGCCTTCTTTTGAGGCCATTTTTAGCCCTCTGGAGGCTTTAGCAGCTGAAGCTGGCCCTATGGGCAAACCGGAAGTTCAGGAATGTATTCGTAGTTTTAGCCCTCCAAGCCCTCAGGAGGCTTCCCTGAAGGCTCCGGAGGGGAAAAAATGACCCTATAAATAATAGCAATAGCAATAGCAGTGGACTTATATACCGCTTCATAGGCCTTTCAGGCCTCTCTAAGCGGTTTACAGAGAGTCAGCATATTGCCCCCAACAATCTGGGTCCTCATTTTACCCACCTCGGAAGGATGGAAGGCTGAGTCAACCCTGAGCCGGTGAGATTTGAACCGCTGACCTGCTGATCTAGCAGTAGCCTGCAGTGCTGCATTTAACCACTGCGCCACCTTGGCTCTTGCCAAATAAACTGGAAGTTACTGCTGGGTTGCTCGTAGAGTCCTTTTTTGCCCTTGGGAGCCTTCAGGGAAGCCTCCAGAAGGCCCCTGAAGGCTCCGTAGGGCTAAAACCAACCCTACGAACAAACCGGAAGTCCATTCCCAAACTTCTGGTTTGCCCATAAGGCTGGTTTTTCATGCTCCGGAGGCTTCAGGAAAGCTTCTGAAGTCTCTGGAGGGAATGCTGTTTTCGCCCTCCCCAGGCTCCTATAAAGCCCCTGGACTCTGGAGAGGGCGAAAAAAGCTTACCAAAAATTGGGGGAGTGCTGGTCAGGCGCGCATGCACACTGGTGTCATGCCCATAGCATTATGGATGTGGCATACCCGCGCACGACCCCCCTGTGCTTCTGCTTTTGGCACACAAGCCACAAAAGGTTCGCCATCACTGTACTAATCTAGTTGCTTTTTCTCAAGTTAGTATTCTTTCTATTCTTTCATTAAAGTCACCCATTAGTATTTTGTATCAGCATTTTTGTTTGTCTTGAAGTAGAGCCATATCATCATAAAACTCTTCAATCTCATCACCACTATAGGTTATTATTGGCACATAAGCTTAGATGATTTGAACCTTGTATCATTTGTTCAATTGAATTATTGCAAATAATTACTTTTACAAACTAGTGTGAGATGAGTAGCGAAATCAACCAATGGATGAACAAACAAACAAACAAACAAACAAACACATTCTATCTCACTAATGCTTCTCTCACCATCAGTGGGTTGCCAAATTTCACCAAAGAATAATACTAGAATTCAAAACCATTTTTCCTTACCAGTAAGAAAGCATCTATTAGTTTAGTTTTAGTAGCACATGTATGACAAAGGAGATGTTGAATTTGTATGTGTCTCAGACTGCAAAGACATATTTGTTCATGTCAGTGAAAGGAACTCTTGAGCACCTCTCCATTTGCACTTTTCTTATGGCTTATACAAAGGATCAATGAAGCACAAAAATATTCAAATACTTTACAGAGAATCCAAGAACTAATGAGAACTCATTTGCATCAGTGGACAATTAGAGACATTTTATGGAATAGCTGTGTTGAGGAGCAGGGCAGGACTGCAGTAAGCAGTTATTCCAAGCTTTTTTATTTTTATTTTTAATATGTAAGGCTAAACATTCATTAAATATTGTCTTTCTTTTTCTATGGTCAGGTCAAGACGCCTTCAAGTCATCCTTGGTTCTTCAAGGCTTCATGAATACAAACAAGTAGGTTTTTTGGCTTAGCAATGAAACAAAAGTGCTTGGCATTGTTCCTTCCACAATACATTTTCATTTTCCTAGTTTTCTCTAGTCTATAGTTTTATAATTCCTGAAGGAATCTTTTCCACATGAGAGCCACACCTGACTCTGCTTAGCTCTGGAAACCAGACAAAATCATCCAGGTATTACTATCTACTGAGATAGAAAAGGTACTTTAAAAGTGACAAAAGCAAAACAAACCTGAATGTTTTGCATTTTCTACTAGGCAACTGACAGCTTGTGTTGCAGTTTGCTTAGATCCAGTTACATGAAATCTTATTCCTGATAAAACTTAGTGCAATCCACCAAATTCCCCACCAAATTGGGGAAAAATTAATCTCAGCAGACAGCCATTCTTTAATCTATAATGCCAAAATAAGCATCCCTCCTCTTTAATCCAGTTTGCATTACATTTTCTGTGTTAAGGCTGTCAGATGTAAAGGCATTGCTGAACAAGTGAGGCCATGCAAGACAGTCACATTTCTTTAGATCAGTAGTCACCAACCTTTTGTACTTCAGGAACCATTAAATTCCTAATTTTAAATTCCAAGGACCACTAATATGATCTGCCTAATGACCGGCTGGGTGGGCATGGCTAGATGGTCATGTGACTGGATGAGCATGGCCAACTCGATGTCACTCATATCAAGGGGTGCCTTGCCAGCCTCTACCCTCCCCCCCCTCCACTTTTTGCCTGTCTGCCCGGGCTCCTTAGGGCCCCTACACAGTCCTAACTTCTTTATTAGAACAACAACAGAACAGCTTAGACCAACTCTCGGTTCCTAACCAATTGGCTGGCTGCAATTGTCCTGCCAGCCGGCAGGTGCATCGGGCTCAATAGAATGGTTTTTCCTCTTGATTGACTCCCTGCGGTCATAACTGCAAGGACTTAACACTCCTTCCCGCCAGGCTTAGTCCTGTAAGTAGGCGGGCCTCTGTCTACTATGCCCGGAGCATCTCAGTTCTTGGGCCGGTGTCATCCAGTGTCTGCACTTGCCGATTGGTCGCAGCACCATAGCTGATCTATGTGGCGTCGCAATATTTGTCCATCGTCTAATCGGATCCTGTAAGAACAGGGCCCGTTACCTATGTAATTTGACTGGGTACCAATTTCAGGTCTCCAATGCAGTTTTGGACAAACATCCAGTCCCCTGGTTGAAACTTCCGGTTATTTCTCTGCACCTCCTGCGGGGGTTGGGCTCCGTAGGTTGGGTGTAGCCTGCTAATATAGTTCGCAGTCATCACCCCATCAGCAGCTCAGCTGAACTCTTGCTGGAAACTGGACAGGGAATTATATGTTGTGTGTATTATTTATTTGTATTTGTATTTTATTGGTCTTGTATGCCGCCCACTCCCGAAGGACTCCGGGCGGCTTCCAATAAACAAGGGAAGGGGATAAATAGACAAATAGACAAACAACAATTTAAAATACACAACATTCATAGTTACCGTGGGGCTGGCTATTTCTTTTAAAAACAAAACAAAACACAAGTATATGTTATAAAAAAGTATATCAGCTGGTTACAACAAGTTTTTGTGCATCTCTTCCATTAATTCATATTAATTCAAATATCTTAACTCAAAATTTTACCATATTAACATCATGATACCTCCACTTTTAGTTGACTACAGTTGTTTAAACATCCTTCATCCTTTATTATACCAAAAATTTAATCCATAACCACATGCTGGCATTTCATTTACTTGTTTATAAAATCCTCCATTAACATCAAATCCTCATATCCTGTTTTAGCTAAACATCCATAATATTTAATACCAAAAATTTCATCCTCCCATGTATATAATTTATTATCATTCTCCTTTCTTTATTTAATTATATCGTATATCATAGCATTTTCCCCATATTAGTTAAGATTTAACTGTATATAGTTTTATTTTATTTTTTATAATAATAATTATTGTTATTAATGATCTTATATATAGTCCAAATACATTTCTAACCTTCCCTTCTCATATTCAATTATTACTCATCATATCAACTCAACATCATATACATTACTATCATTATCAATTTTTATTCATCTATACCTATTGCAAATGAATTTAACTAAGTTTAGCTAATTTTAAGTTATACTCCTCCATTAACATTAATTCCTCATATCCTGTTTTAGCTAAACATTCATAATATTTAATATCAAAAAATTTCTAATTTATATAATTTATTATCATTCTCCTTTAATTATTATTGTGATTAATAACCTTTATATATAATTCAAAGATATTTCTAACCTTCCCTTCTCATATCCAATTATTATTTATCATAGCAACTCAACATTATATACATTACTATCATTATCAATTATTATTCAACTATATCTATTATAAAAGAGTTTAACTAGGTTTAGCTAGTTTTAAATTATACTCTTCCATCTATCAGCCTGTGTCTCTCCAGTAACAGAACCACCTTAAATTTGTTGCTATTCGTGGGTCCAGTTCTCCAAACATCTTTATGAGCAAGTCCATACAAAAAACTCTTCGCACCTTTTTGCTTATGGTGCCTCTCATATAATGCTGCCGCCCTCCTTTTATTTTCTTTATCAGCTTGTCTTTAATTCTCAGTGGTGGTATCAAAAGTTTTGCACATGGTATTTCATAAAGTATAAATTCTTTAATGCTTCTCACTCCACCTGTGCCCTGTCTTTCGAAGTAAATCTTCTGTGTGGCTGCTCCCCCTTCAGACATTCCATCTTTTTCTCCCTCAAAGGTAAACCAGTTGCCCCGAATATCAGCAAGTTGAGAATCTTTATCTCTGACATACTTAGCTTGTTTTTTAGGAACATTCTCAATTTTTCCCTCATATTTTGTTGCTAAAAACACCAAATAATCAAGTTTTCTCTCAATTCTAGCCTATGTAGCAGATAATTTCTGTAGCGCTGAAAAAATCATTTGAATAGAGGCTTGAATAGACGCCATGTTTATACGCAGTTAGTATTTTTTCTTGAGAGCTCTGAAGTATTTTGCAAATAAGAGCAGGCTGGGGCTATGCAATCTTATCAGATCTTAGACCAATACAGCCAAGCAATAAAAGTGTCAAGTTGTAAACAACCAAATTATAGTGAATTGGTTTACAGCCCGCTTGCAGAAGATCAGAGGAGATGTTGAAGCAATCTATCCTTTGTCCACGTGAATAACATTTAAAACATTTAAAAAGTAGAATAATCACCGTCCAGAAACCAATAAAAAAATCAGGATCGCCGCTAGATTCTTCTGTTCATTAATTTAAA
Source organism: Thamnophis sirtalis (assembly GCF_051295495.1). Taxonomy (NCBI): domain Eukaryota; kingdom Metazoa; phylum Chordata; class Lepidosauria; order Squamata; family Natricidae; genus Thamnophis; species Thamnophis sirtalis. The sequence goes on along the minus strand of NW_028261384.1, from coordinate 88,932,812 downwards.
TTAGCTTGAATTTTTAGGCGGACTGTTTATCTCTGAGTAATAAAATAATCTTACCAGTTGAAAACACTTTCGTCATTCTTTGGGGCTGCCTGCAGTTTCAATTAGCCTTGTGGCTAATCCGGAAGTCACTGGCAAAGGAGGTTATTTTCCAATTCCCCAGAGACTTTGTGAATGTCTCTGGGACCACTGGATCTCCTCCTACCTTTCACTGTCTCTCCGGGATAGCTTGGGTCCAAAAAGGGACCGTCCAAATGCTTCGGAATAGAGGAATTTCAGGAATAGCCTGAAAGCCCGTCTTCTCACTGCTAAGCCCCCCCTTCTTCCCCCGGGGCTGGCTATTTCAACAGCCCCCCAGCCTGCCGGAGCAGCCAAATCTTAGTGGCTTTGTGGAAGGCCGGGAGAGTAGTAAGGGTCCGGATCTCCACGGGGAGCTCGTTCCAGAGGGCTGGAGCTGCAACAGAGAAAGCTCTCCCCCGGGAAGTCGCCAGCCGACATTGGCTGGCAGATGGGATCCGGAGGAGGCCTAGTCTGTGCGATCTGATCGGTCTATGGGAGGTAATTGGCAGGAGGCGGTCTCTCAGGTACCCAGGTCCGATGCCATGTAGGGCTTTATAAGTAACGACTAGCACCTTGAAGTGAGTCCGGAGGCTAATGGGTAGCCAGTGCAGCTCGCGGAGGATAGGTGTAACATGGGTGTACCTGGGTGCACCCACGATCGCTCACGCGGCTGCGTTCTGGACTAGCTGAAGTCTTCGAGCACTCTTCAAGAATTAATCAGATACCCAAGGAAGCAGCAACTCCAATATGATATTTTGTTCTTTTTAATTGCAGGCTTGTGCTCCGGAAGCATAGCAGGACACATTTTAATTTGTTCTTGAGCTCAGTTTGACTATTTGCAGTGATTAGCACATCATCAAAATAAAGGATAATCCCAGGGATTCCTTGGAGCAGCCACTCATAATACTTTGGAATATGTCTGGTGCGACACAGACTCAAAATTGGAGTCGACGTCACCGGAAGGCACTCCTAAGGGTGACAATCATCTGCAAGTCAGCTGAAGTATCATCAATAGGTAACTGCTGGTACACTTGGGCCAAATCAAGTTTGGCAAAGATCAAGCCTTGTCCCAAGGTGTGCAGCAGCTGCTTCACCACTGGGACAGGGTGCAGGTTGGCTTGAAGAGCTTTATTTATGGTCAATTTATAGTCGGCCCAGATCCTAATGGAGCTATCCGCCTTGATAGGAATGACTATAGGGGTCTCCCACTTAGCATAATCTACAGGTTCCAGAATGCCTTGCACCAATAACTTATCCAATTCAGCTTCCCCTTTAGCCCATAAGGCAAAGGGAACCTGCCTCGCTTTTTAATCTAACTGGGGTAACTTGCAGATCTAAATCAAAGGTTATTGGAGACCTTGTATATTTACCTAGGGTGTTGCTAAACACATCTGCGAACTCCTGGCCAGGTCAGTGTAGTCATCGGTCATCATGGTGGCATGGACTCCTATAATAGAAAACCCCAGACCTGCAAACCATTCAATAGCCAGGGAATCAGCCACCACAATTAGCGGCACTGCCCTTTAAAAGTGGCATGCTCCACTTGGAATAGCCCACTACCCAAAATTTTAAGGTTGCCATGATAATCCCTTAATTTGCAGCTACAGTTATTAAGTCAACATTGGGTGATAGAGTATAAGGCGTTTGAGGGTGCTCCATGCAATGATAGACTTGGCAGACCCCGTCTCTATTTCCATTCCACTCCAACATTGAGGTACATCTTCGGTTGGCCAGGTTTTCCCTCAGGTGTGCTTCTAATTGATCACTCGGACTAGTCCTGGCTCTCATCAATGGAGTAGCAGTCTTCTAGGGGTCTGCTTGGCCACCTGCTGGGGAACCGCATTCCTGTCTGTTCCACTACAGGAACAATGGCCTGGCAAACATATGCAAAGTGGCCCTTTTTTCCATAACTCCTGCAAGTGGCTGCTTTGAATTTGCTAGTAGCCCTTAGGTGCTTCCCACCACAGCTCAAACAGCCTATCTGAGGCAATTTAGGGGTCAATTTTTCTCACTGCCCTGGACCTAACTTGAGGCAACTCACATCTTTATCCTCAGGGTACTCATTGCCTTCATCAAACTCTTGCTGATTAATCGTGCTGGAGTTGAGGCTTGGCTGTGGGCTGCCTAGTATCTATGGATTTCAGCCATGGAGCAGTCTGACAGCTCAGCCGCATGGGCTTCATCAATCGCAATGTGAAGCGTTAACTCAGAGCAGGCTAGTAAGCAGCATTGAAACCGCAAATCTCTAACTCCGCAAATCAACTGTTCCACAGCACCTCCTCCAAGTCCCTAAATTCACATTGAACGGCTTCATTTCTCAGGGAAGCCATATATTGCCTGACTGTTTCGCTGTCTTGCAGCATGCATTGGTAAAATGCATGCCACCTAACTATGTGAGATGGAGTGGGTGAATAGTGGCCCTTCAATTTCCCCAGCAACACCTCCCAAGAGATGGTGTGTACAATAGCTGGGGTTGACAGAGCTCGGGCTGTGGAGAACATCTCCGCCACCTGGGAACTTAAAAAGTATCCCTGCTTGCGATCGTCCAAGATTCCTGCATAATAATTTGCCTGCAGGAAACATTAAAATTGTTCTATGAAAGCATTTCAAGACTCTTGACCTGATACGAATGTGGCAAACTGAGGCACGGCTATCATAGTGAAAAAAATTCACTTCTGAGGTGATTAATTCTCTGTTGTAGCGCAGATCGGGGATCTGAGGTGGTTAGTTCTAAGACAATTCCACCTTTGTTGCCAGTGCTTAGTATTGAGCGACTGAGGAGAACAGAAATGTTTAACCATTAACTTCTTTATTAGAACAACAACAGAACAGCTTAGAACAACTCTTGGTTCCTCTGACAGTATTTCATACCTAAGCTGTCAGAGAGATAATCAATCGGTTGGTTGAAATTGTTCCGCCAGCCAGCAGGCGCATCAGACCAAATAGGATGGCTTCTTCCCTTGATTGACACCCCACAGTCGTAACCGCAAGGACTTAACAGGAAGCAGTTGTTGGAGCTAAGCAACCACGATGAGAAAGAGTTGGTAAAACAGCTGTCTCAGTTCAAATTGGATCTGAGAAGGAAGCTCAGCAGAAACACCTCACTGAGGACTATGTTCCAGGCCATGATGCAGTCCAACTGGAACAAGGGCCTCCAGCTCTTTGCCACCAGTGACACTTCCCTCCAGCCTTCGGCCAAAGCCCTACACCAGGAGGCTGATGCAGACTCCAATTTGGAATCTCTCCCCACTTCCAACTGACATGAAAAGACCCCAAAGGAGGAGACTCTGCAGCAACACAAACATTCATTGCACGTATCCAGCCCAGCAGCTGCAATTTGAGGACCCCTGATTTAGTGCAATATGAAAAATGCAAATATTTTTTCTCCAGAGGACCAACATTTTCTCATAGACCACCAGTGGTCCACCGACTCTAGTTGATGAACACTGCTTTAGATGATTGCCATCTCTAATTTCTAGAGTCACTTGACTATTTAACTACTGTTTCCCTAACAGATGTCTAAGCAAGTTTTATTTCTTGATTTACTGTCCTTCACCATTTATAGGAATCCAAGGAGTTTAGTGATTTCATTTCTATTAGGACTTGAGGAAATTATGCCTAGTCCCCCCTTAATAATCCCTGTATCCAATTCTGGTTTCCATGGTACAAAAAAGATGTTGAGACCTTAGAAAGAGTACAGAGCAGAGCAACAAAAGTTATAAGGGTCTGGAGCCTAAAACATATGATGAATGATTGAGAATGACTGAAATAAACCATAATAGATAGATTGCCTTGTACCTTTTTTTTCTGTATGGAGGCATTTTCAGTGGAAGGAACATCAGATGTGTTTTTCCACCATGCCATTCAAACTTTCATTATTTTCAACCGTCATAACTGCATTTGGTTTTTTTAAAATCAAGAAAAGCTAATTACATATGTGAATACAGTATTATATATGTTATTTTCTCTATCTCTTTCATACAGATATTGTGAACTTTTGTATATGAAATATTAACACAGATTAAAAGTTTCTCATTTTATTTACATACAATTACATACATTTCTAATCAAAATTGAACATGGAATAATCTCAGATCTACTGTTTGTAGCAGCCATGGAGAGAGAATTCACATGTTGTATGGTATTTTACAAGCATCTCTTTCAAGGATCTGCCAAAATGAACATCGGTCTTGTAGACACTTGGGGCTTGGGATCAAGTTTTGATCCCAGATTGGCAGTTTCTAGCTTCCAGGTATCAGTCATGGAGGTTGAACTTACTCTGGTATCTCTTCCCTGGTTGAGTAAAATGCATTGAACAGCCAAGTGAAATTCTTGGGTGGCAAACAACTCACCATTGAAGTCCCTGTGATAAATTGGGCAAATATAATTGTTTTGATTTAGCTGCATTAATTAGACCTCTTTTTATACATATATTAAAAATCCCCTTTTCTCCTTGTGTCAATGGGATTGGCTGTTCTGTGTTAATTCTGTGCTGCATGGACTAGGCACCTGTTGCCCTGAGGGGTAAAAAAGTTTCCTCGAGATCCAAGGAGAACATGTTCCAGAATGGAACAAACTGAAAAGTCCCGAGAGAGAAAGAAAATATGGCTGCAAAGCAGTTTGAATATTAAAATGATTATACTGCTTAATGAAATGCTTTTGAGAGAAAAGAATAAAAAGTATTGTTGGCAGGCATGATGCTCTCTTTCTCCTGGTTTTTATGCCTTGATAATAATCACAATATCTTTATAATGATCACTAGGTGTACATCTCTCCCTCCTTTGGAAAGCCACACACATTCCAGACTGGCCTTTGATGTCTGTTTAAAATTCGAAACCTGCCAGTTTGAAGCACAAAACTGGTTCCCTCCCTCCCCCATCACAAAGTAATCTGCATAGAGGTGGGAATGGAACGTTGGCCCTACTTTTGCAGCTAATAATCTCCATACAGATGAATGAATGAATTGGATCTGTACATGTCTGGTAACTGCTAGCATTTGTTTGTAAGAGGTAGGATCAAGGTGGCAGCTCTGCAGTAGAAGTGACTGTAGGTTGCTCAAAGTGGTGCAAAAGTATTTTCACAAATTAGATTCCACAAACCTTAGATTTCTTAAAATAGAAAAAGTTTTAATTTCTACTATTCCTTGGAGGCATTTAATTATGAAATGCATATATTATCCTATTTTCTAGGTTTCAGGAGTGGGATGCATATTATCTTTAAAAATCAGCTTAAGTTTAATGAATACATCAATTAATCACAGTCAAAGGTATGCAGGCATCTTAAAATGATGACTCTGGTCACTCAGAAATTTCAACTGGACTGCATTCATAGTGCCACTAGGCCAATGTTGGCGGATCTATGGCAAATGTGCCAGAGGTGGCACGCAGAGCCCTCTCTGTGGACATGTGTGCCATTGCCAGATGCTCTTGTGGTTTCTGGTGCGCACATGCATGCTAGCCAGCTGTTCTTCACAGGCCAGAAAATGGCCAAAGAAATGCCCAAAAAACAGCCTGGTTTTTGAGCCATTTCCCCGGGCCTATTTTCAGATCACTTTTTGGGCTGTTTTCAGGTCATTTTTTGGCCAAAAATGCCCCCCAAAATGGCCTGACTTTGGCCTGAAAAATGGTCTGAAAACAGCCTGAAAAACAGCCCAAAATGACCAAAAAAACCCCAGGTATACGTACACTGGCCAGCTGGTCTTCAGGTTTCCAGTGCTCCAGCGCACATAAAAACCAGCTGGCCAGCTATTCCAGTTTGGGCACTTGGTGCCGAAAAGGTTTGCCCTCACTGCACTAAGTATTCCTATGTAACACATCTATTTTGGGAGTTGCCCAGGATTACTTGGTTGCTGTTCAAGAGACTGATTGTCATCTATAAATCCCTATATGACACGGGACATGGCCTTCTTCAGGACTGCCTACCTCTACTGTTTTTTCCTTGGGCTCTCTTTTTTCTCCCCTCCCACAACATTATCCAAAGGGATCCTGGGATAGGACATCTCTATCATAGCCTCACTTCTTTGGAACAACAGACACCTTCCCCCATTTCCTGCCAACATTCCAGAAAGCCATTAAGACTTGGCCCTTCCAGGACTTAGAGGGGGAGAAGGTGACAAGAAACTTCTGTTATAGTATGTTGATACCAGGGGTAAGTTCCTACGCAAACCGCTACCGGTTCTTTGCATTCATGTTTTGTGCATGCACAGTTCACTGTTAATGGTTATGCGCATGTGCAAAGAGCATTAAAAGCTAATAAACAACATCCCAGGAATGGCAATGGAGACTGAGAAACCAGTTTGGGGGCATGGCTAGCCTGGATTGCTGCCGGTTCTGTGACCCAGGCCAAATTTCCACTACCGGTTTGGCTGAATCCAGCCGAACTGGGAGCAACACACTTCTGGTTGATACACATTTAGTCCTTTGCTACAAATTTTATTGCAATTGCACTTCAGGGTTTGTTTGGGGGTTGTTGGTGTTTTTTTTTTTGCTGGGTTTTTTTTTTGCCTTTTTTATTACTATGAAGCAACTTTTTAATCCTCTTACCGGGAGAATTTTGTAAGCCTCTCTGATTTTCCATGGATTAGAGTGGCATCTGCAGGCATGCATCTGCAGGCACACTAGCGCATCACATCTTTGGGATCCCAAATGTAATATTCTTGGATGCTCATATTCTTTTGAACTGTATTCCTACTGCATAGAAACTTACATCAAAACAGAGAGAGTGAATTCTCTATGCTCTATTTAGTTAAAAGACTTGTCCTTATCCTTCATCCTTTAAAGGATAAACTCAACTACATACAATATAAAATGAAACACAGCTATTAAAGTGCTGATATAGGAACTTGTATTTATGAATATGTGCCTTGTACATCTTAGTTTCCTTTTCTAACTTTGTGTATTTTCATTTGCTTTGTGTATTCTCAAAACAACATAAATAAATAAACAAAATTAATGTTTACTTAAATAAGCAGTATAAAAAGATGCATGAGATTTTGAGAGTTACAGTAACACAGTAAGATTTTAGTTCTTTATGTGTGATTTTTACATTGGAACTTGCACTGCAAGCTATCCACAGTTCCTACAGTTGTCCTAAGATCATAAATGGAAAATTATTTATCTAAACTATGTGTAAATTAATGCAGAATTACAATGTGTTGACACCACACATTTAAGTAGGTCACTTACTGATAATGATAGCATTTGTACAACTCAAACAGTTTGACTATTTAAACCTTGATTTTTTTATGCATTTGCTACAAATGCAAATTCATTTATTTAGTTAACATATGCGTCAAATTATTTTATGAATCCAGAAATCTGGGATAATTCAGAACAGAGAAAAGCATATATGCATTCAGGAGCTGACTATGGCTATAGTTACTCACTCAGACTGTAAAGGTTATGAGCCTCATTCCATAAAAGGCAAGGATAAATAGGACAAAAATAAGCAATATAGTATACTGTATATAAAACAGAGGGTTGTATCGGAAGTCTGAACTAGCTTTCCCCATATTGACACTTTTAAAATGTGTAATTATATTCATTAGAAATTTGGGGAGTTCTACTTTTAGGCAACGGCAGCATTCTGGGGAAGGTTACCTTAAAAGTTTACACTCCTCCACGTTGATGTTACGCTGATATAAAACATTGAATGCTAACAATTAAGATGGTAACTATGACTGCATGGATAAGTTCAAGTTCAGACCAGCAGAGAATGTTTATTGTTATCATTAACTGAACATCTATCCCTGCAAACAGTCACAAACTTTTTCCTTGGACATTATATAGTAATAGGAAACTGCTCATAGAGTTTCAAATAGAGTAAACACATTGCTAGGAAATAAGCCAAACAAGTGCTAGGTTGAACTTAAAAAAGAAAGGTAGAGAAAATAATTTTCCACAGAAACCAAATTCCAAACTCTGACCTGATATCCCCCAAGCTGGAAAGACTTCATTATTCCATTTACATTCCCTAAACATCATCCCAGCAGGGAATCTGTCTCGGGTAAGATCTTCTTGCCAGCTAAGCCTTGAGAAGTGCCAACATCAATCTGTGGATTGTCCCAAACACTAAAGTGCTGTTCCACTGGGAACTGTTCATTTTTTAAAAAAATACAGTCCCTTATTCACACACACACACACACACACACACACACACACACTCACACACTCACTCACACTCACACACAGACACACACACTTCCAAATGGACACAGAATAGCTCCTCCTATAGAGTGGAATGCTTGTCTTGACATCAAATTAATTTTATTGAGCAGAAATCCAGGCTGGCAGATTGTTCAACCAGTTTCATTCAAATGGTGAGAAAGGGAAGTTCTAGGGCACAAAATGAGTCATGCAGTTTGGTTTATATTTAAAAATTTTAATGTGCCTTTTCTTTTCTTTTTGCAGGATTGGGAAAGTTGGGACCTCAGCGACAGTGTTGACTTCGATGCACTAGCTGAGGTGTAAATTAGGTTGCTTTTTAAACTACATGCTCCAAATTTTCAAGGCTACATTTACTCCCAACACCCACTTTTTTGTAGTGCTCGGAGCTCTCCAAGATGGCCATGGAAATTCAATAGCAAACATTGACATTTTAAAATTTAAAAATAAAGTATCAAGCAAAATGGGTATTTCATGCTTCCCAGTAGGCTTAATGTAACTATTTGTTTAAACCAGTGGTTCCCAAAGTGGGGCCCACACCCCATAGGGGGGCAATTTGATTTTTAATGATGGCAATTTGAACTTCGTTTAAACCAAGTTAATGGCCTTTTAGGCTTCCTCCGCGTGAATAGAGTTCATTTTTTGGGTAAAGTAATAATTATATGTCACGGGAGGGGGCATCAGGATTTTAGAGATGCTTAGGTGGGGCATGGCCCAAAAAAGGTTGGGAATCACTAGTTTAAACAAATAAATAAATAAATAAAAATCAAAAAGAAGTTTTAGGACAGCAGAAGTTTTACCTTTATAAAATAATCCTAGGAAAAGGTGACACTGAATGTCACAGTGAATCTAAAGTTTACAGTTAAAAAGAAACAAGAAACTGTACAAACCTATGGTGTCTGGCACAGAACTCAGAAATCACATCTATCCTTATGGAGGTGTCAAAAAAATCAAGAAGGAAGCCAAGACCAGAAAATTAAAGCCTGCATTTTACAATAATGCCAAGAAAGCTTCTATATATAATTCTTTAAAAGTTTGCAAATTATGCATGATTGTTCATAATAAAGGTTCTGCTTGTGAATATAAAAAAAATGGTTTTATAAAATAGTTATCTTTGTCCAGTCTCTAATCTCTGGGATTCTTCTGTGTCCACTCATCTGAATTTTCAGCACATTCCTATGTATTTTGGAGCAAAAATCAGGAAGCAATTATTATGCATTTGTAATGATCTGTCCACCAGTAAATCTTATGTAATCTCAGGGAGGATTAAATTACTAATCTTGGCAAGTTTGATTGCTGGTCATTGTGTAAAAAAGTAAGAAAACTAGAAGAGAAGAGCAATGGTTGATCAGCTCAAAATCTTACCTTCTATCTCTCTGGTGGTAGCTCAAACTTGTCTGGAACTCATAAGGGCAGAATATGAATGCAATGGTTGGCATTTATGCTTTACACTGGTAATCTGTTTTGTTCCTATTGGTCCAAATCTCCTAAAGAACAGCAGGAACATTCATAGTACAAAGAGCAGAGTAACTTAGCTTCACGTAGCTTTTCTATCCGGAGCAGTGGGTAAAGAGATTCAAAAGATATATGGCGGGGGGGGGGGGCTGAGGCACTTGGCAGATTAAATTACCCAATATTCTTAATGTCAGGGATGTGCTGTAAGATAGAGAAGATAATAGGTGTTGTCTTTGCCACCCTGTCAAATAAATTGGAAAATATGCAAGCCGTAGAAATTTGTATTATTAGTGCTATCACTACATACAAAGAGCCTGGAAATTAGGAATAACATAAAGCTTCTAAAAGAGCTACTTTAGTGTAATGGTCAAGGCACCAGGCTAGAAACCAGGGGACTGTGAGTTCTAGTGCTATGCTAAGCATAAAGCTACCTTGGAGTCACTCATTTACTTTCAGCCCTAGAAAAAGGCAAGGGCAAGTCCCTTCCAAGCTCTTGCCAGGAGTCAAGACTGACTTGAGAGGATACAAAAAGAAAGAGAAGAGAAGAATGGGGGGGGGGGGGAATTAGGACTGATTCAGTTTGTCCTTAGTTGAATCATAGATAATGCATGCCAGAAAAAAAGCATACAAAAAAAAATCCTCCATATTCATGCAAATAAAGAAATCGTTTTTTATTATAAAATGATGGGATAACATATTTCTGTATGATATTTCCCAGTATACAAAAGGGCTAGTATAAGGATTCCAGAGGAACTCGTGTGTCTTTCTGGTGGAATATGCCTATTATCACAGAAAAAGAAGCAGCATAGGTCCAATTATTCCAAACTGAAATAAAAACAAATACAATCTCCGTACTACACATATAATATGGCTGTAACGTGTGTCTTTGCTTGCAGTAAACATGACCCCTGCCTTCTTCAGCTGTCATGGAGCTGGCATGTTGGTGCTGATCTCAAAACATACTTAGTTTTCTCCCTCTTTCTGCTGCAATTGACATAAATCCAAGCAGGCAATGCGGCTGTGTTTATTAGTAAATATAGCTCACTGTACTTTGGTGAATGGAGTTTTTTTCCCTCCATCATACTTTTATTGCTTGCAGCTTTGTGAGTATTAGAACCTTATTTAACACCAGTTATCATTTGCCAGCTGGTCTGTTGTTGTTTTTAAATTAATGTATATCAAAGAGAAATTATAACAATTCAATTTGGTTTTACAATAATACAATATTTAGAGGAATTCAAGATCTTCTAGAAAAAAGAAACTGTCAGATTCCTTCCTGAATTATGAATTTTATGGCCTTCAATGTTCATCCTCTGTATATTTCCTTAAAAATATATATTCCTCTAAATTCACGGTGGCTTACTTCCTGTAGTTGTGCCCTAGTTGGTTACTTAGTTTAATCCATTAGCCCAATTCAAAGAGCATAGAGATCTGGGGCAGCTACTATATATATTCTGCTTAGGCTACAATTATTTCTCCAATCTTTTGAATTCATCTTCTATAGTTTTCAAGCCACAATCCAGGATCTATAATTTATTTTACAGGTAACTGCACAGAGACCATGGCATGAAGTCTTGTGCCTGGTGATAATCTCACACTGCAAAGTGTTAGAGTTTTGGATTAGTTCAATAAAGGCCTCTCATGAAGTACAAATGGCATGTGATGCTTTGGGATTCCAATTCCCCTGTTCCATTCCATCCTCTCCCAAATCATTCAATATTTCAAGGCCATTGAATAAGGACAGGCAACTTCATGTCTTCCAGAAGGTCATGGCTGTAACATCCACAATTGGTTTTTTTTTAAAAAACTGAAACTTGAGCTGGTGGGAATAGAACCTTCTGGGAGATATTCATAGAATCACAGAACTGGAAGGGTCTATGTTCTAGTAGAACCCCCTACTCAGGACAAGAATCGTTATATCATCCTATATAAATGCTTGTCCAGTCTATTTTGTGGGTGCTCAAGTGATGAGTTTATAGCACTGTGGTGTTCTTTTTTTCTTTTGGTCAGTTGGAGGAATAGTGGTGACCTTACAGTGCCATCTCACACATTTTGTCACATGTTCCCTTATGCTGTCTCTGGTATGTCAGTTATGTCAGCACATGCACAGTTCATAATATTGAAAAAGCAACAACATTGAGGAGAAAGTTATGAACTAATTTGTTATGGTTTAGAGGGGGCTGAGTGGGGGTATTTTCTCTGTGTTGATCAAAACTAGAAAATTAGATTGAGTAAATTATGGTTGTCATGACTAATGGTGTTGTACTGTAGAAAGTTATCAACCATCTCCCAGAAAAATGAAATATCCTAGGAAATATTGAAAAGGCAGAATATTTCTCTGGATGTGAAAAGAAAGAAACATGTTTTAAAAGACAGAATAGCTGCCTGTAGCTTCCTGCCCATCCCCACTTTGTCAATGGGCCATTAAGAAGGCCAAGCTAGTCCACTTTACATAATAAAGACTTCTCCACTTCAGCTCCAGGGGGATAGGATTAAAAAGCATGATAATATTGGCACTTTACCCAACTCACCACATGGCATCTGAGAACTCAACCAAACCTGGATTCAAAACACAGCCTAGAGAGTTGCCCCTGCATGGCCCCATGGGAGTCTGACAACCAATCAGAATACAAGCTCAAGATCAAAGGCCAGAGAGGGCATAAAACCAGGGACTCAGCATCTGAGTCTTTCCTTCTCTTCTTCTCCACCAACACTAAAGCATGTGATCACCTTTTCTGTTCAGGGTTCAAGCCATGTGGTCCTGTCCACCAATAAACCATCTTTCCAAACAGCCTCCATGTCTCCAGTGTCTTTTTCCCCACTTGGAGCTGAACCCAGAAGGACATTTCTTTCATCAGTACAAAGATCTAATATTTAATTTGAAGGATCAGGAAAGTTGGCTGATTCCCAGCTAACAATAGCAGACAATAACATGTAGCCCAATATGCATATCCAAAACTACATTAAATGGGTTTTATATAGGGATTCTGCAGACTGTAGTACAAAATAATTATGAGTTGGGACACAATTCCAAGGAGGAAAGTTTGTAGCCAATCTGTTACTAGACAAGAGCAAAGTTTCAAAAAGTTAGATTCAACATTTATAAGGGGTAAAAGAAGGCAATGGCCATCTTATCTACGCCTGCATATAAAGAGTTACCAGAAACTGACCTCTAGTATTCTACGGTAATATGAATCTGGTATCTTATTTCCAAGAATCCATTACCCTACCTAGTGTGCTTTTTACCAAAAACTCTGGTTGATGATTTTGAAAGTCCTAATGAAAAAAATAAGGTATAACTAGCAAACCTAAATGTTGTCCACGTTTTTTGCAGAATCTCAGTAATATATCCGACAATATTTGTAACATGCATACTTATAAAGAAAAAAAGATTAAAATCTGAGACTGAGAATACCGGTAACTCCTACCACCATATAAATTTAGAGCTAGTCTTGAAATTAATGAATTACTTAATTAATTGCAATAATTACCATACCTGGACTTCATAATCTACATGCCCACTTGAAGGTAGCGAAGCAGGTTTTTCTGTACTCTTTGCTGCTTTCTAGTGGCTATGCAGATTGTTGCAACCCATTTATGATTCACCTAAATTAATTTATCTTCATTTCTTTTGCTCCTATTTGCCTGGAGGCAAGTAGAACACAATTTATTGTAAATACAGGCAATGGTAAGCCCCCTCCCCCATATGAATTAGCCTAATCTAGTTAAAATTTGAGAAGAGTACAGGGAAATTCCATACACAGAGCATTTCCCTTTTAAGCTAGGATTATATGATCAAAAATGGAAAACCACAAGAGATCTGATGTCTCCCACCATCAAATGATACAGGCACATTTCATTGATTTCATAGCTTTGGAATGTTATTTCATCCATCCCCTTCGCTTAATAACTTCCATAGTTTCAGAAAACACTAGCAAGCACATTGGAGCTTCCTTGCAGTTTCCTGTGTCCTGTGGAAATAAGGCTAATGTAGGAAACAAAGTGGCCAATAACATGAACTTGCCTGCTGTCTGTTATAGGAGCATTATATCTGAATTCAGAGGAGGCCACATTTGTGTTTCTTCCGGTTAGACCTCAAACTGCGCAGACCAGCTCTTCCTTCCAACAATCCACCAAGCAGTTTCTGATCAAATGAACTTCAGTTGCAATTACTGTATTCAGTAAGGCTTAGCAGTTTTAGCTCAGATTTCTTAGAACTAAATGACAGCAGAATTCAAGGGAAATTAAGAAGCCAATTAGTTGCTCATCTGCCTGTGTACATCTTATCTAGAATTACAGAGATCCTGGCTTATGGAAGAGCTACAGAATTTACAGAGAATTCACTGAAAGTTCTTGGTTTACATTGTGAGTTCCGCCTTTCATTTTTCTATATAGATTTTTTCTAGAAAGTTACTACTATTATTATTGGTTGTGTTAATTCTTTCCCTTAAAACAATTTGAAAGCATTGTTAAGCTGTACAACTATTTAGGAGTTGGTAGTATGAAATGTTGATGACATCACAATGTAGTCACTTATAGTAGCCACCTCTATATGGCTACTATTCTATAATTACTTTTCAAATTATAGAATTCTTTCAGGATAGAAATACAAACCTGAATTTAATACAAACATCAACTTGATCACCTTAGGAATGATATCTTGTGGCTGTGAGCATGGCCTGAGTTCTGGCCCCTCCTGGTTGGTTTCTAAGTGATGGCTAATCTCTCTTTGTGGGTATTATTGCCTGTCTTGAAGGAGAGGGCACCCACGTTTGTCAAGTGGCTAGTCTTGGATTCAGTTGTATTAAACAACTTTTGTCTAGTCTCAAATCTTATTTTGGGGGGGGGAATGTCATTCAGAGGGTGGATATCATATAACTGGCTGACACACTGCACTCAACATGTAGTCCTTAATGGAACTACACCCACATGGAGGGAAGTAAGTAGTGGGGTCTAAGGTTCTGTTTTAGGCCCCGTCCTCTTTAACATCTATATAAACAATTTAGATGAGGTAATAGAAGGGGAACTCATCAAATTTGCAGATGACACTAAGCTGGCAGAGAAAGCCAACACCCCAGAAGATAAGCTCCAGATCCAGATGGATCCCGGCAGACCTGAACACTGGGCACTATTTAACAAAATGAAATGGAATGGAAATAAAATTTAGGCAAAAACACCCAAATTACAGGTACAGATTGGGGGAAATGTGGCTCAATAGCAGGAATTGTGGTGGGGATCTCAGAATCCTAGCAGACAATCCCTTAAATAAGAACCAACAATTTGCAGCAGCAGTCAAAAAAGCCAATACAATCCTGAACAGCATTATTAGAGGGATAGAATCAACATCATGTAAAATATTAGTACCACTTTATAAAGCCTTAGTAAGATCACACTTGGAATACTGCATCCAGTTTTGGTCACCATGATATAAAAAAGATGTTGCGTCTCTGAAAGAGTGCAGAGAAGAGCAACAAAGATGATTAGGGTGCTAGAAGTTAAAATATATGAAGAATGGTTGCAGGACTCGGGGTGACAGGGTAGCAGTGTTCCAATATTTGAGGGCTGCCACAAAGAACAGCTGGTCAACTTATTTTCCAAATCACCAGAAGGCAAGACAAAAAAACAATAGATGGAAACTAAATAAGCAACCTAGAACTAAGAAGAAACAGTGAGAACAATTAACCAGCAGAAAGGCTTGCCTTCAGAAGTTGTGGGTTTCCATCACTGGAGGCTTTTAAGAAGAGACTGGATAGTCATTTGTCTGAAATGGTATACAGTCTCCTGGTTTAGAAGACTCCAAGGTGCCTTCCAATTCTGTTATTCTATTATAACATTTGTAGCTCAGGGTTCAACTTTGTGATCCTTGGTACTCTCTGAAATTGACTGTTTTCTTGCAAGAGCCAAGGTGGTGCAGTGGTTAAATGCAGCACTGCAGGCTACTGCTAGATCAGCAGTTCAGCGGTTCAAATCTCACCGGCTCAGGGTTGACTCAGCCTTCCATCCTTCCGAGGTGGGTAAAATGAGGACCCAGATTGTTGGGGGCAATATGCTGACTCTCTGTAAACCGCTTAGAGAGGCCTGAAAGGCCTATGAAGCGGTATATAAGTCTACTGCTATTGCTATTGCTATTGCTATAAATGTTTCATTACATCATCAGTGTTAGTGATATGCTCATTTTGTATACTAGTGGCTTAATCTGTCAATGTTGGTGAAATGGTCTTGGTGTTCCTTGATTGGGCTCTTGTCTGTTGTCCTTTTCAGTCTGTGTTCAAGTTGGGGTGTAGATGGCATTGGTTGACCTTCGTAGGACTCAGGACAGGGGTGGTACAAATATCCTGGATCTCCTAATACTACTAACCATGGTATGCTTCTGAACCAAATGCAGGAATTGGGAATGTGAGGCAAATTTTATAGCAGCTCTCATTTCTCTATGGCCAGTTCCAGTCGGTGTTGTTGGACATGATGTCTAGCCCCCTGCAGAGCTGAATACCTCAGGGCTTGGATCTCTCCTCTCTTCTTCCTCATCTACATGAAACTTCTGGATGAAGTCATCTGACGGTATGAGATAGGATATCATCAGTATTCCCTGTATATCTCTACTGGACAAAAGATGCTGCTATGACCCCGTCCAAGGGTCTGGGGGCTGTAAAGTTCTGTAAAGTTCTGGATGGTGATAAACTAGCTTCAGCTCAACCTTGACAAGAGGAGGTGGCTCTGGATTTCTGACCACAAATTTTGGAGACATTTCATCTTTGGGATGGTACTCTTCGGACAGAGCTGGTGTGCAATTTGAAGGTCTATCTGGACTTACTGCTTCTGTTTAATAAGCAGGTATCAGCTGTGGCTGGGAAGTCTTTCTCACCATCATGCCTTACTCAGTTCCTATTTAGAGTATTGAAATGTGCTTTATATAAAACTGCCCTTGAAGAGCACTCAGAAGAATGGTTATATGTGTTATGCCAGTATTGGATGTTCACAGTGTCTATTTTAATTATATTTTCAGAATTCCAATAATTTCCAAATATAGTAAGTTATTTTAACAGTTTCTGTATTTCCAAACGAAACTACAGTACAGTGAGGTAGACCTATCTTTTATACAAGTGCAGAATCAAACAGTTGAAGAAACTCCAGAAATCATCCAGTTCAACCTGTCTTGCCCAGTATAGAAACCACCAGACAGATGATCATCCAGCCTTCTTGAAGATATCCAGTGAAGGAGATGTGTCTGGTTCGTGTTGCATCCTATTCCACTAGCTAAGAACCTGTACATTCAGGAAATTAGGATTCACCTCTAGCATGATTAAATAATAAATTAGATTTCAATTAATAGAGTAGAGTTTAACAACTCTTAGAGATGGTTTATTAAGTTTTATTCCTATTATTAGCAACCCCTTCATATCATTATATTTTATGGATTGTGTTTTACTAGTTAGATAAAATAATACTAGCATTAAACTTTACTTACACCTCTAGATTTGTTTCATTTTATGCTGGTTTTGGATCAAAATAAAGATTCTTGATGAAATGATCTTATCCAAATGATAAGATCATTTTATTATTTGATTTTTATGGCTTCTCAGACAGGCTTTCAGAAACTTGATCAGCAAATACGGTAATATATCAATTAATGACAATGACATAGCTTACAGTATAGTGAAGACTTGGAAAGATAGTTAAGAAACATAGATAGGTACATATGCACACACACACACACACACACACACACACACACACACAGATTTCACATAAATGTAATTCATCATTTTTAAGCACTTAAGGAGACTTACAGTGGCTGATGAATTCAGCTCTCTCTTTACATGCTCTAACAAGTTTCCCTTTTGAACAGTGCCACTGACAATCTGAGCCTGGATTTTAAAAGCTCTTAACTGCAAAGATAAATTATACCCTGATCTTTGCCTAAAATTTGGCTTCTTGTCAAAAAGCGCCTCAGCCTCCCAGTTAGTCACATAAATCATAGCCCAAGAAGCCTCAGGTGGTTGGATTAATACAGGATCAATGCAAATGTGCTACAAAGTTATTTGATCACTACAATGCTGGTATTGACTGTTATACACCTGTTATATCATTATGGATTAGACCCATTGTAAACAAGCTGTTTGATGTTGCAGACTGTGCTAACCGCATGCCCCATAATCATGGCTTGTAGCTGCTGTGGAGGCCCCAACATGCCTGGATCATACTCATTTTCATGTTGTGTGGGGTGGCCAAACAATAGAGATTTGTTCATCATTATTTCAGGCAGAACCTTGTCTAGGCCAGGCATGGCTGACAGGGGACTTGAAGCTGAATGTGTCTACCTTATCTGGCCTTTGGGGTCCTCGAGGGTAGCAATAAAAAAAGGATATCACCCACCCACCCCAACTCTACTTATTAGTAGAATAGCAGCAGACACCTATCTGTTTTCCTGCAAATGGGACATTGTTCCAATCAGGGAAGGATCAGTTATCTGACTTTAAAGATAACTGATGTTCAGAAAACACAGCCTGTCCCCACCAACAGCATTCCACTATCCATTCATGGAAAAACTTTACTGTTCTTGGATGTTGCCAGTTTGAATAATAGTGTTAGTATTATTTTTTTAAGGAGGTGTATACTGTGCCCCATAAAATGATATCTTAGAAAATAACAGCAGGCAATTTAGAACAGAGACCCAAATTATTTGACCCAGCCAAATCTATGAAAGGATATTGAAATGCAGGGAAGGAGCACAGCCATGAATGTTGCAAAGGCTTGCTGAGGGAATAGCTTTACTGCCTGAATAGAATTTGGGGGATCTAGTCCCCACCATTGGACAAAATCCCAGAGCAGTAGAGGTAGTCAGGGTGGAATGGTTCTTATATTGCACGTGTATCAAATGAAAGAGAATGTTGATGCCTATGGCAGGTAAATTAATCCTATCATGTTTATTACTGCATGGATTACTCTATTAGGCAGTTTTCAAGTGTTGGAAGAAATATCCATCTGGTTCAGTTTCAAGTGGGGAGAAAGACATTGGAAACATGAAGGTTGATTGGAATGATGGTTTAATGGTGAAGGAGAACCCCCAAGCATGCATGATTCTGGGTAGCTGAACACATGGAGTGGAGGGTGAGAGTTATTTATACTCTCTCTTGGGCCTTGCTCTTGAGCTTCCTGTTCCTGTGCAAGCTATTGGCTGCTGTAGGGGTCATAGCTAACCTTGTAGATTTTCTGAGTCAAGCTTGGTTGAAGCTTGGGTGATGCAATGAAGGGGCTTGTGGTGCAGTTCCTATTGTGACTGATTGTTATTTCCCTGAAGGATAATGCCATCATCCTGGAGCTGAAGGTCTTTTGTTTTGTAGATAGGCTGGCCCAGTCTTTCTTAATGGGCAACAAATATCTGCTGGAGGCAAAGACTTTCTGTCTCCCTTAAGATTTCCATTTCTCTTTTAGGGGAAATATAATATTCTGCTTTTGTTAATATTTCCTAAAATAGTTCAGTCTTGTAGGAGAGGGGTAGGTGCTAACTTTCTACACAAGAAAGTGAGAGCAGGCGAGAATTTCTTGGACAAAATAGCACCTTTAGTTTAAACATTTGACATGCTACAATGTTAGTTTATTTTAGCTGTATTATAGAAAAGTACAATATGTCATAGCTTGGTTTAGCTAAAGTTTAGTATCTTGTTTTGAATTGCATTCACAAGTTTTGATATTTAGCTTTGTTTTTAATCGTAATTTTAGTAATAAAATTATTATAAAATAAAATGGTTACAGTAATAGAAGAGGGGGGGAGGGAAAGAGGAAGGGGGAAGAAGAGAGATGCGAACAGGCACATAGATTCGTAAGCTGGTAACTTGGGCCAGTCACTCTCAGCCCAATTCACTTCACAGTTTTGTTGCTATGGGGAAGAATGATATGTCTGCCACTGTGAATCATACAAGATATAGATAGGAAGTTAATATTATTGCTGTGGTTGATCACATAGTCAGGTGTTGAGACTGGATTTGGCATTTTTACCCCCTATCAAGTTCTTCCTAAGGATCTGGGATAGGCAAATGTTGTTATGGTGTTAAAGGTATCGTCACAGAATTTAAGCTGTTCTAAGTAAAACTGTCTTTTATAATTGACAGATTGTGATTTTGTCAATGTTTTGGTTATTGACTCTAAACAGATCTGAAGCTTAAGTAGAATAAAGTAGAATATTAATTTAAGCCTTCCATTCCTTGCATCCAATGTAAATGTAATTACTTTCTCTGATTTTTTGTCCATTGAAGCCCATATTTCAGTAAAGGGTGTGGAGGGGGGGAGATACATGTGATTTTATTTCAACAGATTTGTTTTACTTGCATAAGTGAAAAATAAAATTTATCTGATCATTTCAATAGTACATTGAACAATTGCTCCCATCATGCCATGTTTGATTGTAAGGAAATCTAAACCTGTTCTGTCCCCCCTTCTCCGCTCGTTAACAGACGACAGGCAGACAAACGTAAAAGGAACTCACTTTATCAGTTCTCGGCTCAGACTGGCTGCGAGCCCAAAAATAAACATAAACATGGAGAAGCAATGCACTTCTCCAAGTGTCTCCTTGAATCAGGGTTACAGAAAGCAAATCACTTCTCCAAGTGTCTTTCACGACCGATGATCAATGAATGTTGAAACGTTGACTCCTGCAATCAGGGCGTGGCACCATCCGTCCTTTTATCATGAGCCCCAGCTACTTTGTCAATCTTGCATCCCAAAAAGACTCATAGGAGACGTCTGCTGAGTCACAACATAAACCTATTGCTACTCTTCCCACATTTCTCACTTCTTGGAAAATATATTACATTTTTCAACTTAATACAGCTACCATGGATCACAAATGTTAATATTTATGGATCCATGTGGTAGTACAAGGGTAGATGTAAATCAGACTTGGAATAAAAGAAAAACAAATAATAAAAGAGACTAAATTAACAAAAGAAACAAAAGAAAGCAACAGATATATTGTACATCTGTGAAACTATGAGAAGGAGGAAGATAGTAATAGTACTGAGTGGAGGTAGAGTTTTATTGTGGACTAAAATTGAACAATATATGCAGGAAAATGGAAGCAAAGTTTAATTAGTAAGGAAAGCGCTAAAATGTACAGAAATAGAAATCAGTGTTATCATACAGTAGAAATCCATAGGCTTGTGATACTTGCCTGTTATAAAGGTAAAGGTTCCCCTTGCACATATGTGCTAGTCGTTCCTGACTTTAGTGGGCAGTGCTCATTTCTGTTTCAAAGCAGAAGAGCCAGCGTTGTGCAAAGACATCTCCGTGGTCATGTGGCCGGCATGACTAAATGCCAAAGGCACAAGGAATGCTGTTACCTTCCCACCAAAGGTGGTTCCTATTTTATTACTTGCATTTTTACATGCTTTCAAACTGCTAGGTTGGCAAAAACTGGGACAAGTAACAGGAGCTCACTTGGTTACGCAACACTAGGGGTTCGAACCGCCAAACTGCCAGCCTTTCTGATCGATAAGTTCCACATCTTAGCCACTGAGCCACCACGTGATAATGGAAAAAGAAAGGATAAGAATGGAAAAAGCTGCTAACATTCTGAATGAATGCAATCCAGACGGAAAATGTGGCCAGCTCACTATTGCCAACTTGCTGCAGGACAATTCAACAATTCTCATTAAAATACATTGAGTACCAAATTTGATGAGTTTCAAAGCAGTTGAGTACCAAGGTACACTGTATCTCTTTATTTGTACATGATGTGTACATGAATATGAAACTTAAAACATGATAAATCTGAATGACTAAAAGAAATAAGGGAAATACAGATGTGATGAGAGGTTCTCAATAGGGACAGATTGTAATGGATATTTCTAAATAAATAAATGGCATGAAACCAGCCTTATGCTGAAAAGGATTAGAAGACATGTTAATTACTCAACAGGTTAAGGAAAGTAGACAAAAGAAAGAGGATGTAGAAGCTGTTTAACAGAGTAAAAAGAATTATGTTACAAAAACCACAGAAGTCTGTGTCAAGCTTGGGAAATGATGGAATGAGGATATAAAATTCAATAAAGATAAAGGAAAGATAAGGTATAATGGAAATGAAGAGAAAAATATAACTGTAAAGAATATAATCAAACCGAGCAAATTTAAAGATAAAAGAAACTGCAACACAATTTAGAAGGAAATACAAAATTCTTTGGAACAAGTTAAACACAGAATCTCTTATTCTGTGAAAGGAAATATAAATAAAATAAATAAAATAAAAGTGCTGAAATTTGGGAAATGAATCTGAAGTGAGGAAATTATGGATGGAGTTTTTAGGATTGTGTGAGTGTGGTGGTGATATGTCAAATAATGTAATTGAAATTAAATTAAGAATGTAGGAAAAGGAGTTGCCAATGTTATAAGACTGCTGAAAAGTTGTAAGGCTGGAAGTATTGTATGATAGAGAAATGTGAAAATATATCTGTGGCTTTCTGATGGAATAGCTGGGCAACTTGTTAACCAAGTGTGTGAAGACTGCATCTATGCCTGATGATTTAGGAATGAAGTTACTGTTCCATACAAAGGAAAGACAGCAAGGTAAACATAGTTTGCTAAATGTTCCTTGGAAGTATTTGGCAGAACTCTGAATGATGGTGTATTAGTGCTGACAATGAAAAAAATTCAATGAATCTAGGACATTCAGGAAGTATATAGACCATAATTTTTCTCTTCAGCAAGTAACTGTATATTGATTGGTACTGAGAAAGCATATGATGAAGTGAAAAAGTTTGAGCTATGGCATGTTCATACAAATATGGAGAAAAGGTTGTTTGCAGAATGGAATAAGAGAGTTATATGATTGAGTAAAGCTTGTATGGAAATAAGGGTAATTCTTGGCAAATCTAACATTAAACAAGGAGTAAGATAAGGATTTGTGATTTTCTTTTATTGCTCTGTTTATGCTTAAATAAATAAGGAATGTTGTGGTGGCATTAAAGGTATGTTGTTGTGGACATGAAGTTATGTACAACTTTATATGTAAGTGATAATTTGTATGTAAATGATATCACATTGTTGTCAGAGATCCTGAATGATTTGCAATGAGGATTATATTGATTATTTATATTTCCAGTGAAGATTTATTGTATATTGCAATGAGGTGTATGGATCTGAAAATTAATCTGTTAAAAATAAGTTAGTTGTACATGAAAGGAAAAATAGAATCAACAATTGTATAAAAAGTGAAGTATTAGAACAAGGTGTGAATTAATGGACCGTGATATAAAGTTTAATTGTCAGAAAGAAATGGCTACATTTTAAAACATACAAATATTGCTAGAAATAGTTGGCAATCTACTTTGAAGCATAAATATTTGTCAAAAGAAACAAAAAGGACCGAGTATAAGCATGTGTTTCTGTTGATTTGTTATGTAGAACTATTTGTTGAAAATACAAGAAGAAACATAAAAATCACTTGAATGGTTTGGCAATGGGATGCTTAAGTGTATGAAAGAAATATAGTTGGTTCTGTATTTGAAAATGTATGTACTCACTAAAATTAGTGAGACATGCACAGAGCTGCAAATGATTTGAATTGCCCAATGTACTATACATGTTCCCAGCTGAGATCATTATTTTCTAATGTAATGTTTGCAGCAATTTTATTGACTATAACTATAGGAAGTAACAGGAAATAACTGTATAGACTGGTCATCTTGGGAGAATGAATGGAAGTCCAATCCCAAAACAACTATGTGAGGGAAGAATGAAAGAATCAACAGGAAAGGGAAAGCAGAAACTTTTGATCTGATGTGATCCTCGAAGACCTCACTATTCCATCTACAGAACCCTTCATTCCATTCCCAATTTCAGAAATTGTTTCCTTCCTCATGAAACTGAGACGTTATGATGTTTGGCTTGCAGTTCCTTCTTTAACTCCTTTCCCTCCATACTGATATCTGTTCAACATATTCACCTGAACTAAAACATCTGCTACTTCTAGTATAATAGGTAGTAGCCATTCATTAATCTGACAGATACCTTTTTAAAAATCTGAACTAGTTCTTTCTCAAAATTTTTAAAGAAAAATAATGTGTTGAAGCAGTACCTTTGGAAAAGAGTCATTTTGTAGCGTGTGAAATCAAATCTCCCTTTCTATTCCTTTATCTCTTTTCTTTCCATTAACTTTTAAAAAAGAATTTCAACTGCACAATAACTTAGCTAAAGTTTGCTTTTCCTAATGATATGAATACTTCCCACACTATCATCTTTCAATAGATGTTTGAACTTGAAGCTCACTATAACTGGCCTTTTAGTTAATTACATTTCTTTTTAAAAAAAGAGCTATTCTTTTATTCTGTCACTACAGTCCACAAAACACCCTCCCACCCATGGTCTCCCTCCATGATGATTTATCAGAAGAAACTCATAATTGAGCCTTTGACAATAGCAAGACTGTGCACTTTTGGTTGATAACAATGAAATGCCCAAGTTCATTACAAGAGATTGTTTAAAAATTGATTCACAGGGCATAATAGTTATCACTGGGCTTTGCATTTTGCAAAATGCAAAGCTTATTATATAGCATAAGTGACAGTGAAAACTGGATAGAGGTCAAATACATTGTTCAACAGTCATGTTTAATTAGAACAAATGTCACCCACATTCTTGGTGGAGCCACATTAATGAATTAGTCCTACCACAAACTGAGAGAGGCTCACTAGAGCCTAATACCTTTTGTTCCTAAGAATAATTCAGCGTATTTATAGAAAGAAGAATGCAATAATAATAGCATTCGATCTATTATAAAACATAGGTTTTTTTTTACTTAAATCAATTGCTAAGATCAAATAATTGTACATGTGAATTGATGAAACAAACACATTTATTTGTGTTGGCAAATATTTTGTTAAAAAGAAGTAACTATTTTCTAAATTGGTTTCCATGACATTTTGGATGCTAATTTAATTTGCTTTTGTAATCTTGCTCAGCTTCATCCTTCATAAGGATTCCCCAGTTTACAATGGGGTGACCCTGGCTGATCCTTTCCTTTCAATGTTTAATTGGACTGTATGCTTGGGGTCTGGATTCTCTAAAATAACCCAAGATGGTGTAAGTCTGATAGATCATTGATCCTCCTTGGTAGACAGGGAGGTGCAGTCACTAGAGGCAGGGGAGGCGGGGCCTCACCAGTCTCCTGAGGGAAAGAAAGAATTTTAAATAAATTTTTTTAAAATAATTAAAGCCAGGGTAGTTGCTACCAGATTCAAAGTCACAGTGGCTTGGTGTCTGCTCTCAGTGTTAACTATGGGAGGAGGCCAGAGAACTCGGGGCCTCTTTTGCCTAAGGAATTGTTCGCCTTTTAAAAGTTAAGGAGGAGTTAACAAGCGAACACTTTCATATGCAAAAGAGGCACTGATTCTCCCGCCTCCTGATCGGGGAGCAGCGAATCATGCCTTATGAGCTTACGTTTTGTTTTTGTTTTTTTGTTTTATTAGACATTTATAGGCCGCCCTTTTCCCTGAGGGGACTCAGGGCGGCTTACAGTCAAAAAGGAAAGGGAGTGTAGGACAATACAAAAAGAAATGTGCACAAAAGTAAATTAAATAGTAAAACTCAACATTCACTCAACATTCGGGAGGGGCAAAAGTAAACTTATCCCCAGGCCTGACGGGCTAGCCAGTTCTTGAGGGCTGTGCGGAAGGCCTGGACGGTGGTGAGGGTACGAATCTCCACGGGGAGATTGTTCCATAGTGTCGGAGCCGCAACAGAGAAGGCTCTCCTCCGAGTAGTCGCCAGTCGGCACTGACTGGCGGATGGAATACGGAGGAGGCCAACTCTATGCGATCTGATGGGACGCAGGGAGGTAATTGGCAGAAGGCGGTCTCTCAAATAGCCAGATCCACTACCATGGAGCGCTTTATAGGTGGTGAGTAGAACCTTGAAGTGCACCCGGAGATCGACAGGTAGCCAGTGCAGCTCACGGAGGATCGGTGTTATGTGGGCGAACCGTGGTTAGCACGCTTACGTTGGGCGGACAAGAGGAGAGTTGAGAGAGTTTCCACAGCTGGAAAAGGTGGATCAGATGGAGGGAGGGGGCATTCAAATTTATTGTAATTTAATTTGTAATTTGTAATTTAATAAAAAAATTAATTTTTTATTGTGAGATTTGTGTGTGTGTGTGTGTGTGTTTTCTTTCTTCACAGCAGTGGGGTCGGAGGAGGCAGGGGGGGCGAGGTGGTGGAGCACGGAAGCGGCAGGGACGTTCTCGCCGCTGTGTTTCAACAGGCCAGGCATCTCGCATTTATGTCCGCCATAAACGCGAGACACCTGGCCTGTTGGACACAGTGGTGGTGGTGGGAGGAATTGGCTGGGTGGGCTGGTTGGCTGGGGAGGGGAGACCCCTTTAAAGCCCAGCACTGAGTGGGGAGGAGGAGGAGGAGGAGGAGAGCGGTGAGTCCAGGCTCGGTGCTGGGCTGGCTGCAGGCCGGGGCATCAGGATTGTCCATATGAGGAGGTGGGGGGGGCAAGGCGGTGGAACGCGATGGCGGCGAGAAGCATCTCAGATGGAGCCAGGACACCCGGAAGGCAAGCCAGCACTTAAAGGCATGCCGAAGCGCCGGCTTGCCTTCTGGGTGTTCCGGCTCCATCTGAGATGCTTCTCGCCACCGTCGCGCTCCACCGCCTTGCCCCAGCCCCCGCCTCCTCCGACAAACAATCCTGATGCCCCAGCCTACAGCCAGCACAGCACCGAGCGGGGACGAGGAGGAGGAGGAGAAGAGCGGTGAGTCCAGGCTCGGTGCTGGGCTGGCTGCAGGCTTGTTTGTCGGAGGAGGCGGGGGGGCAAGGCGGTGGAGTACGACGGCGGCGAGACACAACACCCCCGCCACTGTGTCCGACAGGCGTCTCACGTTTATGTCCGCCATAAATGCGAGACGCCTGTCGGACACAGTGCCGGGGACGTTGCTTCTCGCCGCTGCTGCGGTCTTGCCTCACCAACAGTAACCATCATCGCACGTCAATGTTGGTAGACATAGGGCAAATACGTAAATAATCCTTGGTTTGTCAAAGTGGAAATGGCAAACATCTGTTGGGGAGCAGTCATGCTTTCCTTAGAATATCACTTGTCTCCCAGAAAAACGTTTTTGTACTGAAAATTTGTACCATACATTTCAAAAGTAAAGCAACTTAAAAGAGTTTTCAAATATTTATTTGTGATTGAGCACCAAAAAACTTTTAAAGTCAGAAAATAAAAGAGGACTAGGAGCATGAAAAATATTTCTTCAAATATTAAGAGAGTGTGTGCATGTGTTTAGGACATGTCAAATTTTTCAACTTTCAATTTATCAAACATTAGGGGCGCTCAAAAGTTGTGACATGCCTTGGGGATTGTAAAGATATTTTGGTCACTTTAATATAATTTAGATATGCTTGGTAAGTAATTACATAAACATCATAATTTTTTAACATTTTGTTTGTTTTTTGGGTGTGTATGTGTATGTGTATAGACATAAATATGGAGAGCTAGTTTGATCTAGTAGTTAAGACACCGGATTAGGAAGCAGGAGACCATAAATTCAGGTCCTGCCTTAGTTGTGAAACTCAGATGAGTGACTTGGGCCAGTCACTTCTCTTTCACCCCAACCCACCTCACAATGCTATTGTTGTGGGGAAAATAGGAAGAAGATAAAAGTGTTTTGAATGTGTTTGCTGCCTTGAGCTATAAATAATAAAGGCATGAAATAAATAAATAAATAAATAATATTTCAGTCTGAAGTAGAAAATATATATATATATATATATATATATATATATATATATATATATATATATATATATATATATATATATATATATATATATATATATATATATATATATATATATATATATATATATATGGTATATTTATGCTGATAAATAAATAAAGGGAGACTAGTATAGATCTATTTCAAGCTATTTAGCTCTCATCAGCTAGCCATACCCAAGTTTGGGAATCGAACCTGTGCTCCATTGCCTCTCATGGAAGTAGTGATCTTCCTCCCATATTTGGGCATACCAGGGGTTGTGACTTTATGTATGTATGTATGTATGTGTGTGTGTGTGTGTGTGTGTGTGTGTGTGTGTGTATGTGTGTGTGTGTGTATATATATATATATATATATATATATATATATATATATATATATATATATATATATATATATATATATATATATATATATATATATATATATAAAATATCCATATTAATAAGGACATTTACACATGTGAGCAGAATTTCTTAGGAATTATATTGATAGAATTAAAAATAGATATGGAATGTCAATACGAGCAGATCCCGACTTATAACCATTCTTTTAGTGGCTGTTTGAAGTTATAATTTTTCATACTTATAACCATTGCAGCATCTCTATGGTCATGTGATCAAAATTGGACACTTGGAAACTGGCATATCAGGCACAAAAATCCAGGAACAGGAATCGAGTTCAAGTCCTAGAAACATATTCCATGCTGCCTATATATGAGTGTCTACTAATGTTCAAAGCAAATTGGTGCTAGGTCAATGGAATTCATGGGGGATGTAACAACTCCAAACTGATGATGCATTTGACCCCGGCCTATGTCCTACATGGCAAGGTTGTAGTGCCCCAGTGTCATGTGATCACTTTTTGAAAGATTCTGACAAGCAAAGTCAATGAAGAAGTCAGCTTCACTTAACAAACATGTTACTAATTTAACAACTGCAGTGATTCACTTAACAACTATGGCAAGAAATATCTTAAAATGGGCAAAACTCACAACCGTCTTGCTTATCAATGGATATTTTAGGCTCACTTGTAGTCATAAGTTGAGGACTACCTGGATAGCAATCTTTAAAGGATTCTCTGAGACTTACAACTCAATATATTGCTTCTTTGGTAAAAAAAATAATATTGCTGTTTGGCTATAGTATATCTGGCTATATATTTAATTTTTTTGCCAGTAAGAATATGCTAGCATTATTATACATTATAATTGTATAATTATTCCAAGATCATGAAACAGAAACAATGAACTAATGGTATCACTACAAGAGACAGTAATATGTAAATTAGATTAAACTGATCTAAAAAGACTTCATAATACAATATTAAAGGGCTATGAATAAAATATTTTAAGCCAATTGCCAATTGCTGATGCTTTGGCAAATTACATCAAAAGGTATTATATAATCAAAAGATCTAAGCTGATTCATCAAGTTCCAAGCTGAAGCCCAGTACATTTTTAAAATTTCAGTTAGCTTTTGATTTATATAGTGAAGTGATATTTTTTATTTGATTGGTCAAGTATCATGAACATAAGTAGAAATTATTATACTTTTCTGATCTGAACTCAGCTTGCAACATGTTGTCAATTATTCTACAGAATATATTTAGCAGAAACAGATATCCTATAAATAAACAAATCTCTGATTCTATAATGTCTTCTGTAATCCTACTCCTTGAACTCATCTTTATCCAAACCCAATGATCAAGTAATTGAGGAATTTGTAAACAGTTAAGGCTTTAACCATTTTATTTTGTTTGTTTGTACACTTGTTCTTCATTTTCCTAAATTTCTAATTTAAATTTTGTCTTGTTAATTTCTTAGTAGCTAAAGGAATGATTATTGCTCCCAAAGATGATTGTATGCTGTTTAATCTATACTGATAGTTAGTGATCACACAGTCATATTTTCTTCATGATATTCCTGTATCCTGCTAAAACTGAATCATTTACCTTGCTGTGATTATCTTATTTTCTCTTTCCTTCCACCTTTCCCAGTATTACAGATGCATCTAGAAAGTTATTTTTTTTGTGCCATGTGTCCAAAATACAATAATTTGGGTTTGGTCATTTATGTCTCAACTAAGAAGCAAAGTAGTAAAATGAATAAGCATCTAGTTCTTTAGGTGTTTTTTCCTTATTAGCATTACAACAGCACAAAATTTTGCTACTGCACGAGTGGTGGCTGGATTTGAATCCAACCACCACTTCACATAGAAGTTATCTGATCTCCATCGACATCACTCTAATAGAGGGAGAATGCATATTGATCTGATGTCCCTGTAGAACTTGCAGCAAAATAGGCCATGAGATATCTTTAATTTCTCCATTGCCACATGTACACATTGGCTCCGCTTTTGGGGTTTTATCATACCTGCCCTATCCGGAGGATTATAGTCTGGCTCTAAAAAATGCTATTCTACTCTTAGGAAAAGTCAAGTCTTTCAGATATTTTGTTGGTTCCCACATATCCCATTTAATCTGATTTCTGCTGTGGAGAGATATCCTGTTAAGTTCTAGCTGAAAGTCCATGTCTCTTATTCCATTGGTAACCATTTGCTTGTCTTGACCATAGCCTAGAGGTATTAAAAACAGTGGGGAAAGACCGTAGAAGGCCAGCTTATGCTCTATTTCCTGTTTCCAAGGAAAAGTTGTCATCAGAATTAAAGGGGCCATGCATCCTGCATCAGCTCTTGGGGGTCTTCTTCGGAATGGATGGCATAGATACCATCTAAAAATGCTTACCTTGTGAGGGGCTTCTGCAGAGATGTTGGGCAAAGAGATTTCAAATCATGCTGCATCTTTCTCTGTGTTACTGAGATTGGCAAGGATCCTCTGCCCATTCCTCTGATTTCTTACTGGATTCCCCATGGGAAGTAATGACTCTGCTGCAGGATCTTTCTTATTATTTTTGGGCTTCATTTTAGCTCCCCTGGAACAGGTACCTGGGTTGGTTACTCATAGCAATGCCTGGATATCATTTTGGTCTTCCCTAAGAATAAAGAAAAGTCTAATAGTTGTTGTTTTGTCAGCTCTGTTTGAAGGTCCCATTTTAGTGCCTCAAATTTGTTAGAGGTGTGAGAAGAATTTATTTTACTTATAGTTCTCTTTCATGTGAAATGCTACTCAATTCCTGGCTGCACAGTTCAAAGGAAGGAGCTGTCCTGGGCACCATGGCATCCCCCCACCCCCCAATAACAATCAGTTCCATGCAAAAATCTGTTTTCAGTATATTTATCTTCGCTATTGTCTCATCCAAACAAGGTTAATTATATAAAATAAGTTCAGTAAAAATACTAAAAAGATAATTATATAATAAAATAATAAAACTGCTGTAAATGTGTCTGATATAGGTATATAAATTAATCTCTTCACAACTATTTCTATTGTCTCATTCTACAGATTTGCTGGCATAGGTTGGCTAGAACTTTCTTCTGTTGCTTTTATTCTTCTTCTGTTCTGCTTGCAATATTTCTGTACATGTTCTAACAGTTCTAAAAAATTGTCTTCTGACTTGGTAAATATTTATCTTTATTCTTATCTAATTTAATTTTATAATAGTAAAGTTCCTGTAAATAGGAAATACCTTCTAATGTATCTTGAATGTTGACATCTATATTGTCTTTACACAAGTAGTCCTTTACTTACAACCACAATTGGGACCAGAATTTTGATCTCTAAGTGATGTGGTCATTAAACAAGTCATCCAGTGACCAGACCCAATTTTATGACAATTTTTACCTTGGGGGTTAAGCAAATCTCTTTTAGCTAACTGATTTTGCTTCTTCAAAGTGAGCTAGGAAGCCTCTTGAAAGGAACTATTCATTCAGGTAGGAACAGGAGGATGCTTCCAGTTCCAACCTTTGCAGCGGTGGTGGGATTTACTTAGCTTCCCTACCGGTTCACAAATGTGAGTGCGGGCACACTCTATAGAAGCAGTTATCATTACTGACAGTTTAATATTATAGTTACTAATTTCTACCTCCATTTTTCAAAAAATATATTTTAATATTTCCAATGTTATAATGTTTTGTATCATTTTGTAAGTCCCAGTATTAACTGACAGCATGAATAGGCTGGCATTTTTTTTCTTCTGCTTAAAGTCTATAATGCCTTCTAGTATTCAATTTCTTAAATCATCACTTGTAATAGTCAAATAAGTCGGTTTCCTATGAGAAGCTGTCTGTTTTTATAGTTAATTCTGAAAGATTATAGTAAAAGTCAATATTTCAAATTTATCTGGATGTATTTATAACTTTATTAGACAATGTTTTTTTTAGCTTTTTGCTATTTATTGTAGAAGTTTATTTATATGTAGAAGTTTATTTATATGCCGCCCTTTTCCCTGGGGGGACTCAGGGCGGCTCACAACCAAAAAGGGGGGGGGAAACAAACTTTTAACATATAAGACAATACATAATTAAAACACAACATTCATACCATTTGGGCGGGTTACAGTCTTAGCCCCAGGCCTGACGGGATAGCCAGTTTCTGAGGGCTATGTGGTAGGTCTGGAGGGTGGTGAGGGTACGAATCTCCATGGGGAGATCGTTCCATAGGGTCGGAGCTGCCACCGAGAAGGCTCTCCTCCGCGTGGTTGCCAGTCGGCATTGACCGGCAGATGGAACTCGGAGGAGGCCTAATCGATGAGATCTAATAGGTCACTGGAGGTGATTGGCAGTAGGCGGTCTCTCTTATTTCAGATTCTTTAAGTTCTTAAGTTTATAATTATTTTGTTCAGAGTTGAAGATAAAGACTTTGAAAAGTCTTTAGAACTTGTCATTCTAAAAGTCTCTAATAGTTTTAAGACAGTTAATAGGCATTTTCTGAAAATGGTTACCAAACCAAGGTTTGTTTACTTGTTAACTGTCCTTTAAAAAGCTCCACTGTAGTAGTGAGCTGATGTGCCTGATACCATCATTTCCTGGTGTTCAAATCTATGCAAACCTGCTGTCCTGCTGTCTCCTTGCAAGAAGCAGCCATCTGGAGCATGGGTGGGCAATCACCCATCTTCTCCTTATCTGGAAAGTTTTTAAAGAATCAGCCAACACACTGTTTGGTTTTAGCCACGATCATTGTCTCCACTTTGGTGGAAACATTTTCAATTCACCATTTCTTTTCAATTCATCCTTCTACCCAAGAACTCCCATAATTACATAGGCCTGAACCTAGCATCCTACTGAGGGCCTCATAGTGGACTTTGTAATACTTATAATATGGCAGTTTATGATACTTTTGCACTAGCTAACAGTCACAACAAGAATTTACTTGTATTTTAAATTTGCCTTTTTCAAATGAATTAAGCCTTAATCTTCAAGAAGAATGTAAAAAGCCTTTCTTTTGGAAACTGGCACTCGCAGAAAAGTATTCAATAAAATGTAGATAAATAGTTTCATTTTCAGCTAGTAAACAAAACAGGTATTCAACTCAGCATTTGGAAGCACTGCAAATTTATCTTACCCATATTCATTCTGACACTTTTCCTCTGCAGATATTTCTTTTACTGTTGTTCAGAATACAGTACTCTATTCTATAACTTGCTCACACATTATTAGATGTTTTAATCCTTATGATGTAACTGGACAGATGATTATTTCTATACCATTCAGCTTTTACTTTGAAGATCTTTATTGTGCTAACTATAAAAGTAAAAGTAAAATTTCCAGGTAGTTTATCTTATTTCATAGAGAGAGCCCCTCCTTATCAGAGTTCTCTAATACAGGGACCACTAAATGCATAATTTTAAATCCCGCGGATCACTAATATGATCTGGCTAATGACCGACTGGATGGGTGAGGCTAGGTGGTCATGTGACTGGGTGGGTGAGGCCAACTCTATGTCACTCACATCAAGGGGCACCTTGCCAGCCTCTACTTGCCACTACTCGTCTGCCCTCCAGGGCTCCTTAGTGCCCCAATAGGAAGCAGTTGTTGGAGTTAAACAGCCACTATGAGAAAGAGTTGGCAAAACAGCAGGCTCAGTTCAAATTGAATTTGACCAAGAAGGATGCTCAGTAGAAGCATCTCAACTGAGGAGTATGAGCATAGACTTTCCAAGCAGCGGGAGTACAAGGCCAGGCTCAGTGGGCTGAGATGGTCAGCCAGTTCCAGGCCATGATGCAATCCCACTGGAACAAGGCCTTCCGGCTATTTGCCACCAGCGGCACTTCCCTCCAGCCTTCGCCCAAAGCCCCACACCAGGAGGTTGAAGCAGACCCCAAGTCAAAATTACTACCCCCCTCTGACCCACACGAAAAGACCCCAAAGGGGAAGACTCTCTGCAGCAACACAGATGTTCATTGCACATATCCAACCCAGGGGCCGTAATTTGAGGACCCCTGATTTAGTGCAATATAAATAATATAAATAATTTTTCTGTAGACCACAAAAAATAAATAGTTAATTAAAATTAATTAAAATAGTTAATTAAAATAGTTAATTAAAATTAACTATTATAATTAATAGTTAATAATGTAATAATGTAATTAAATTAAACTATTTTAAAAAATAGTTTCTAAAATCCTAAACTATGTTATAATCTACAATAAATTTTGGCAACTTAAATCAATATTTCATTTTTGTTTCCATTTATTATTGTTTTATAAACTAGGGGTCCCCAACCCCTGGTCCGTGGATTGGCACCAGGCCGGAGCATGCCAGCAATCGAGACTCGCAAACAAGTGAAGCCCCATCCACAAGAGGCAGGCAGCACATGAAACCATGTCCCCTCCGGTCTGCAGAAAAACTTTTCTCCACGGAATTTGGCCTCTGTGTCCAAAAGGTTGAGGGCCACTGCTATAAACCACTAAAATACAATATATACTAGAAAGCGGATGATATAATGGAAGAATCAAAGGGATTATCTGTATTACATTTAACAAGTTTATATGATATAGATTATTATGGTAAAGTATATGCTTATTTGTGCCTTAATAAAACCAGCAAATTTTGAAAATGCTAAAAGTTTGTTATTTAGTCATATAGTTATAATTTCTTCCATTTATAATTACAACTAATTTTTTACTTATGTTCATGTGATTTTTATATATTTTAAATTATTAGAATATTCATGTCAGATAGAACCGCATAATAAAAAAATATTGTTGTAAAGTTATGCCATAAAGGTGAGTTATATGCCACTGAGTTAGTGAGTCGTGATGTGTGCATGGACAAGTGCTGACCATTTCATTCTGATTCAGGTAATAACTTGTAGTTGTTCTGAAAACAGTCCAGTATTTCTTCCTTGGTGTTCCTTCCTTGGTGTTCCTTCCTTGGAATGTTCAGAGACTTCAATAATCCTAAGAGCAACACCAGTAGGAATGCAATAACCAATTAGGGTCACATAAAAAGGGAGTATGAAGCAAATGATAATCCAAAGCAAAGGAAGAATGTTGTGAAGGATGGGCAGGCCAACTCCTATTTTTTTGGAGAAGAAACTCCAAAATCAAACAAGAAGATAATGGCAAATCATTATCAAGAGAATTCTATGTATGTAGATCTTTCCATTTTTGAGAACTGTAAAGCAAGTATTGT
Organism: Thamnophis sirtalis; assembly: GCF_051295495.1. NCBI lineage: Eukaryota > Metazoa > Chordata > Lepidosauria > Squamata > Natricidae > Thamnophis > Thamnophis sirtalis. The sequence continues at coordinate 88,897,838 of NW_028261384.1, read as the reverse complement.
GAATATTGTAGAAAAAGGAGAAACATGTTAAACTTTTAATGCAATTTTTTAAGATTAAAAAAAATAGCAGATTACTGGGGTCAGAGCAAATAATAAACACATTTTGCTGTTATTCTTCAGTTACTGATATTCAAAAGCATGCTACGCTGGAGATCACAAATAGCTATCATTTCTGGGAACTATTGATTAGCTTAAGGTAAAGTTAAAGGTTCCCCTGCACATGTGTGCTACTCGTTTCTGGCTCTAGGGGCTGTGCTCATATCCATTTCTAAGCCGAAGAGCCAGCACTGTCCAAAGACATCTCTATGGTCATGTAGCTGGCATGACTAAACACCAAAGGTGCACAGAGCGCTGTTACCTTTCCACCAAAGTGGTCCTTATTTTTCTACTTGCATTTTTACATGCGTTCAAACTGCTAGGTTGGCAGAAGCTGGGACACATAATGGACGCTCACTCCATTATACGGTGCTAGGGTTTGAACTGCTGAACTGCCGCCCTTCTGCTCAACAAGCTCAGCATCTTAGCCATTGAGCAACCGTGTCCCTTTTAGTTTATTAGCTTACACTCCACCAATTATCTAAGTGTTTTTCAAAGCTATCCTGGTTGGTACCATCATCACAGCATCTTCTGGAGGTTATTGCTTGAGATGTGCTGCCTCCTCCCTCCTACCAGGCAATGCTAGGAGATGTTATGAAGATGCCCCTTCATTGCCAGCTCCGGAAATACATGTGTGTGCCCACCTTGGTCTGTCTGAACTCTGGCATGTAATTAAAACTCTCCCTGGCAGATGGAGCATAAAGACAGGAAAGAGACCTTGGCAGTTCTTTTGGATAGTGCCTCTTAGGGAAGAGATTTTCTACTCTGTTATTTGTAAATGCTGAAGAAGGCAACAGAACCTCTCAAGCAAACTAATTGGAGGGGGAAACAAACAGTTCCTGAACAGAGAGTGATCGCCAGTAGTCATTAGGCTTCCATGATAATGGGCATTTATCCTGCTTAATTGTTACCTGCCTCATAACATTGCTCCATACTCAGTGTTTACATTCATTGTTTCACATATGTATAGCCCTTACTGGATCATTAAAAAGAATTGGTAGGATAACAATGGGGAAATTGCCCTTTGAAGCTCTCTGCCAATTTGTGTATGAAGTAATATCTGTGAGAATGACTTCAACTGTAGACAAACTTGTCTTTACTTCTACTACACCATTACTCTGCTTTTAAGATAAGTTATTATTAACATTTTCTCTCTCTTTTCTCTCTTCCCCTCTTTTGAAACTTCTTATAGAACTGAAACTATAGTTATAAATATTCAACATTTGTTGAATCATCCAATTTTTAAAAAACTTACTCAGATTTTTATATTGAAATTTTAATTGACTTCAACTCTTGGATGTTTTTGAACTTCACAGTTTTCCAGGTTTTTGTAACATGGATTATGAAGTTTCATTATGTGAATTGCTCAGCAATATTAGAAGCCATTTATTAAGCCTACAAACCAAAATTGTTCTCAAAAGACAGGTTCAGACCTTGGGGTTCTGTGAACTTTTAAATATTAAGATTTTTAGCTGTGTCTAGATACAAATTCATCTTAATGAATTTTTTTTAGCTTGCATCAGCTATATGTATTACCCAGCTTGATTCAGGGCAGGAAACTGAAATATATGACAATTAGAACAATTAATCAGTGGAACAGCCTGCCTCCAGAAGTTGTGAATGCCCCAACACTGGAAGTCTTTAAGAAGATGCTGGATAGCCATTTGTCTGAAATGGTATAGGGTTTCCTGCCTAGGCAGGGGGTTGGACTAGAAGACCTCCAAGGTCTCTTCCAACTCTGCTATTGTATTATTATCCTTTTTATGGGTTATCTTTGCGCTGGATGTTTCAACTGGTGCAAGTTACTGGAGCTCAATTCCTCACTGGGGCCATGCAAGAGCAGTACTATAGAATGCTCCTTTAAATGGCAGGCTGCATTGGTTGCCAAATTGTTTCTAGGTACAATTAAAACATTTGTTGTTACTTTTAAAACCCATCCATAATTATTTGATAAGCTGTTTCTACCCACTATCACCCTGCCCCTCCTCTAAAAAGCTGTTCTTACTCTTAGAAATTAATAAAAAAATGTTGCTGTCTTTTTACTTAATTCTGCCTTTAATGGACTAAAGCTAAAATGTTACAGAGCCATGCTTGAATCAGCCAAAGAAGGTATGGACAGATTATGCTGACTAAAGTGTTGATCCCTATGTTGTCACAGTAGTAAAATCAGAAAATGGCACTTCATCTTTCCTCCTGCCAATTGTTGCCCGTTGATGGAAAAACAACAGCAGCAGTCCTGAGAAAACAGATACAGGTAGTCCTTGACTTACAACCACAGCTGAGCCCAAGATTTATATTGCTAAGTGAGACATTTGTTAATACGTTTTGCCCCAGTTTATGACCTATCTTACCACAGTTGTTAAGTGAATCACTGCAGTTGTTAAATAAATCTGACTTCCCCATTGACATTGCTTGTCAGAAGGTCGCAATAAGTGATCACATGACCCCAGGACACTGAAACCATCAGAAATATGAGTCAGTTGCCAAGCATCTGAATTTTGATCATGTGACCATGGGGATGCTGCAATAGTCGTAAGTGTGAAAAATGGTCACATCCCTTTTTTTAAGAGCCATTGTAACTTTGCATGGTCACTAAATGAATTATTGTAAGTCGAGGACTACCTATACTTAAAATGGCAGGCCCAGCCAAAAGGTGTAGTGGTGGGGAGGTAGGCTCAGTGTAGTGAAATGGGAGGAACTGCTCCTAATATGCCTCAATCCTTCTCAGTCGAGCTATTTATAGCAATATAGCAATAGCAGTAGACTTATATACCGCTTCATAGGCCTTTCAGGCCTCTCTAAGCGGTTTACAGAGAGTCAGCATATTGCCCCCAACAATCTGGGTCCTCATTTTACCCACCTCGGAAGGATGGAAGGCTGAGTCAACCCTGAGCCGGTGAGATTTGAACCGCTGACCTGCTGATCTAGCAGTAGCCTGCAGTGCTGCATTTAACCACTGCGCCACCTTGGCACAGGTATGGGATTACTCTGATGAATGGTGGATCTGTGCTAATTTCCTTTGCTGGGAGAAAACAAGTATGGAGAGAGTGTAAGATAAAGCTGGGAAAGAGATCAATTGTTAATAAATAAGTATTGTCACAGAATTAGAGTGCTAGGTAAGTGCACAGAAAGAGCGATAACTGTAACAGAAATATGCTAAAATCATTATCTGGACAAAGGGGGCCAAAGCATTATTAAAGCCTGGAGAAATAAAATTAGCATTTGAAAGCAGCTCCAGAGGACTCCTCCCTGATTCACTGGAGCATAAGAAGGGAGAGAAAGTACAGCATAATCAAAGTTGCAAGATTCTGTTATTAAATTAATCTCACTAAACATAGACCGAAAACCGATGGCAGAAAAATACCCAGTGGTCCATCAAGTCTGCATTTTGAGCATTTTTTTAAACATTTATTATAATTTTTAAATTTTAAATGTTATTTTACTTTTGAATTTTTGTTGGATGATGAATATTTGTTTAACCCAAGGATGTTTAAACTCAGTTACCGATAACTAACCCAATAGAAATTTGTTCCAAGCTTCCATTATTTTTTCTGTGAAGTAATAACATTACTTTTGAACTGTCCTTCTGTCAGTTTGATGGTATGCCCTGTGTTCTTGGCTTTTGCTTAATATTGAAAATATGGCCTTCTGGAACCTTATTCACATCCTTAATATATTAAAGGTTTCAGTGATGTCCTCTGCCCCATTCCCTTCTGTCCTTGGTATATATTCAGTACATATTCAGTTCCTCCAGTCTCCTGACAATTTTTTTTAAAAAGTTTTTTATTTTCAGACAATCATAAAACATACAAACACACACACAAAATAAAAATCCTTCTCCAATTACTTACAGTGTGTCGATTGGTTACAAAACTTTTGTGCTTTCTCACAATAGTCTTCACTTGCAATTTACATAAAAACTCATATCATCATTCTAATATATATGTATACAATTGTTATGATTATTGAACATTCATTTGAATATAGCTATTATTACATCCTTTTTATGTAAAGTATTCTAAATTTAAGATAAATTTATATTATGGCATTTACATCATTCTGAAATCATCCAATAGTATTACATCTTTACATTCTATTCTATATATAATTATTTATCTTTTATAACAGAACTTTTAAACATCCTCTCCATAGTCCTATAAAATTTATATAAAAATTATATAAATATATATATGCATTATTATCATTATTAATCATTTATTTATATATAACTATTATTACTTTATTTTATACACAATACTCTAATTTTAACTGTTTAACTTAATTTTTATTCTAACATTTCATTTCTTCATTCTGTATCCTTCCAGTAGTAGTGCAGTCCTATATCTCTTGCCATTTGTGGTATTTGTATAATAAGTCTTGTGTGGACTTTTCTTGGCAACTTGTTGTTCCTTGCGTATCCTATAAAGACTCGAAACCCTCCATTTGTTCCTTCCATCTACTTGCCTTTAGTTATCACCAGTGCTTCTGCCAAAATTTCTCTCATTGTTTCTGCCAAATGTTTTCCCTTCTCTTCTTCCATGTTTTGAGGTTTGAGATAGGATTCCAGTTTGTTTATCTCTCCCTTCAACATTCCACTCATCATTTCCAACCATCCTTGATTTACTGTCAATAACAACAATTTTCTTAGCACTTTGTTCATATTTTTCTTCAATTTTTGAACTCTATCTTCAAATTTCATCATCTTTTTATAAATATTGTCAACACTTCCCTCTATTTTTTCTGTTTTTTGTTCTGTTCTCCATCCTCTTTTCAATTTCATCCTCTTTTGTACTATTTGTACTTTTTGAATTTCAAACATAATCATTTGCAATGTTAATTCTTTTTCTTCTTCATGTTGCGCCATCCTTCCAGGTTATAAACACTGCCACTAAAACATCCAAAGCTTTTTCGCTAAGTTTCAAACAAGTTCACTATAATCTTTCAAGTCAAGGTTTTCTCTTCATTCCAGTCCAGCTACTGATAGTACTCCAGAAGAGCACCTGTATAAACAATTCATACTCTTCCCACTATCAGGAGCCTTGAAGTATTAAATATGAATCAAATGTTCAAAAGAAATTTAAAAAAACAATGTTTCCAAGCCTCCAGCCTCCAGATGGCAGTGTTGCTTCTTTTTCCTCTGCCTCTACCCCTCTCTTTAAATTCCGGGCTTTAAAAAAAAGTGCTTAAAAACTAACAATCCAGCCAAGCATTGTAAAAAGAGAAGAAAGAAAATCATAATCCACAAATATGAAAAAGAGGAAAAATAGAAGAGGGAAAACAGAAACCAATCCAATTTAAAAAGTAAGAGGCACTTGTAAGAGTTCCATCCATTAAAAAAAGCAATTTTTTTAAAAAAGATAACACACTAAGTTTAATACAGGCTTGCTTCACCGCTTACTCTCTTCTGTCTTCAATTTTAATTTTACTCTAAGTCTTTTTGGGTGTTCTCTTCTCTAATAGTAAAATTTATCTCACAATTTCAACACTTTCTCTCTCCTGCTTTTCTTCCATTCAGGGGCTGTCCCAACCTTCTGCAGCTTCAATGGCTGCTTCTCATTGTTGCCGGAAAAAAGAGCTTCTCCTGGATCAATCAGGGACTTTGCGATGTCACTGAGATCAGCAGGACTGCCCTTCTCTACCATCGTCTCTGTAGGATGGTTTAGGTCCAAAAGGACTGTCCAGCAGCAGAGATATCAACAATCCTGGAGCTCCAAGATTGCATGTTGTGTCATAGCGATGTCAGCCCCGCCCCCTCTCCTGATACATTTTGTCCTCCTGACCTTGCACCATTTTTGTTGCCCATCTCTGGACTCGTTCAGTCTTATCAATATCTTTCTTATGGGAGATCTTCAGAATAGGAGATGGCATTCCAAATGACGTCTAACTATATCCCTAAGTAGCAGGATCAGGAACTCCTTTTTCCTGCTGTTTTCCCCGCAAGTGATACATCCAAGAATTGTCTTTCCCTTCACAACTGCCTGGCCACACTGTTAAATTCATTTTGCACATCTGAGCTATGAGCACACCTCAATCCTTTTCTTCTTTTGTTCTATCTAACACTGTATTGGGGGTACAGTACAGAGGTTTCTTTTTCCCCATGTGCATCAACTTACACTTAGAAACATTGAAATGCAATCGCCATATTTTTGACCGATTTTCCAGCAATGCCAAATCATTTCCATGTAACAAATACCCCCAGGAAGGTCAACTTTATTATACAACTTTATAATCATCAGCACAAAAAAAACAGACCTTACCTAGCCGCCCTTCTGTTATATCACTTACAACACATGGGACAGAACAAGACCTACGACTGAGCCTTTTGATATATCGCTAGTGAGTGATGTCTGTTCAGACAGTGCCACCAATCACACGCTTGGATCGATCCCTGAACCAACTTCCTAGCATTTTATATAGTTCCACTAGACCACCCAGTGGTGTACAATTTCTTTTTATGAGCTTATTATGTGGAACTATATAAAATGCTTCACTAAAATCCCAATAGGCTACGTCCACAGCATCACCTTTATCCCCAAAAAATTGTGACATAGTTTAAAAAGTCAATCAGATTAGTTTGATGATGATCCTTAGTAGAAGCATGCTGCTTTGGTCACATCAAGTTATGCACTTGTAAATGACCATTAACTTCACTACTACAGGTGTTAAGCTCATTGGCCCATAATTTCCAGCTTCTTCCCTGACCCTCTTCTTGTGGATGGGCACAATATTAGTTGTTCATCAATCCTTGGGAACTTCACCTGTTAGAAGAAACTGGTTAAACAGATCCGTTAATCATCCAGTAAGCACACCTAGAAGATTTCTCAGAACTCTAGAATAAATACCATCTGGACCCATTACTTTATTAAGATTGAAGTGGGCTGGCTTACCTGCCATCTCCACCTCTAAAAACACTGGAAAAGAAATTGCACTGCTAGGATTGGTATGATTTCCTCAGTCTGATTTTGTTACTGGCATCCACTTCTGAGAAGACTCTCTGCAGAAGTATTAGTCAGTTTTCTATAACTGGGCCTTCCTTAACATAAGAATGATTTCCGGAGTGTGTGTGGCCTGAATCTCAGCAACAGGATGTGTTCTCCGGGGGACTCTCCGAAGAATTGTCAGATTTCCTGCTATGTTGAGGGATGATTAATCATAGCTGCCTTGTGGGGGCAGTGAAGAGGGGAGGCACAAGTAGGTGTGGTTGGGGTATGCACAACTCCCCTAAAACACCTGCAAATTGCTATGCAATTGCCCCTGGATCTAAAGCAGGAAAGGCAGCCATTGTGAGCTTCTATGCTGAGCAGCTTGGAAAATCAGCAAAGTACTTCGTCTGGGTGAGATAACAAGATTGCTTGAAAGTACAACATTCCTGTAATTAACCTTAACCTCCAGTTGAAAAGACTTGTTTAAAGAAAGAGTGGCAGGAGATGGGGGCAATGGGCGTTAGAAAGCTCTCCAACCCTCAGACCAGCAGTGTACAGACAGATGGAGCCATTAACAGAATAAAAGAAATAAAACATCTTGAGAACTGTTTAACTGTTGAAGGGCTAGAAAGCAAATTGGAATATTGACTTTGACTTTACTCTTTATCTTTTACAGAATTGTATAGACTTTTACCTTGCACATTTGTTTTTCTAGTAACGCTAATGATTTCTGAAAATCTCTCTGTTTTCAAGCAAATAATAGAGATGATGAATTAGTTGTTTGCACTGCCATGTAGTGGTAAATAAAATCTGTTTGGAAAAAAAGAAGAGTTGCCTAAGGAAACGACCTTGAAGTAGGGCTGATAACATTGAACTGATGATAAAGTCTCTCTAGAAGGAAGAAATTAAGACCAGCTGTGTAAACATGGTGTTGCACTCTCTTGCTACATTATAGTGGGCTGCTGAGAAGCAGAGAATACCTTTTGATAGTGAGCTTTTTTATTGGAAGAAAAAATTTGGTTAAACCAGACAACTCAGACTAAAGGGTTTCTTTTTTTTGTCTACTTTGGTCCTTTTCCAATGCAATTTTTATTTTTCTCCTTCCTCCCCCCCCCCCAACTCACCTTTTTTCTTTTTCTTCTTCCCTTTGCTGTCTTGCAAGGAAGTGTGATTTACCATTGTGGAATTAATTTTTCTTTTTTCTTTTGTTGAGCTGAGAGCCTTTTCATTAACCCTGGGGTTTTTTTTTCTTGTTTTTTTTAATCAAATGTTGGCAGTACAAAGTGAATGAATTAAGGTAGCAAGAACCTGAAGACTGGGTCCAAGAACAGGGGTCGGTTTTTGTCTTTTTTTTTAAGCTGATATTTGAGCTACTGTGAGCAATTCCAGGATTACAATTAATTTACCTTTTGGATTATAAAATTGGATTATAACTCAAACACAACAATGTCAGAATCAAACACCAAGATGAAGAAAATAACGTCTATGCATCTGCAACAATGACACCACCTGATCCAGTGACACAGAAAGTAACAAGTATATCAATGCAACAAGATAAAACTACCTTGGAGCTGAAAAGTATGTTGCAAGCCATACAAGCAGAGCAAGTAAACAAAGAAGAAGAGAAAGTGGGCAAGGTGTAAGATAAATTGAAAGAAGTTAAAGAAATGATGGGGAAAAACAAGCAGAGATTGCAGAAGGTGGAAGAAAGAGCAGAAATAACAGAGAAAAAAGTGGAGGAGATGGATTATAAATTGATAACAATTGATAAAAAGCAAGATGAATCCTCCATACTCTGGGAAATGGAAAGATCCGAATTCTACTTATGATTTCAGAACATTGAAGAGGAGAAAGGAGAGAATTTAACAGAGAAGAATGCAGAAATCCTCTCAGAGGTCACAGAAAGGAGTAAGGAACACATTGTAGGTGGAATGGATGAGACATTTAGAGTACATACAAGAAATGCAACAAGAAATAATTTGCCCAGAGAGGTACACTTAAGATTTATTTTTTTTAAACTCTAAAAAATGAAATACTGCAAGCAACAAGAAGTACTAGAATCAAATACAAGTCTAGAGAAATAGTGGTATTGAAGCAAATTCCAAGGAAGGTTAGAGAAATAAGAAAAGAATACCACTTCCTGACCAAGAGTCTGATTAAGAAAGGGGTGAGTTTTAGATGGCTGGTTCCAGAAGGAATTTTGATAAATTGCCAAGAATAAAGGTACAGACTAGATACACTAGAAAAAGCAGAATTATTTTATGAGCAACATATAGTAGCACAGGAAGGAATGTTGGTATGAGAAGAGGGAGGAACTAATTCCCAGGAAACTAGGGGGAAAGATCAAGGGAGGATGGAGAAAGAACAGGAAGAAAAAGCATAAAGAGAAGGAGCAAGGGCCAAAGAGACAAAGGAACAATAGCAATAGCAATAGTAGAGGGAGCTGAGAATGATTAGATCAACTAATTAGATTAGATCAACTAAACCTACAAATCAATGATATGGAGGAAAAATAAAATTAATCTCAATTAATCTAAATGGACTAAACTCGGCAATAAAAAGAAGAACATTTAATAAACTACTGAAACTGAAATTGGACATTATATGCTTACAGAAAGTATATATTAGAAAGAAACACAGAAAACTTTTGGAACAGGTAAAACTATGTAATTCATACACAACTCTGGCTGACCAAAGTAAAAAGGGAATAGCATTATATATTAGAAAGACAATCCAATCAAATATAATTTTTGAACACGGGGAGGGAAGAATACTGATGGTGGAGATAATGATGAATCTGAGAAAGATATTATTAGTGGCAACATACGCCCCAAATGATAAACAATAAGATTTTTTTTGGAAACTACATAAAAAGATAATAGAATATGACTACGAAGATATACGTATACTAGGAGACTTTAATGCAATTGTAAATAATGGAATAGACTATATATCCACAAAGATGAACAAGAAGCCAAGAAAAGCCCTACCCAAAACATTTTTCACAATTACGGAAGAATTAAATTTGCAAGACGTTTGGAGAATAAGACACCCAAAAAAAAGACAATATACTTTCTACTCAAACAGACACTTACCTTGGTCAAAAATAGATATGATGTGGATATCAACAGAGTTAATACTCAAAACATTCAAAATAGACATAGACTTAAACACATGGGCTGATCATAATCCAATAATAATGACTTGGAAGGGACAGAGGAAAAAGGGGAGATGGACTTTAAATTTAAGAATATTAAATGAAAAAAGTTTCCAGTAATATATGGAAAAGGAATTGACTTATTTCTTCCAGGAAAATAGAAAGGAAGAGGCATGGATGAAGAAAGGAATTTACAACATCCAAATGGAGAAAAGAAAAAAATAATTGAGAACTACTATAACAAGCTGTATCAACATGAGAGGGTACCAGAAGGGAAAATAAAACAATTCTTAGAGAAAACCAGAATAACTAAGATACCAGAAAAATTTAAGAAGGCACTAGAAGAAAGAATTACAATGATGGAGGTAATAGAAGGTATTAAAATGCAAAAGAAAGGGAAAACACCAGGACCAGATGGATTACCAGCAGAACTGTACCAAATATTACAAGAAGTATTAAGCAATGTAATGTTAGAACTATTTAATGACTTACTAAGGGAGGCAAAGATACCAGGAAAATAGACGGAGGCATATATAATGCTGATACCAAAAGATGACTTAGACCTACAACAAGTAAAAAATTACAGACCTAGTTCATTACTAAATGTAGATTATAAAATTTTTGCATCAATAATGGCAGAAAGAATGAAGAGACTCCTAAACGAACTTTTACACACAGACCAAAATGGATTTCTCTCTAAGAGACAGATCAGAGACAATATGCGAATTGTATTAAATATGCTAGAATACTACAAAGCCCATTCAGAGAAGCAAATGGCATTGCTATTTCTGGACACACAATAACCAATAACCAATCGGCAAAGGTAATGGTAAATGGTGAGAGAACAGGAAAGATAGAGATCACAAAGGGAACTAGACAAGGTTGTCCACTATTGCCATTGTTATTTATACTGACATTAGAGATTTTGAACAGAGAAATATGACAAAATAAAGAGATAAAAGGGATGAGGGTTAAAAAAGAAGAATATAAGCTACAAGCATTTGCAGATGATTTGGTGTTAATTATGGAAGATCCAATTGAAACAGGACCAAAACTAGTTGAAATAAAAGAAGAATATGGAGAAGTAGCGGGCTTGAAGATCAATAAAGATGAAACAAAAATTTTGGTGAAAAATATGACAGAAAAACAGAAAAGAGAGTTGATGGGGAAACTGGATATACAGGTGGTGAAAAAAGTGAAATATTTGGGTATTCAATTGACAGCAAGGTGTGTAAGATTAAAGGAGGATAACTATTATAAAATGAGAAAACAAATAGAAATAGATTTGGAAAGATGGAAAAACCTACAATTATCATTGATGGGAAGGATAGTAGTAGTAAAGATGACTATACTACCAAGATTGCTATACCTATTCCAAACAATACTGATAAAATTGGAGAAAAAATTCTTTGGAAGTATGAACAAAATAGTGGGGAAATATATTAACATAAACATGTTGCAAGATGCAAGAATTCGAAGTGAATTTGGATTATCAAATTGGGAATTGTATTATCAAGCAGTGGGATTAGCTTGGATGAAAGAATGGATTCTACTGAGTAATACAAGATTATTAACATTGGAAGATCATGATTTGCAGCTAGGTTGGCATGCTTTTTTGTGATATGGTAAAAGTAAGGTACATGGCTATTTTCAAAGACATTATGTACGGAAGGGATTATTAACAATATGGGAAAGAGTGAAAGGGAAATACTATTTAGAAACACCAATGTGGCTTTCAACAATGGACGCATTGACACATCCAAATATTAGTAGTACGAAAAATATCATTAGATATAAAGATATTTTAACAGAAAGGGGGGAATTAAAACAAAAACAAGAATTAGAAAAACAAGGGATTGATATAGGATGGTTTCCATAATTGCAAATACAAGCAAGATATAAAAAAGATAAAAGGGAATACCGTTTTAACTTAGAAAGTTCGGAGTTGGATAAGATATTTATGGGAACGGAAGAAAAAGTAATTAAGAAATTATATAGCTATGTATTAAGAACTAGCTTAGAAGAAGAAGTAATTAATGTTAACTTGTTAACTTGGGCAAAGAATTTTGGCCACACAATTGAGCTAGAAAAGTAGCAAAAACTATGGGAAAGGAACTATAAATTAACCATGTCAACGGCCTAGAAAGGAACTTATACAAAATATTTTATAGATGGCACATGACACCTGAAAATTAGCAAAGGTGTCTAAGGACAAATCAGCGAATTGTTGGAAGTGTCAACAAGCAATAGGCTCCTACTATCATATGTGGTGGACATCTGCAGAAGCAAGGGAATATTGGACTAAGATAAGAGTATGGTTAAAGAAAATGTTACACAAGAAATAGAATTTAGACCAGAGATATTCTTATTAGGTATTATCCCAGAGAAATTCAAGAAAGAGGATACCTATTTGATTATACACATAACTACAGCAGCAAAAATTGTATTTGCCCAAAATTGGAAATCAAATAAGCTACCAACAGATGAAGAGATAATAAAAAAGATATTAGATTGCACAGAGATGAATAGGTTGACAATGAAAATAAAGAATAAAGAGGAATCGGAGTACTTCAAGACATGGGGAAGATTCTATGATTGGCTAGAGAAAGGAAACTAGAAAAGAAAATAGCCAGAAGATATAGAACCCAGATGAGGCACTGTTAAATGGAAAGGGGGGGGGGAGAAGGGGAAAACAGAAAAGAAAATATTAAATATATAAATATACAGCCAAAAGCGAGATATAAAGTGTGGGGGGAGGGATATAGCTAGGGTAGATTAGCGAAGATAAGGGAATAAGAAATGATATCAAATTATATTTGGGTCTGTGGAAATACCATCCCAAGGAAATATAAACTGAGTCCGGAAAGAGACACCTATAATAATAGAAAAGAAAGAGAGAAAGGAGGAGAACATGAAAGGAAAATGGGGGAAAGAAGAAAGAGGCAAGGATGGAAGGATGGAAGGGAGAGGAAGAGAAGGAGAGAGGGTAGGAAGGGAAAGAGGAGGAGCGGGAGAAAGGCAAGGGAAGAAGGAAGGGGAAGGAGAGGAAGAAGGAAGAAAGTAGAGAAGGAAGGGAGAAAAGAAAGGGAAAATGAGGTGGTGTTACAAAAGGAAGAAGGGATGGTAAATAAAGCAATCCAAATCGTATATTATAACCTATTAAATGAAATAATAAATGTATAAGGATGATAAATGTATAGAAGAATAACAACTATGTGAATGTATACTTAAAATACTATGTAAAAGAATAACAAATAAAAAAATTTCTGGCAAAACCCCCCCATAAGAATTACTTCCTTTTGGGAGAGGGGGTGATTGCACGGGGTTTTTTTCCCTTTTTGTCACTAAAAAAGGTATATCCACTTTTTAAATAGAATTAACAAGTTCCTCCATTTTAGCCAGTGCTACCTCATAAAAGTAGTTTTAATCTTTCTGTGTAGTTGATTTCCTGGTCTGGTTTACCTAGGGGCTGCTGACATCATGTTCTACCAGGGGAAAGGCATAGAAAAGCGACATATTAGAGCAATGATAGCGAACATTTTTGGCACCAAGTGCAGAAAAGGATGTGCGGAAACAGGTGCGTTCATTGGGGGCACACTCTGGAAAAGCTGAACTTCTAGGTTCTAGCACGCATACTTGCCAGCATGCATATGCAGGCCAGGTTTTGGCACTGCTGTACGCGTGAAGGGATCACGTTGGGGCTGAGTTCTGGAAAAGCTGAAGTTCTGGGTTCTAGCGCGCATACTTGCCAGCATGCATACGCAGGCCGGGTTTTGACATTGCTGCACATGTGAAGGGATCATGTCGGGGCCGTGCTCTGGAAAAGCTGGCCATCTGGGTTCTGGACCCAGCATGCACCTGACAATAAGCTGGCTGGTGTGCATGTGCACACCAGTTTTCAGTACTGCCACATGGACAAAGGACAGCTGATGGACACACATGAATGTGCGCCAGAAACCCAGAAGACAAACAGGCAAGCTAGTCCATGCAGGGTTACATGACTTTGTGTGCCACAGGTTCACCATAACAGTACTAGAGCACACTACCAGAGTCCACTACTGTGAGTAGCCTGCCATAAGAAAACAAATAATGTGCACAGAACCTTGTGCCACAAAAGACCACAATGGAATGGCCAAAATGGCACCTACACATCTCTCCCAAGTCCACCAAGGAATGTCTGTGGAAACATAGAAACTTAGAGACCTCTTCATAGTTTGAACAATTAAGAATGAAAGTATCTGCAGCCCTTGCCAGTACCAAACAACCCCTCCCAACCTCACCATTCAGGAAAGGAGAGCAGTGACATCCCTAGGAAGGGATCCAAACATCACCATCTTGCCAACACAGAAGATGCAGTTATGCTGAACACAGATGACTACAATGCCAAGGTGGACAGTTGTCTTCTTTTAAATAAAGTTTTATTAATTTTCTACTATTACACTTATTTAGTGTTTAATAAACGTATAGTCTGGATTATTTTGTTTGCTTAAAAATACAAATTATATTCCTAATCTTTACCCCTTTTTTCCAGCCATTGATAAAATAAATTCCATGTTTGATAGCATTTTGTATCTTCTTTCTATTTAATCTTCAATGTAAGTCTGTCCATTTCTGCATAGTCCAATATCTTCTTAATTATCTCTTCATCTAGTGTATTACTTCATTTTTCCAGAACCTGCAACTGGTATAGACAGATTCTCAGAGCATTGCTCAATTAGCACAATTGTTGTAGCATATTTACAGTTCAGGTCTCTTGCCAGCAGAAGCATCAGAAACAGTGACAGCTAGCAACACGCAAAGACAAAATCTGATTCTAATTTCTAGATTTAATCAATCTTCTATATAGTACAAGATTAGAGCTTTTTTTTAAAAAAAGAAAAAGGTTGAATCCTTTGCATATAAAGAACATGTTAGACTTAACAAGTGATATGGGAAATATCAATCAGACATCACTCGGAAAGCAGCTGCCAAAAAAGCCAACACAGTTCTAGGCTGCATGAATGAGGGATATAATCAGGATAATGTGAAGTATTAATACCACTTTATAATGCCTTGGTAAAGCCACACTTGGAATACTGCATTCAGTTTTGGTTGCCACAATGTAAAAAAGATGTGGAGACTCTAGAAAGAGTACAGAGAAGAGCAGCAAAGGTTATTAGGGGACTGGAGGCTAAAACATATGAAGAACGGTTGCAGGAACTGGGTATGTCTAGTTTATTGAAAAGAAGGACTGGGAGAGACATCATAGCAGTGTTCCAATCTCTCAGGGGTTGCCACAAAGAAGAGGGAGTTGAGCTATTCTCCAAAGCACCTCAGGGCAGGGCAAGAAGCAATGGGTGGAAACTAATCAATGAGAGAAGCAACTAGAACCAAGGAGAAATTTCCTGACAGTTAGAACAATTAATAAGTGGAACAACTCCAGAAGTTGTGAATGCTCCAACACTGGAAGTTTTTAAGAAGATGTTGGATAACCATTTGTCTGAAGTGGTGTAGAGTTTTCTGCCTAGGCAGGGGGTTGGATTGGAAAACCTCCAAGGTCTCTTCCAATATTATTCTATTCTACTCTATTCTACTCTATTCTACTCTATTCTACTCTATTCTACTCTATTCTACTCTATTCTACTCTATTCTACTCTATTCTACTCTATTCTACTCTATTCTACTCTATTCTACTCTATTCTACTCTATTCTACTCTATTCTACCCTACCCTACCCTACCCTACTCTGTTTTAATCTCCAAACCAGTGAATTTTGGAAGGTTTGCTTGTGATTCATCCTATGTGGTCTGAGGTTCAGCAGAACCTAAATCTAGAATTTTTGCCTGTTACTAATTTTGGCAGAAACACAGAGTTGGGTCTTATGGGGTAAGCATAGCAAGACCTTTTTTCTTCTTCTGCCTCATCTGTGTGTGGACCTGCCCACTGATCTTTCTGAACCTTTTCCCTACTTACCCATAGCCATGGCTGCCTGTAGCTATCCTTCGGTCTTCTTCCTCTCCACCCAATCTTCCTTTGTGTTTTGTTCTGTGCCCTGCTCTGTTTTGTTTTGTTTCCTCCTTACTTCTTAATTTTAGGGGGGGGGGGGATCAAACATATGATTCATGGAAAATAGGTCCATGGTCTTATATGTGATCGAAGTATTGGATTTAAAACATGTATTACTCTTAGAACAAAAGCAGCCATATCATTTGTGGAGAATATTGGGTGTGGATAAAAGAACTGCAGTTAGAACTGTGTTTGGAATATCTATGGTATGTTCCCATTCAGAAATAAAGATATATAATTATTGGCGGAGACATACTTCTTTGGAAACTCCCCAAATTTTGCTTGATAGAAGAGCTAAAGGTTCAATTAGACTCTTCCTGGATAGTACAAGTTACAAATTACATTAAGAGTTGTAAGCTTCCTGCCACTTTCTTAGCAGCATCAGGAGAACAAGTTAAGAAAATTGATCCACAAAGAATCCTTGTTATAAAATCTATAGCTACTCTCAGCTTCTCTAGTATGCTGAAATGAATTAATTGCTTCATGTTTAGCATATTTATTTATTTAAATACCCAAGTATTCTATAAAGGTGTTTATTTATGAGAGCCAATTAGGTTAATGATTAAGATGCCAAGCTATAAAGTGGGAAATTATGAGTTTTAATCCTGCCTTAGACATGGAAGGCAGCTGGGTGACCTTGGGCCACTGGCCAGTCACTCTCTTTCGGCCCAACCCAATTCACCAGGTTGTTATGACTGTATGACTGTAACTTTGTTGCTTGTATCAGACCACCCCAAATAAATGACTACCCAGCGTTTGCCTGAAAACCTTCCCATAATTCCATAGGCCGGCTACTCCGCTGCTTAATAATTCAGGAAATTGTAAAGCTTTTCTTTACTGGTTCTTGTTTTGCCCTTAAATATAGCCACGATAGACCTTAAAGTATTAGAAAGCTGCTACTAGGACTCTTCTTCACCATCTCTTCTTGGGGTAAACACGTCCAGTTCTTTTAATTGTTCTTCATGGGATTTAATCTCCAAACTCTTTGCTATCTTTGTTGCTTTTCTCTTTTCAGTTCCTCTGCATTCAACTGATATTGTGATGACACAAACAAAGTTATGATTTGTCTAAGGGGAACTATCACTTCCTGGGATTTTGATGTTATGCCACTGTTGATGTAGCCCAAGATGTCACCAGCTCTTTTGGCAGCTGCAGCATGCTGCTGGGTCATGTTTTATCTGTAGACCACCAGACATTCTGCCTGTCTTGGAGAACAGTTAGACATATCAGTACTAACTGATATTATGCTGATGCCACGGAAGGAAAGTTCCTCTTGCCCCATTACTCTTCTTCATCTGACATGATGGTAGCATTTTTTTTTCTGGGCATGCGGATCATGAGAGGAAAGGTTTTTCAGCTAGCTTGAATGGCAAGGAGCCATTCAAAAGCACAGTCATTCATTCTTCACTGCAGTGAAATGCCAGCCGGTTGAACCAGGAACCTTGTATCAGCACATTATAGTTTGTATGAATTTCTGGAAGACGTTTATGTTTATGTTGTTATGGTTGGTGGCATTGCCTTTCTGAGGAGTGTGGTATCTTCCGGTGGAGGTAACACAAGACAGCTAAAGTGATGTTCTCTATATCCAATATCTGCATTTTCTGGCAAGAGATCTGAAGTAAAGATACTATCTGCAGTAACCAAAGGAGCTGTATTCGTGGCCAACTGCCAAGCACATGATTATATTTTATGCGAGTTAATTTGGCAGTCAAATAACTCACATCTTGGAAAATGACAGAAAATTGCAGCGATACCTTTTATTACAGACACTTCTGCTAATGAGTTATATACATGCCTATATCTTTGAGCACACACACACTCTCTCTCTCCCCCCTCCCTCTCTCCCTCTCCCCCCTCCCTCTCCCTTTCTCCCTCCCTCCCCCCCTTCCATGAAAGAATTACAGGAAGAATAAAATTGAGGTGTTCCAATGATATATACTATAGGGAATTGAAATATTTGAAAGGCAGTTGTGTCTGATTTCAGTTGTGAATCCTAGATATGCTTAATTTTGAAGAAAAGCAACATTTCAAAAACTCTTCTGGATACGACATAAGCCTACATGCTGTTGCAGGTGTTCAAGGAAAAGAATAAAAGTTACATGAGACTGAACATTCCTACTGAATGTATGGAGACAACCATGAAGCTTTCCTAGCAATAGAACAAAAGTGGTTCGTCTTCAAAAGTTTTATTGCAGGAGGAGGCAATATTCACACTCTAGCCTTGTCATTCTTTGCTGGTTTCTTTTTCAGTAACCTGCCTATGTATATGAAGAGAACAAAGTCAAATTTCCAATCATTACCAGTCCCAAATTACAAGGCAAAACACTGTGCTGAGATTTTATTCTGGTGAAGTGAAGTACCTTATTGTTCATGTGGCTGAAAGGTAGATACCAGAGCATCATGTCTAACCAATACTTTTTTTCCTATGTGGGACAGGACAGATAGAAACAAGACTGGTCTGATAGACAAACATGCACCACTAATGCTGACTTTTCAAAGGAATCTGTCAAGAAAGAAAACCAGAATTTTTCCCATTTTATCTTCTATCCATTCAAAAATAGTATTTTCCCAGCAGTTCAGGTGAATTTTGTACAACTGCTGGTTTCAGCCATAGACAACTCTTTGTTAAATAGTACTACTAAATGTCCATAATCTTGCTAAAAAATACAATTTTCAATTTAAATATATTAGAATAAAACTATTAACTTTTTAAAGCTAACAAATAGTATCTAGGAAATTAAGAAATGTGAAAGATACTAGTAAAAATTCTCTCCGAATTTCAGTTTCTTTATTTAGTTCAGAAATCCAAAATGATTTTTCACAAACTACTCTTAAAAATCCACAGAAATGTTCATCAGAAAGCAGAAGATAGTTGGACTTAGTTAATCTTCAGTTATATAAAGTGGGCAAAAGTCACATCATTGTATAGTCACAGCAGTCTGGGGATGTTTATAGAGAGACTTCTGTTTCTGCCATTTTCCCCCCTGCAACAATAGGTGAACATACAGTCTCATGTAGTAACAGGTCAGCCTTGGAAACAGAGAACAAAGGCTCTCCACAGAATCCCGGGATTTTGTGAGGCTATGAAGCACTTTTGCCAATTAAAAGCAAAAAAAAATCTTGTACCTTTGAAAAATAAGCCCAGTTCCATTAATTTCCTTTTACAGCTGGATTTTCTCCTTAATGACATTTTTCCTGCAATGGGTTTTTCTGGATAACAACATTCAAAATGATTTTCATAAATTTCCATGGGTAGAATTCTTAATTCTCAGTGGGGCTTGGAAGCATCTTGTAAAATAAACTATGTTGGGAGCTGTGTGATTTATCTTACACCATGCTCTCTTCCCGTTTAATTTTGTTTTGCAAAATAATCTAAAATATAAATGGCAAATATTGGACTCCCAAGTGAATATCCATGGGCAGACTGCTGTCCATAAACATTATATCTCATATGCAGTAATTCTAAGAAATGCTTCCATTCAAGGAAACTTTGAATCATAACAGTTCCCAGCAGTCATGCGAACCCCTTGTTTCTAAGAGTAAAATGGCCTCATATCCCCCAAATTTGAGCTTGTTTTCATCCTTTCTCCAAAAACATTTCACTAGGGCAATGAAAGATGCCATCTTCCACTGAAGATGATTTGTAGGCTGGAGAGTTTTGGTGTGTGCTGGGTCCAATAATGCTGTAAGAAATGTGGTAGGTGCCCTCAGATGCTCAGGAAGTTTATCTAACCAGGCAATTGCAACCTGTGTTATGAGTTATTTTCACAATATATGCTCAAGAGAAGCACTTAAAATACACCTGGTGTTTTAAGAAAGTCTGATACAAGAAAGTCAGAAGGACATCACACTCACTTGGCAAATGTTATGGTAAATGTTTTTGGCATTTCTGGTGAAGACCACAGATTGAAAATAGGCACTAACAGAACGAGATTCAAGGAGCTGCAACTTCTGATGAGAAAAGTTTATAGTGTTAAATAATAATAATAAAACCTATGCCTTTACTAAAGAATTTCAGCCTCTCCTAGCTAATAAATTCATACCCTATCTATAGTAAAGTTGTAACATCTTGAACTTTTTTCTCCCATCCCAATTGTGTATTCAACTTGAAGACATTCTCTTTTTGAATGGGAAAGATACTTATTGTTTGGTGGTGGAATAGTTTGGTTTTGATTTTCTCTTTGTTTTCTAGGTTAGACAGTGGTAGAATGTGCTGTGTGCAATCCTTAGGACCTCTGGTGGCACAATGGTTAAAAGGAAGTATTGCAGGCAAATTCTGTCCGCAGCCTGGAGTTCAATCCTGGCAGGGCTCAAAGTTGACTCAGTCTTTCATCCTTCCAAAGTCGATAAAATAAGGACCCAGATTGTTGGGGATAACATGTATATAATGCTTATGTTGTAAACTGCCCAGAGAGTGCTTGTGAAGCATTATGATGTGGTATATAAGCCTAAAATGATACCGGTGTTGCTATTGAGCCTTATCCATGCATGTTGAATATCTTTCTGGCTGGATGGCTCTAGTGTGCATGACACAATCCAAAAGCTACCCAGCCTGAAACTCTTTGCCCAATGTTGTACAAAAAGGTGAAAATAAGCCTTTTCTTACCACACTGACCCAGACCGATTCCACACCCCTGCTTTATTGGGGTAAAGCAGGTAGTGTCTTCATTTGGTTGAAGTGAATCATGTTGTTTCCAAGATGCATGACAAATAACTGTTCTGTTTCAATATTATTTGTTCTCTCAAATAATATTCTTTTTTTTAAGTAGACTTTTTTACTGTAGTGATTCATAAGTTAGTACTGGACAGACTACGACAGAATCAATGGATGAAGTCAGCAGACTTTTCAGGTGCACATGTGTTAATCTTTATCAAAGAAGAAGCATTAAGTCTATCTGATATGACCTGACCAAGAACTTTGCACCATGGAACCAAAGGGATTCTCTGGCTTGAGGCAAAGCTTCAACATGACTTACGTTAGTGTTTCTCAAACTGGCTGGGGAATTCTGGGAGTTGAAGTCCACTCATCTTAAACTCGCCAAGGTTGAGAAACACTGACTTACATAGAGATCTTGAAGATTCACACAGCCCTTATGTGAACTGGTTTCCTCATTTCCTGTCACAAAACATTGCAGCCATCTGGGCTATCTCTTTGGAGTAGAAGAACTCCAATGTTTACTTTTCTAAAAGGATTACTATAATCTCTTTTTTCCTCTAGTAACTATCTTCATATGTGACCAGCTCACATGCTGGAAAATGAGTGCAGGTGTGGGCCATGCTTTGTTGATCACAATCCCTTTTGCAGAGGAAGCTTTGAATATGTTTGACATAATCAGCGCACATACTTTGCCCACTCTCTTTCATAAACAGGCTATTTTCACGTTCTTTTCATGGGATCCGACAAGCGGAAAAATAATTAATGTTACCTCAGCCTAAGAGTGACCTAGCTGGGATCCAAAAAGGCAGCCTGTTGCATAAATGAATCATTTAACAGAGGGACAGAGAAAGATGACATGTATCATTTCTGCCACTGTGCATTGAAAGAAACTACAGGTTTGATGAAGATTAGTTGCTCTCAGAGCCAAAAGGAATTTCTTATGGAGGGAAGGCTATGTATGAGTTTCATGTTTCATTATTGAGGTAGGAGGGAGCACATTTGTGTGATGAGTACATAAATTGCCCACAAGGGGATTGTTAGACTTCATTTCCTGACAATTGTTCTTTTTGGTTGCAGATTATGGAAACTGGAACTGGATTCCAACAATGAGAAAGTTCTACTGGACTTCTCCTGGAGAGATATTAGAAATAAAATGATAATTCTGTTCTCATTCTAGTCTAAACCATCTAATGACCATAAACAATACCAGAATAGAATAAGAAGAGATAGGCCAAGAGATAGATCTTATTTTTGGCAGGTTCTCCTATGCACGTTATATTGAAAAGAACAGGAATGGGGAAGAGTGTCAAGCTACTATGGGGTTATTGTTCTTTGCAGGATGAAAGGGGGAAAGCTGCAAAGACAACTTTTAAAAACATGGAAATGCATTGTACTCAACTGAGTTCTTCCAACTTATTTACAAAACATGAATGACTCCTGTACAAATATTGGTTTCATCTGGTTATTACAGCAAATAAATTCAATGAAGCACATCAAGTTATCTCTGGAAATGAGATCACTCAGCATTTGCATTTAGATATTCCTCATAAGACAATAATTCCCAAGGATTGGGGAGGGGGGGAGACTGCATGGAAAAGACATTTCAATCGCAACCATACAGCTATATGAACTGTAGAGAGGTTCGTTTTCTGGAGCTTTAAAAGTATTATTAGACAATAGGTAAAGGCAAAGGTTCCCCTCGCACATATGTGCTAGCCATTCCCAACTCTAAAGGGCGGTGCTCATCTTCATTTCAAAGCTGAAGAGCCAGCACTGTCCGAAGATGTGTCCGTGGTCATGTGGTCTGCATGACTAAATGCTGAAGGTGCACGGAACGCTGTTAACTTCCCACCAAAGGTGGTTCCTATTTTTCTACTTGCATTTTTGATGTGCTTTCAAACTGCTAGGTTGGCAGAAGCTGGGACAAGTAACGGGAGCTCACTCCATTATGCGGCACTAGGGATTCAAATTGCCGACCTTTCTGATCAACAAGCTCAGCACCTAAGCTACTGAGCCACCACATCCTTCTATTATTATTAGACAATATGATAATTTTAAAGGAAAAGCGATACACCAACTTTAACTCTTTGTTGTCCCTAGGGGTTGTCTCAACTTTTGCAATTTAGTTCTAGTAACAAGAATTGTATACATAGTCTTCAACTTACAACAGTCAACTTACAACAGACTACAACATAGTCTTCAACTTACAACAGTTTAATGACCGTTCAAAGTTACAATGGCACTGGAAAATGTGGCTTA
Organism: Thamnophis sirtalis; assembly: GCF_051295495.1. Lineage (NCBI taxonomy): Eukaryota > Metazoa > Chordata > Lepidosauria > Squamata > Natricidae > Thamnophis > Thamnophis sirtalis. The sequence goes on along the minus strand of NW_028261384.1, from coordinate 88,874,702 downwards.
TGATGATTTTTCACAGTTAAAACCTTTGCAGCATCCCTCCAATACTGTGATCAAAATACAGATGCTTGGCAACTGATCTGTATTTAGGACTGTTGCTATGTCCCCTTTAATGAACTTTTCATAAGCAAAGTCAATGTGGAAGCCAGATTTACTTAACAATTGCGTTACTAATTTAGCAATTGCAGTGATTCATATAACAACTGTGGCAAGAAAGGCGGTAAAATGGGGCAAAACTCACATAACAACAGAAACCTTGGGTTCAGTTGTGGTCATAAGTCAAGGACTATCTGTAATGGATGCAGAGAAGTAACTGAAGAAGATACTATCTGGCCACACTCTCCTGTTGCATTCAATACTTGAACTTACAGTATGTACTCTACATGGATTGCTGACAGAGAAAAGAGGACATGAGCCCATCTCCCATCAGAGCCAGTTTTCTAACAGCCCTTGATAACATGGCTATATCAATCACTTAAAAGTATATTTTACCACCAAAAATGGAAAGATATGTTTGACTCTGAAGCTCATGAATCAGTCATATATATATATATATATATGTAATATAATGTAATAAAAGTATACAGAACCAAGAATACAAGAAATGAAATAGGAAAGATGAAAAAAACCTGCAATTATGCTTTCTACTCTTCTTTCCATCAAGAAATTATCATTTTAAACTTTCCCTCAAACTGTCTTTTTTAATTACCAGATAACAAAATCATTGATTAAATTTTTAATTCTTCAACAAAAATGTAAAAAACCCAGTCAAAGAAAGGTCATGTGATACCTTTTTGCAAACATCTCATAAGCAAAGCCACTTAACAAAGCCAGATTCACTTAACAATCGTGTTACCAATTTATCAACTGCAGTGATTCACTTAACAACGGAGGCAAGAAAGGTGGTAAAGTCTTTTATTGCTTTTTCTTCGACCAAACTAGTCAGCCTTGCCATTTCAGCAAGCTCAGTTAACTTTATGATCCAATTTTCCACTGTAAGAATCGACTTCATGAATTAGAATGAATTCGGGGGTGGGTTCCTGTTTCTTTTATTGCCAGTTCACTCAGGAATGAGCTTCAGGCGTGCACGCATGTGTGCATGCACAGAAGTAAAAAAAAATTGCTTCTGTGCATGCGCAGAAGCAAAAAACAAGATGGTGGCACCTATAGTACTGCCAAAAGTACCAGTTTGGGCGCATGTCCAGCCGAGTTATTACCAAGTCAGCAGAACCGGGCCAAACTGGTAGGAACCCACCTTTGGATGAATTGGCTTAAAAAGGAAAATATTTAAGTCCTCCACGTTTACATTGATAGCAGAGAATATTTAACTGATACATTCACCAGGAAGTTTTTTTGCCGCAGGGGCAGAGGTGACATTCAGCAGGTTCTGACCGGTTCTGGAGAATCAGTGGTGGAAATTTTGAGTTGTTCGGTGAACTGGTAAATGCCACCTCTGACTGGCTCCTCCCCCATCTGTTCTCTGCCTCCAGAATCCCAGCTGATTGGGAGGAAATGGAGATTTTGCAGTAACCTTCCCCTGGAATGGGGTGGGTGGGTGAGGATTTTGCAGTATCCTTCCCCTGCAACGCTCACCAAGCCACTCCACGCCCACCAAGCCAAGCCAACACAACTGGTAGTAAAAAAAATTGAATCCCACCATTGTGCAAGGCTATCCTTGAAATGAAATATATCCGTCTGGAGGATGCTGGAAAAGGAAATTCAGGTTTGGGTTTTGCTTGGAAGAAGCAGGCTTCAGTTTGCTTCTTTTTTTGTTAAGACTTCATACTTATAAATAAATTTTTGCCCCCCTCCAAAAGGCACAATTTTACAATATTTTCTTTGCATATACATCTTCTGATAATCAATATAATTAGTCAGTTAGCTAGGAAGGAAGGAAGAAATGCAGGTACCGGCAGCTGTTGCAAAAAAAAAAAAAAGCTATTTTTCTCCTGGTCCTGCTTGGATTAATAGATTCAGTTCCTAAATAATTGATGCCTTATCAAAAGCAGAAAGGATTTGCAAATGAACACATGTATAGTATAATATATGTGAAGCTTTTTGAAAATCTGCAAAAATTTAAAGCAATGTTTTTCAAATTTGGAGCTTTAAGATATATGAACTCCAACCCTTGTAGACACTCTTCAATCTCTTTCAAGGCCAAGTTTGAAAACCACTGATCTAAAGGAAATTGAAGATCACAACAATTTAGGGGAAATATCAAAGGTGCATTCAGATCTAGTTTTAGGTCACTAGCCTATGTCTGAAATATAAAAAGGATCAGGTAGACCCATGATCTCTTTCTTCATTTCATTCCACCCCTCCCAAAAGTTTCAGGGTGGTTTAGAGAATATTTGAGCTGGGAACTGGGAGCAGTGCCATCTGCATGGAGTGCTTTGCTCCTTAATTCTGCTTGAAATATTTTGTCTGAAAAATGTTCCTTTATAAATCTCTGTCAGGGTTTTTATGTGTTAGGAAATTTGCTTAGGAAAAAAGAAGCTGAGATTCCCATTGGAGATGAAGGGAACTACATTTTGTCACATTCACAGATGCTCTTACTGTACGTGGGACATAGGCTTCATCATGTTTAGAACAGACTCATTGAAATCAATGGGAGTTTATGATTAATTAGTCTGAGTGATTTCAGAGATTCTGTTTTACAAACAACAACCGGCATTTCCCACTTGCATATAACTATAGCGCAAATATAAACTGGTAAGATTTTTCTTTCTGCTAGGTCCTGAGAATATTTATGTATTTATTTTCATTCAGACTTTATTACCTTATAGATGATTCAAGCACTGAAAGTACATAATAGTCCCTCCTCCTCCTTTCCCCACACAATAACCCTGCAGAGTTATTGTCTAAGGTAGGACTAGAACTCACAATCTCTTGACTTCTAAGAAAGCACCTTAAACACCAAACTGGCTCTCACATTGCCTTCATTTTATCTTCAGTTCATGGGCCCTCACATCCTTGATATAAATTGTTTCAACTCCTACCCTCAAAATGATTCTATAGGGCACTGCACACCAGAACAACTAGACACAAGGAGAGCTTTTTCCTGAATACCATCACTCTGCTAAACAACTAATTCCCACAACATTGTCGAACGATTTACTAAGACTTTATTACTATTATTCTTCTCATCCTTCCTATTACCTATCTCCTCCCACTTATGTCTATAATCATATTGCTTGTATTTCTATTATTTATATTGTTCTGTTTGTTTCTTAGTATGATTTGATTGCTTATTAGTCATCTATGACTATCACTAAGTGTTGTATCTTATGATTCTTAATGAATGTATTTTTTTCCTTTTTTTTCCTTTTATGTACACTAAGAGTTTATGCACCAAAGACAAATTCCTTGTGTGCCCAATCACACTTGGCCAATAAAGAATTCTATTCTATTCTATTCTATTCTATTCTATTCTATTCTATAAATAACTCCCAGAAAAAGGTCATCCTTAACAGTAAGGTAAAGGTAAAGGTTCCCCTGCACATGTGTGCTAGTCGTTTCCGGCTCTAGGAGCGGTGCTCATCTCCATTTCTAAGCCGAAGAGCCAGTGCTGTCCAAAGATGTCTCTGTGGTCATGTGGCTGGCATCATTATGTGCCGAAAGCGCATGAAGTACTTTTACCTTCCCACCAAAGTGGTCCCTATTTTTCTACTTGCATTTTTTATGTGTTTTCGACCTGCTAGGTTGGCAGAAGTAACGTAAGCTCATTCTGTTATGCAGCGCTAGGGATTCAAACTGCTGAACTGCCGACCTTCTGATCAATAAGCTCAGCGTCTTAGCCACTGAGCCATTGCATCCCTTAACAGTACTTATGCTGAAATAATGCTTTCCCCCTTATTCCAATTCTAGGATATCCTCAAAGTGTATAAAAGATTTATTAACTATGCCAGTAGTTTTGTTTGGTAACATTTTGTTACTTTAATGGGAAGTCAAGGTAGGGTAGAACAACAAAATTAATGATAGTATTTTTCTTGTGATCATTAGAAGTCAAAATTGCAAGAGTATATCTGTTTTATTTTGGCCATTGTCCTGTGTGCAAATTCATTGGAGAAGTCAGTGATGCTAGGAATGGATCAAGAAGAAGGGGCAAGCAAAGAACTCACTGGATTGATACCATCAAAGCTGATACAAAGGTGAACATACAACAACTGAAAGAAGCTACACTTGATAGGGTGGCATGGAGAACACTTGCCTATAAAGTCACCGAGAATCAGTCATGAATGAACAATAGAGAATGAAATGATCTTTTCTTGTGGCTCAAAGAAGAATGGATGGCATTTTAATTCAGCCAAGAAGGCCCTAAATCTGACTCCAGCCCTCTATTCCATAATGGCTCCTTGATTAAATTATATGCTATCACAAATGTGACATTTGCATTTTAGCATGCTAATTATTTCCTATGCATACATTGAATTTCTCATATTAGCCTATTGTTACTACCCGCATAAATTCTTTTTGTACAAAACAAACCTATCATTCTGTTTAAAAAGCCTAATCTATTCTGACTTTGCCTCTTGGGAAAACCAACCAATAATAAGCACAAGGAATTGATGTAATAGGTAATATGTATTGCTTATCGCAGACATTGAGCTTCAAAATGGTTTGAAGGTCCAGTTAGATGGTGTACAAAAAGGCTGCAAAACATTCAAGAATATCTGTGTACTTGATTCTTCCACCAACCCAGCCCACTCTTTTTCCCGGTGGTGCAAAAAATCAATGTCTTTTAAAAATAAGACATACCTAAATCCTTTATGGAACCATTATATTTTAAATAACATATTTCTGTTCCTGCCCCAAAGCTGATTTTCCTTAGGGAAACTTGGTTTCTAATAAGAATTTGACCCCCTTTCATTCTCTTAAACAGAGCTGGAAATATCAGAGAGAGAACCATGGCCATTCCTGATGGAGAAGACAGTTTGTGTTCCTTTGTTCTTCTACCTCCCTCTGTCATTGCTTTGCCCTTCTTGAAAGGTGAAAAGGGAGCAAGCACAATCTTGGAATCTGTGGCAGACAGAAATTTTCAACACTTCTTTTGAAGAGAAAGAAGTCCGACTATCGGATTTTTAAAATGTTGTTTGTGACAAATGGAAAAATACACAAATAAATTGAATGATTGCCTCAAGCATTTTAAAAAAATCATCAAAAAAGGAAACTATCACTCAACTCCGATGACCTGCTGAACTACTGCCCAGAATCTCACCTCCACTGTTAAGGCAGGCCTGAACACAGCTAGGAAATAGACCCCAATGCTATTTTTCAGCTGCCATTGTTTGAGATCCACCTCAAACAAGAGGTTAGAATCAACATCATCAACAACAGCAATGTCCATTATTATGCCCAAAGGCTAGGAATATTAAAGACAAATAATACAAAACATTGGATTCCAAGGAAGTCAACAAATAAACCAATTTATAATTCTGGGACAATTTGTATTACTTAGTTGGGTTACTTTTAGTGCCACTACATTGTATTTTGTCATCATCTGGGTTATAGACAATTTGAAATTTGAGGAAAATTAAATTCATATACAAGCTATTTGTTCTCCCAGGGTGCCAATGAACTAGGGCTAATATTTCATCCATCTCAAACAAGCAGCTCTTGTTGGTATATAATAGAGGTGCTCATCAGCCAGTTCTGACAGGTTCTGGAGAACTAGTACTGGAAATTTTGAGTAGTTCAGAGAACTGGCAAATAGGCTGGCCTTGCTCCCGCTGCCTCCCAGCCTCCCAGCTGATCTTCTTTTGTTGCCCTGAACAGGAGAATGGAGCTGGAAAGCAAGTTAGTCGGGTGGGAAGGGAATGAGGATTTTGCAGTAGCCTTCCTCTGCTACACCCACAAAGCCATGCCATGCCCACAAAGCCACACCCACATAACCGTTAGTAAAAAAAAATTGAATCCCAAAATTTGATATATAAGGACTAAAAAGACAAAAACCCTCCACCACCCCAAAAAATGTGACCCACTCACAGAAACACATTGACAACGGCAAATTCATCTAACCACCTGACCCAAATGCCCGAGAAAACAGCCACATCTTCAAAGCTTTTTGAAAGATTAATAGAATTGGGACCATATGAATCCATTGAGAGTGCATTTCCATAAGGCAGGTGCTGCCACAGAGAAGCCATAACTCCAGGGCCCAATAAGATTGTTGGTAGAAAAGAATTGCCTTTTCACTAGATCTGGTGGAGTGAGCAGAGATCTTAGAATATCTTCGCTTAAATCAGTGGTAGTCAACCTGGTCCCTACTGCCCACTAGTGGGCGTTCCACCTTTCATGGTGGGTGGTAGGGATTTGCTGTAACTCTGCTTTATAAATTTTATAAAGTAAAGTTACTTCTCTACTTTATAAATCACCATTACTGTGGAACCAGTGGGCAGTTAGAAAATTTTATTACTAACAGAGATACAAAAGTGGGCGGTAGATATAAAAAGGTTGACTACCCCTGACTTAAATAGTGCCAAAGGTAAAAAAAATATGCTTAGCCCTCACAAACACAGACAAAATATTTCTTTAACTTGGAAAAGTTAAGTGAGGATAGATAATTGGCTGCTTCCCAGAAGCTTTTTGCCACCAAAATCCTGCTTTCTTTCGCAAAACTGTTGACTTGCATCTAAAATTTAATATTGTTTAATCTTTCAAAAAGTATATGTGTGGCATGATCGTACCCCCGATATTCTATAAACCCTGCCTTAAACCCAAAATCATTAATTTTTGTTCTATAATATTGCTCCAGCTTGATGGAAAAATATTCATCAATATTAATGTAAGTAAACCTGAAGGGAAGAATTGGATCTTTAGCCAACAATTGAATCATACTCTTACCTCAATATTAGGAAAAGTTCAGAGAATTAGCTACTGTCTGGGTGCAGCAAACATAAACCTCAGAAATTTGATTTGAATGACCTGTAAAAACATCCTGCCCATCTAGCCTCTGTACAATACAATTTAGATTTAGAGTAGGTTAACTTAGAATAATTATCAGGCAGATGGTATTAGTTTGCCTCTTTTAGTAAAAAGATACAATTTAATTGCTGTTGTATATTTTGATTAATTTTGATTAAATTATGGCATATTTTGATACTTTGACCCTTTAGCTGATACTGAGTTTGGATTTTTGGAAATACCAACTTATTCCATCTACAATATTGGACCATAGAGCGCTATAGGGGAGTAGGGAGAAAAGACTGCATTTCTTTCACATAGCAGCCTCAAGATCTTACAACTTACTAATTTGGCAAAGTGCCACAGAGAGAAAGTCAGGTGCCATCTTAGATATGGCATTTTCTAGAGCTGATCATGTCATCATGTTTTGAAGATTTTATTATTTGGGAAGATTTTAAATCAATCTGATATGTAACTCTAGTAATTTTACCATGTAGTAGACTATTAAAATATGTATTAGCTACCCTGCTCTGGTTAAGGAACTATATTGTATAGAAAATAGGATGCTAAGATAGCCATTAGATAGCTGCAATTGTTTTGTCTTGTCTTGTGAACAAGGCTATAAGATCACACAGCCCATGAATAATCTGATGAGAAATTGTTATACTCAAGTGACTTAATATTCGTATCTTGGTTTTGAAACATTCATGAAACATTTGATGTACATCAACTGCACTATCTGATAAGCCTTCAATATTCTTGTAAGGAACTGTAGGCCTACAGTTCCATTTTCATATTAAAAATGAGACCACAGACTGAAGGAAATTAAGCTAGTATAAGGCAATATAAGGTCAACATAGATAACATAATGGAGGAGGAAAAAATGAGCTGGGGAGTTATTTTTATCAGAATATTTTTTTAAGGAAATGATGCAGTTAATTTAAGTTAATATAATTGAGATCCCTGAAAAAACATAATTCAAACTTATTGTTTGCATCTTCTAGTAAAACACCAAACCTTAATTAATGTTGCCAATAATAAGTGATCCTAGTCACAGTTTTTATGTAGAAAAATTACACCATATTTAATGTCTAACATTAAATTGATTCATGATTTATATGGTCAAATCAAGCAATATTTTTTTATATTTGTGGGATAGTATCTATGCCTTCCTTTTGTAATTAAAGTACAGGGTGAATTTTACTGAGAACTCAGCACATGGGGAAATTTGATCCTTTCCTTCCCTTTACAATCTTAGCAAAACTATCCCTCCTGTGTGGCAATTAAGCTTAGGAAACTATGAGGGAGGGGTGTCCTATGGTTAATTGTCACTTGGGCAGAGGGGGATTTTCATCAAGACTGCAGGCAGAAAGGGAGAGGTCAGGCCTCCCCATGTGCTTCTAGTCTTACTAAAAATCATTTTTTCCCCATGCTTGGTTTTGTTCTCTTTTTTAAACTGATGGTTGCTAACTGAAGCATAAAAGTGTTTGGCCCTAGACTTTACTGGGTCAGCCTGTGAGGAATAAAACTCCTGTTCAAACAGATTCCACCAGTCTGCAGCGTAAAATTTGCAAATATTTAAAGGAAATTGAGCAGAAGCAACTGTAATTGCAGTTGCTAGACAAAAGCCACCTTGACTACAATAATAACTGATGGATCCTCCTTCATACCAAAAACATTTTCCTATGACTGTATATTAGGTAATCCCAGACATTTGCTGTGAATAGATGGCTTTCTTTGCTACAGTATGAAAGAATGGAGATTCATTTTACAGGTTACATGATGAGGTTGTTTTTACACCATTTTCATATGAGCTATTTCTTTTTTTGCAACAGTTTTTGCTATCTTTGTCTCTGTATTTATCTAGAACAAAATTTAGATTCACCAGATATTTACATGTCACAAACATATACGTAACTTCATGCCTGCTGGAGGAGATTGGTTCAGAATACTGGGAGGAAATTAGATTATGTTGCTCAGATTCTTCCAATTTTGCTTTTAAGCATCATAAACAACAACACTGCGTTCACGCAGATACCTTTTGCAACTGTATTTAAGTATGGTTACAGACTGGACCAGTCTTTGTCAATCCGATGTCCTGGTTCCAGATGATTTAGAGTCAAATCAAAAGTTCAGATTTGGGGGCACTTGGTTAAATACTTTTCCGAATTGTAATACTAGGATGTCTTATATTTCTGGGCCTGGGCAGCTCCTGTTCCTTCTGTTGTCCTATTCTCTATGTATTTTCAGTTCACTAGTTAACTTTCTGAGTCTACTTTTAACTGCTTGATCTGTTAGGGTGGGAATCTTCTCTCTGATTGTTTCCTAGGCAGCATCTCTTCCCCTTGTTCTCACACATTCCATTACAAAAAGGAAACCCCGGGTCTTTTTTTGGCTTTTTTGGCCTAGCAGACTGCTCCACAAAGCGCATCCCACCATTGTGGTTTTAGAGTTCTTGGGGAGAATAAGTCCTGGAAGGGCTGCTTGGGGTTCTGTACCTCTGATCTAACAGAATCAACTCTGTAATTTATTACTAGAGCTTCTTTGACATCTCATATAAACACCCAATTAGAATTACATGGTGCTACTGTACATCCAAAGGTTCTGTTCTTATGCAACTATCAACTATAGTAAGGCTGCAATATTTGATATGTATTTTTTTTGGGTGTAATTCTATGCCAACCATTTGGATATATAAAAATGCATTATGCTTTATGCTCAAAGAGTAATATGAAACATATCATGTAGCATTTCTGAATTTAAATATGTTTATCAACTGAATATTTTTTAAAAATCAAAAATAGTGTCCCTTCCCTGGGAGGTTTGTTTGAGTCGTAATCCAATGTCTTTCAGGCTACAAATGTTTTGACATCCATATTGGTTTAGGAATGAGCAGATAATTCTAATAATCAATCATTATATCAAGAACAACTAATTGACATAATTCCTTATCTGCACTTACCTATCAGGCTAGGATAGTGAGAGCTATAGTTCAGCTCACCAATCAAACTCCTACCCGTCTCAAATACATCTGTTCCTTAGATCAGGATGAGATGACAAAGACAACTATCACTAGAACTAACATAGATTGTATTCACAATGTTTGCCTTTAGCAGGGACGAACATTTAAGGGCAAAATAAAGTTTTAGAAAACCCTGACCTTATTGTATTTTCCTGAAAACAGCACTTTTCTGAGCAAATAGGGTATGTGGTATATCTTTTAGAAAGCTATCAAGCAGGAATACCTTCAAAATAAAAGTGGCAATATATTTCTTTAACTTTATTAACCAATAGGTAATTTGACTATTGTAATATTAAAAATATAAGTTGCTCCAGCCCAGAATTCATTTTTATTAAAATTCCAGTTGATACTAATTTAGATAAATGTAAGCTACTTTTGATACGATGCAGAGATTGGAGATTTAAGACTTTTATCAATTCAAGAAGAAGAAGAAATCATACATACAAACTGGACAAACTGTCCAATCAGAATGAAAAAGTCTGACTGTGCTATTTTGAGACTTATTTCTGTGGCAGATCACTAAAATGCAGTGGTTGGTTAAAAAATGGGAACATTGCAATTGTGGTTTCATTTCTATTCATCCTATCTATCCATCCATCCATCCTGTTTAGAAATAAAAAACATACAATGGAAAAGTTGAAGAAGTGTATAAAAATGTAACAACTTGAAAATTTTATTAATAAACTATTGAAGAAAAATACAAACTTTCCAAAAACATTTTAAATAAGTATTATTTCATAATGTACAAATAAAGACATGTAAGAATACATATATAGTGTAGCCTATTACAAAATAGCATGTATTTTGAAAAATATTCAAGATGTTTCTTCTGCTGAAAATGGAAGGTTAAAAGTGTGTCTTTGGCAGAAAGCCCTATCAAACTCATGTTTTCACAAAAAGTAGTTTTTAATCCTAGCAACTAGGCAGTCACGTGTAGTATGGAAAAGAAGGCTCCCAGGAAGATATTCCACACTTATATAATTATTGTTATATAATTGACCAATTCAGAATGTGGTATTTTTCAGAAGCCATACGTTGAAAAACTACAGCTCTTCACACAAGAAAAAAATCATCCCAACACAAGTTTTATTGGGACAAATAAGTTTTCTCAATGCTGGAAGTTTCTGATATGGCAGAGGATCAAATATTTGATTTTCCCCATCCACATCTGAAATAATATAATCCCAAACCAACGGAACTGAATGACTTCACAGCTGTCCTGGGTGCACCAATTTTCATGGAATTTGTTTCCATGAAAATATATGTAGTAATAATAACTTCATTATAAAAGAAGTGGTTCATACCGTTCTCTTGTACAAAAGTGCACAGTAATTTTGTCATTAATTACTAAACTATGTCAGTAATACAGTTTTTAATCTAAGACCTGTGATTTACCAGACTGAACTCAAACTATGTTTATAAGCCACTGATATTCAATAAATTTTATCATTTAAATTTGATGGTTGCCTGAGGACGGGTGAACCGGATTTCAGTAGATTGTCAAACAACTGGCAGGCGTACTGTAGCATTTACTGCAAGCTTCATATCAGTTATCATTATCAAAAACATTCAGGGTTATATTTAAACTAAAGGGACTTCATAAAATCTGTTTTCTGTTTCTTTTATACCATGGTGCATAAACAATGGCTCAAAAACTAAAGAAAATGAGACCAGCAAGCAATGTACTATTTTTATATATTTAGTTTCAATCCCTGAAATCTTTCTAAATCACTCCTTCCAGAGAGCCTCAATAATCAAAATTATGTTGCATCTTCACAATAGATAGAAACAGCAGAAAACTGTACAGTGTTTTTCAAACAGCACGTTTCCAAAACCTTTTCTTCTCCTGGGACTTCCAGATGTTTGATGCAGACTTTGTTTTAAAATTAGAAAAACGAAGCAGCTCTCTGGTCTGTCTTGCTAGCTCAGGGCAATCAGCCTTATACTTCAGTGCCTTCCCGGGCATAAATGAGGCTGTTGACTGTGAAGTTGTATAAATGATTATACTGTCCTGATTGACCTCCATTGCTAGGATGGAAATGGCTATAGTAGGTGCCAGCCGGACCCGAGACTCGTTGCAGCTGCTCAGTCGAAGGAGGATCCTGGTTGAAACTGCCACCTCTAATTGGGCCGGCAGGGTGGCTTCGATGCTGCAGTTCAGGAAGACGAGGCCCACTGCTGAGGGAGTTCATGCCACTGAAAAAGGTGCTGAGGCAGCTTGGGGTCGGTGGGGCAACCACAGGTGGAGAGCTGCTCTTTGCGGTGTCCCTCAGAGAGGCTGTTGGCTCCAGAACTGAGGAAGGGCTGTCACTGCAGGGCTTTCCAGGGTCTAAAGCGATGGGGATCCCTTCCTGAGTCTTCAGGGTCCCCAAGGTCGAAACACCAGATGCCACTCCAGAGGCACTGAGATCAGAACGTCTCTTGCGCTTGCGGCGAAAATTCCCATTGTCAAACATTTTCTCACAGTTTGGGTCTAAGGTCCAGTAATTTCCCTTTCCTGAAGAATAAGATAAAAAGTTTGAAAAGAAGAATCCATTCCCAAAGCAAGTGGAATCCCATACTCCCCAGCTTTAAACATCAATGCTCCTTTTGTATGGCTCGGTCAAAATACTGCTCCCCAAAAGGAGAGAAACCATAAAAAAAGGAAAGAAATCCCAATCTCTAGACAAGAAGGAGAGCAATGAAGAGCAGAGCTTCTTCATTCAGTCTATGTACTCCACAGACTCTCTAAAATAAATTAAATCTTAAAAAGAGATGCTTTGAGTAACAAAGGGAAAGTGGGGGAAATATAGAAAATAATCAATACAACTCAAATCCTATTACACTGGCTGCAATTAAAGTAGATGTATATCTTTTACAATTGACTCCAGACTGTATACCTACAAAGTACAAAGCACAGTCTCTCCTGTGTGAACATTGATTAAAACCAGAAGGAATAAATTTTAAAACAAATTTCCATTGTGGCTACTCTAAAGATTGACAAAGGATAGAGGGTGCCTTCTTTAATGAACAATAGCTGGCTCATTTGCTGCTCTGCATACTGGTTCCCAAGAAATTAAAGACTGTAGAAACCATTACACAGCATGTATGGCCACACCACAAATGATTTGATTATGTTACCTCCAGATATGGATTTGTGGCCTCTTTATATGGGAAGATTCATGAGTTGGTGGCAATGCATAATTGCCAACTGTGCATTGCAAAGTTCAGAGCTATGGATCTTCTTGGTGAATGCCAGGGAGTTCAACCTAGAACATTGGTGAAGCATGCACACAGCCATGCAGGACAGTGGTGGGTTTCCATTTTTTTTACTACTGGTTTGCTTATGTGTGCATGTATGTGTGTGTGACATTTCTGCATCTGGACGGGTGGGCAGAGTCTCTTGCCACCGCCACTACAGGTTCGCCTGATCTGGGCCGAACCGGAGCAACCAACCTGATGTAAGAGTGGATCAGTTACCATCCCAGCTATTTCATCTTGTGCAAGAATCTTCATTGTGCTGTTGCCCACTAAGTAGCTAACTGTGGAAAAATTTAGCATGGGAAGTGCAGCTGGCTGGTGTATTAGGATTTGTACAAGTAGAACATAAAAACACTAAGGAAAGAAGAATATTATATATGTTGAAAAACATGAATTGTGAAGAATAGGTTGCTAAAGTTTCGCAAGAGAAAAGTGTCACATAACCTTGTATGTGAAATAATCCTTTGGAAATGTCCATGTATAATCAAAATGTACAATTATAATTATTATCATTACTTACATGTACTAACTTAATCCATAGATTTATTGTGGGTTAAATATCTTGTTGATTGTCTCTGAGTATCAAATGCTAAACTTGGGATAAACAGGAATATAGCTCTGACCAGGAAATTGTATAGAATGGAGGCTGATGTGAAGATATCTGTGTTTTTTTTTTTAATTTCCTATATTATACATTCCAGATCTAGTTACAAAAGAGAGTTTCAGGAAGAACAGATGAGAGGGAGGCTAGCATTTAATTTCAGGACATAATATTACTGAGGATATCTGAAATCCTGTCAGTTAGGCGACACATTGAAAGTGATCTGAATATTTTCTCCCTTCACCATCAAATGTATATTTCTCCTAAAATCATATCCAATTCAATAAGAACTTCTTTTATATTAAGTAATTAAGATAAAAACTTTACCATATAACAAATACTACGATGGGAGTCACAGCTGTTGTTTTCTTAATGCTATATTCAATTTTAGAGGAAAAAGCTAAATAATTTTATGCTTATAATACTGATCAGTTATAATTACCGTCCAACTGTTTTCAATACTATGGGCTATAAATAATAATGCCAAATTTTAATTATATTATATAAACATCACTGTATTAAGATAATACAATTATCAAGTTTTATAATAGTACAATAAAAAGGATGGAGTGGAGAGAAAATGCTTCACAATCTAGGCACACCTCAACATTTGGCTATAAATTAATCCAAGTTACACCCAGAATAATTAATTGTATCTGTGTTCATATTGTTCAAAAACCCTTCACATGTGTATGCATGTACACACCCACAGATCCTCATGCTAATTTTTAATTGCCATTTTGACACCATAAATGCAACACTAGTTTTCAGAATGTTTTCAGAAGTGTTTTCTTTTTCCTGCCAAAATTTTACTCCATATACACAAATTCTTTTAAACCCACATGAAAAAAAAACCCCTCTTTTCTGCATAACAGACTTGTCATTCTCCCTAATCAATTACTTTCATTCAGATTAAGGAAACCAAATTAAGTAGTGCATTCGCCTTGGGATTCTGAAATTCATCTATTGTAGCCACCGTTGCAGCATATAATTTCTGTATTCAAATGCTGCCTCTGAAGTTGCACAAAATCAAGATCATGCAAGCCATGGTTAATGAGCTACAGATGACACCAATACCTGCCTTGTTGCCCTCAAACATCCATGGGGCTCATACCCCAGGTTAGTAGAAAAACAAAAGCAATAAAGTGTGCTTCTGGTTTCAAAAAAACTAACCTTATATGACATGCCCACTGCTACTCATGCCCATAAGAAATGGGGGGGGCAAACATAAAAAGAGTTTGCTGTGATGTGATTACAGCTTCCTCTTGCCTTACAACCCATCTAAAACAAGAGGGAAAAGTATAATCCTTGGCTATTAGAAAATCTGCCTGCCCCTTCGCAACAGCAACTTTGCCCTGAATATGCGAAGTGTTGGAGAACTAGTAATCAATTGTTTCAACTATTCCCTGATTTCCTACTTTTCTTCTGGTTAAACCTGAGGTTTACTGATCCTGTGGGGAATTATTTAGAGAAGACAAAAATTAACCATTAAACAACAGCATCTTTAACATTCTCACATGTGGAAGTTTATATGTGTTTTTTTCCCATTAGTTTGTGGCCTGGCAGGAAAAACTACATTGCAAAACTCCTTTGCATTACAAATGCATCTGCTCAGCTTTCTCTCCAGTTTTAACAATGGCCTGACAAGAATCCAAGTAATCTGATCCTGACATATAGAAGGTTTCATTATCTCTACCAGTAGCCACTTGATTTTGTTGAACTGATTGTTTGTTAATGATGAGTCATTCATCTTTACGTTTGGCATTTTATGTTTCTGATTCTTTTCCTTTTCTTGCAGATACAAAATTCAAAAAGCAAACAAGAAGAAGAGTCATATCACTTACAACAGACAACACCCCTAAACATCTATGTACTAAATGAAGCTGGGAACAAAATATGCCTGCCTTAATTTTGAAAACAAACCCCAATGATAAATTCAGTATTAATTCAGATAATAACTTTGATTATGCAAGAATTCAAATATCCCCTATTCAAATATGAGTGTAATGCTATAGAATTTTCAAATTCTCCTTTGTTTGTAACTTCTCTTTCCAATCACCACCTAATCAAAAGGTCTACTTAGGGGCTGGAAACTAAATTCATAAGTAAATTTCAAAGCATCTGGCACTTAGGGGGAGAAACATAACTTTCAACATAATTTATCCCTCAAAGAAACTTATGGTAAATATGCTTTGTTTTTCAAAAATAAATGCTTTAACAATTACTGCAGCCCTTTGGAAATGCAAGTCTATTTTCCCACAAAACTGCCTCATACACACATACACACACACACACACACACACACACACACACACACACACACACACACACACACCCACCAGAAAGTATGGGTTATAGAATTTCTTTGCATAATATTTTAAGTATAATGCTTGTTAAGTTATCTGGATGAATTGTAACAAACACATACTTTGTTTCAGAAACGGGGAAACCTTTTTTTTTTTAAATTATAGAAGACAATATTAAAATTAGGGTTCAAGTCTTAGGTTTTGGAGATGTCACCTATGGATGAAACAGGGTCTTTCAGTTCTTTAGCTTCCCCCTCCTTGTGAGCTATGGGATGAAGAGGTTGAGTTTTGTTTTAGTATATGGCAGGAATCTTTTCCCATTGAAATAGTCATATCTATTTCAAATACCTTGAGTTCTATCAATCTGTGCTGCCTCTATTTTGCTCCCCTTTACCAAATGGAACCATTAAAGGAACTTTAATGATCTAACAATTTCTAAAAGAAGCTTCCAGTTTTTCTCCAGACAAACTTGAACATAATTTCAAGCAAAATAACAGAATTAGTTATTTCTTGGTTTTCAACTTAGTTTTGAACTAACTAAACTCTATTAGTTTTCAAATTAGTTTTATGTAAGGCATATAGGCAGAAGTCATAAATTTTTCTTTCCATTATCCAGATCAGTTCTCGGTTGAATATGTCAGAGTCATATCTTTCAGCACAGTCCCCACATATTAGACCTTCTTAAAAGTTTTATAGGCAAATATGTCCTTGCTTTATAGGCATTTGATTCTTTTTGCTCTGTCAGCAGCACTAGATTAATTGTAGAATATAGATTTGTATCCTGACTTCATGGCCAGGAACCCCTGAAACAATATATGCTGGTGTTTTCTGCCTAGGATCCAAAATTCACTCCTAACATACCAGACTGACAATACAATACAATAGCAGAGTTGGAAGGGACATTGGAGGTCTTCTAGTCCAACCCCTGCCTAGGCAGGAAACCCTATACAGCTCCAAACAAATGGCTATCTAACAACTTCTTAAAAGACTTCCAATGTTGAGGCATTCACAACTTCTGGAGACAAGCTGTTTCACTGATTAATTGTTCTAACTGCTAGGAAATTTATCCTCAGTTCTAAGTTGCTTCTCTCCTTGATTAATTTCCACCCATTGCTTCTTGTTCTACCCTCAGGTGCCTTGGAGAATAGTTTGACTCCTTCTTCTTTGTGGCAGCCCCTGAAATATTGGAACACTGCTATAATGCCTCCCCTAGTCCTTCTTTTCATTAAACTAGACACCCAGTTCCTGCAACCGTTCTTCATATATTTTAGTCTCCAGTCCCCTAATCATCTTTATTGCTCTTCTCTACACTCTTTCTAGAGGCTCCACATCTTTTCTACATCGTGGTGATCAAAACTGAATGCATTATTCCAAGTATGGTCTTACCAAGGCATTGGTATTAAAGTGGTATTAACACTTCATGTGATCTTGATTCTCTCCCTCTGTTTATGTAGCCTAGAACTGTGTTGGCTTTTTTGGCAGCTGCTGCACACTGCTGCCTCATATTTAAGTGCCCAATGTTCAAGTTTGTCAAGATCCTTTGTATCTTAAGCCTATCTTCTGGAGTGTTGGCTATTCCTGCCAGCTTGGTGTCATCTGAAATTTGATGAGTTCCCCATCATCAAATTTAATAATGGGCCTAGAACAGAGCCTTAGGGTACTCCACTGCATACTTCCCTCCATGTAGATGCAGTTCCATTGAGGACTACACGTTGGGTGCAGTTGGTTAGCCAGTTACGAATCCATCTGGTGGTGATGCTGTTTAACCCACATTCTTCTATTTTGTCTAGTAGTACGTTATGGTCTACCTTATCATGCCTTACTGAAATCCAAGTAAACTATATCGACGGCATTCCTCTGGTCCACTAATTGACCTGTTAGGCTTCAATACTACTCAAGATTATGATGGTTTATTATTTTACTATTAACAAAATAATTAAAGAATACAACAGAGGGTAAAATCTAAGCACAGAGGAGAAGCTAACTATCTCTCTGACCTATAACAAAAAGGATGTTTCTGTCTTATATTTTGATGAAAATGAGCACATAGTTAACTCTCTCCCCACTTTTTAAGATTCCAATTATCTGTCAGTCTGGTACATTTCTCCTAGTTTTGTTCCAAAACACACACACACACACACACACACACACACACACACACACACACACACACAAACAAACACACACACACACACACACACACACACAATATTTGATGCAGAAGTCACTCAGAAATGCAGTTGTTCTGATCACGTATAATTTTGCTGTGAGACTATGAAGTGGAAGCGACATAGTAGCTCTTTCCAGACATGTATCACAAGGGACTTTTAGTCATGGAAAGCAACATCTTTCAAAGAAACTTACATACCACTGCTGAATTTCTGAAGAAGCTCCAATAAGCTTCAGAAGATCCTCAGAAAAATCCAAGGATTCGAGGCTAAATAAGAAAGCAATTGCACAAGTATATTTTGTAAATAAGAATAGTGGAATACATGGACAAGAGCAAAAGATGAAAACATTCTCCCTACTCTCTATTGTCTGTAATTGACTCTACCAACTCTCATCTAAATACAAGAATAGTGTCATATTTAATTTGGCCCAAACTGACTCTCACTAATAATTTAGAGGCAAAAGGTTAATGTGTAGAAGCCTGAGGTTGAGGAAATGCAATGAGAGTGTGACTATACAACATAAGATAGCTGTGAGAACAAAGTGGCTCTTTGAAACTCATCTTCTGTGGATGCAGCCTCAGGGAAGCTGCTTAACAACTTTTAAAAGTCAATAGGCAAAGGTAGGCACCTGTGTACCATAACCAAAGAAGCTTCTTGGATGAGAAGCAAAACCTTTTCAAAGAAAAAAAAACAAGAAAACCCAGTTGTCTTTTGGAAAAGCATCTTTGCGACAACCTGTGAGATTTTTTTTTAGGGGACATCAATGGAAAAACCTGGGGGAGGAATCCACTTTTATGCTTTTGCACACAAATGGTTGGGAGTGTTAAGAAGGTTTCTAATTTATATCTAATGGCAAGCTTCTTATTTTACAGTAAAAGGACAATCACAGAATGTCCTCACAGTAAAAAGACAATCACAATTTTTACCTCAGTAATCTTCCCTAGAAGCTTGTGACATGGTAACAGTATTACCCATGGTTTTTTATATCAATCCCAATTAATTAACAATTAATTCCTACATGTCCATGTGCCGATGATATTTTTAAATGAACCATGAATCTAAAAATTTAAAACTGAAAACAGGCAAAAAGTATAAGCAAGCTCTTACATTCCCATAGAGCTCAAGATGCAAAGATAATTCATATTAGACATTTCAGTACTTAGAAATAAAATAATGTTCAAGTTTGCCTTTGAGTCTACATATCTAGTGCTATTTTGAAAAGACTGCTTTCCTCCAAATACATCCAGTGCAGTTGTATGTGAATGACAGAATTAATTCATGTTTTTTAGTAACATGCAGAAGAAATGAGAGTGATTTTAAATATCTGGAACCAGTTCATTTGAACTGAAAAAAGTCCCCTTTCAAGACTTTCAAGAAGTGACCTCAATTTCAGTAAATTAGAATTTAGCCCTAAGGCATGTACAACGGGAGCACTGAATACATACCATGCACAAATCTTGATCTCCTATGCTTTTAATTAATCCAGAATAATGGATCACTGCAGCAGGTTGGAAGTCTTACTAAAAGGCTCTATATTGCAATTTATTAATCTCATACAAAGTACGCTAGGACAATTAGGAATGTTTTAAGGGTGGTGATGCTGGCACTATTTAGGATGGGTCATCTATGAAAAAATCCAAGTAGCTCAGTCCTATGCACATCTATTCAGAAACAATAGTTCGATTTTTTTTATAGCAGAACTTACCTCGGAAGAAAAGAGATCTAATGTTCCTAAGCTAATTTAATTGGGAGAAACACCTGCTTGATCTAAGAGGGCTGGGCTGGTTAAAAAAAAAACCAGATAGCAGCGTAGCCTGAACTGGAAGCTGATAAGCTTGAAGGATATTTAATTACCGCTACCTGCATCCAAGTTCATCTGTCTAGCACTGGGAGCTGCTGCAACTGTCAGATATTTTTGGGCGCGGAGGACCAGCCCAGATGGCTGGTTCTCCGCGGAATAATTCCGCATTTTCTCTGGGGATCAGGAATCTGCCTTACGCCGCCGTCTGCATGCACCCACGCACACTACCCCGGCCCAAGAGAGAGGAGACACGCACCGGGATCGTCCTCGTCCCGCGGCACTTTGCGGAAGCAGTCGTTGAGGCTGAGATTGTGGCGGATGGAGTTCTGCCAGCCGGCCTTGCTGCGCTTGTAGAAGGGGAAGTTCTCGGCCACGTACTGGTAGATGTGGCTGAGCGTCAGTTTGCGCTCCGGAGCGCTCTGGATGGCCATGGCGATGAGTGCCGAGTAAGAGTACGGCGGTCGCACCAGGCGTAGCAGTTCCTCTTGGCTAGCCAGGCTAAGCCAGCCCAGCTCGGTTGTTGAGCCTGAGCCAGTCGCGGGCCCTGGCGAAGCCAAGATCTGCGGCCCCCCGACGGCCCTCGGAGGGCAGCCGTAGGGCAAAAAGGACGCGCCCGAGCTCCCGCTACTGCCGCCTCCGCCGGTACTTTGCACGTACGGCCCAGCGCTACTCACGCCCCACAGGTACCCGGCAGCTCCGGGGGGTGCCCCATAGTCGCCAAGCGCATAGGTGGCGGCGGCAGGTCTCTGCCCCGAGGGGCCCGCAGTGGCGGTGGCTGTCTGCGGGTAGACACTAAAAGCTTCGCTGCAGTAGACGGCCATTGCAGGCTCCTCGCGGCCGCTGCGAGACCACGGAGCCAAAGGGCTACCAGCAGCCGTCGGAGACGAACGGGAAACGGACTGCGCTGGTGGCGGAGAATCGCTGGCGCTCATCGCCCAGTCAGCGAGGAATCTGAGAAATAGAAAGGTGCGCTCAGGTGTCCAATCCCCGCCCAGAATTTTGCTTTCCCGGGGAGTCCCTCTCCCGCCCTCTTCCCCCTTCTTGCGCCGAGCAGCACTTGCCCAGTTTCCCTGCCTTGGCTCTCGGCTGGCTCAACCTAGAAGGGAGAAGAGGAGTGGCTCTTCAAATAGCCGATCGGGGGTCGACTGCAAGGTTTGGCAACGTCCGACCGAAGTATCCCACCCCCGCGAGGCGCCGTCGTCCGCCCCTCCTTCTTGTCTCATTGCCTAGAAGTTGAGGGGACCAGGTCCAAAGAAGCGCACGCAAGATACAACTCCGCCCTTTCTTTCTGTGGGTTTACATTCTGAAGTGGGGATTGGGAGAATCCTACCTCAGGGACACCTTTGAAATGTTAGGCTGTGCATTTCATCCAGAATGAGTTTTGACTGATTTAAAGAGGACTTCCAAGAAACAGCAGGATTGCACTATTGAGGACTGTCTAGACTCTAGACGTCTCTTGATAAATTGCAAAAATTTATGCAGGAGGAGGGGAGGGAGTATTCTTTATTTATTCTTATTTATTTAGGAGAAAAAAATCCTGGTCTCTCTTGCTTAAATAAATGAAAGAGTGAATAAAGTTTGGTCAACATTGTTTAAGGAATGTATATATTCAGTTTTGTGCTGGAGTGATTGAAAACTATCTTTTAGAAGAACGGGCTCAGAATATAATGTGAAATGAGAATTATTTTGGCAAAAGATAAAGCAAACTCATCTTTCTCTCCCTGTGTTATTCTTCCTCTTGCTTCAAAAGAGCATTCCTATTTCTCCCTTTTAAAAAAACTGAAAAAGTTCAAAATCAACTACAAGTTTTTGAGAGGGATTTTTCAGTTTGAAGTTCATACTGTGATTGAAAACAATTCCTTTAACAACTATAACTGCTACTATTTTATCATTGTATATACTACTTATTCGTTGCCCTTGATTGCCAGGATTCACCCTCCAGTAATGAACTTCCTTCAAGGTCCTGCCCTTAACATATGAAATAAATTATATATAATGGTGATATCTAGACAAATGTATATACAAAAGGAAACAACTCTGCTGACTGCATAACATTTCTTCTAAATAATAAAATATTCCACTTTTCACTAAGTAGAAAACAATACAATGAAATCTTAGGACCAAACACACAAAAATATACTTTTATATCATAATATTCCCTTGGTTGACTCACTAGGATACACATATGTATCTACATTCAATTGGTTCTCCTTATTTTCAGTTACTCTGGGTGATAGATTGTAGTCAAAAGATGTGCTGAAAATTAAAAAAACCCTTTTGATTGTATTGTGCTGAATCAATAAACAAAAATGCTTGTTAGATTAATTTAGAATGTAAGCAATCAGTTTAGTGTTCCTTACTTGCTAAATGTTTAAGAACCATTAAGGACATAGTTCATTCTGGAAACTCTGTTAAAGTGTTTACTGTATAAAAATATCTTAGTTTCAACATTTCAATGTCATATTGTTGCTTTTGCTGTACAGATTAGCATTGCTACTGGGCATTATTAAAAGCCTTTTCATACCTCATTACTTGTCAATAAATTGTAGCAGAACTTATTTGCAAGATGTGATAATGATCAACTCATGCACTGATTTGGAAACACATTTTATGGCTAAAGTGAAATTTCTACTTCTATCATATTTGGCATTGATATAAAACATACAATCCAGTCAAAATTATATTATCACACTGGTAAAAATGGAAAGTCTTGAAAGTCTTTCGAATAAAGCCATTTTAACTCTGCCACTGTTTTTCCTGACTGTTGAAGAACCAGTCAATTTGGAGGCAAGTTAGATTGTTAGATTGTGAAATGGCTTTTCTTTCAGATCCACACTCTATTTCTTCTGTGAGAATGTTCCAATACTGAAATGCTCACAAAACTGGCAGAATACTTCCCTTCCCCCTCAAAGCCACCTGAAAAATCTTATGCATATCGAATTTAAAGGTACTTCTTTACAGATCGGAAAAGAGAGAAACCATATCTTAAGGGAAAGAATGCATAAACTTCATTGCTGTATTAGGAAACATATAATATTGCTCCGACGTAAAAATACCTTACTTTACCTGACTAACAATTTCTATTTAAACAATCGACTGATTTTCAATTAAAGGCGGGGAATTTGGGCGTGTTATAAATGATAAATAGAATTGTATTTCCCGAGCAGAAGGAAGGAAAGCGCGGACGCGGGCCGGCAGCACAAGCGGGAGGGATCCACGTGCCGTAGTCCCTCGCTACTTTTATTGACAAAGTTTACAACTTCCAAATCGGCACTATCCTTGTTTGAATATTTTTCTTTGATCTCCTCTTTGGGTCGGTAAATTAAAAAAAAAAATCTCGCACACACAAAATACCTGCCCTGAGAAGGATCGGAGGGGTGGATCCGAAGTAAACAAAGGACGTTTTAGAGTGCTGTTCTAAAGTAAGGAGCCGCTTTCTTTGCAGCGGCAACCTCTGAGTACGCCGTTGACGGGCATTGCCCGACGCCGCCGGTGTTCTGGTGCAGGACCTTTGCTAGCTGAGCAAAACGGGGATCCCTGGCCGCGCTCATTTCCGTCGCTCTGTTTCGGCAGACGGGCTCCGCGCCGGTTCCCGTTTCGTCATTCATGCTGAGGCCGCCTGGAGGTATTTCTCGGGCATTGCAAGAAGGGCAAGGAGGAGACTGGATTAGAAATGAGCGGCGCCTTTCAAAGTTCGAAATCAGTATTGTGTGTGCACACACGAGCATGTACAGAGCAGACGAGGATATTATATGTGGTGTGTCTGTTCACATATGCTTGTCATCCAAAATTGCTCAAGGAATAATAGCTTCCAGGTGCACCCTAGATTTATGTTGCCTTTTATAAATCTATCTGAGAAGCTCAACCTTGAATTCATTGGTCTTGGTGATGGATTTCTAATGGCCTATTCCTAAACATTTGCAGTAAAAAAATGGATAACAGCAGGAATATGTAAATAGGCTCTTATTGATATTGATTACATATTTATAAATCCAAGTTTCCCCTGCATTTTATACAGTATATTTTTAAAACATCTTAACTGTATGTATTATAAAATAAAACGGATGTTCATACAAATAAATTCAACATGTGCAGACTGATCCAAATTTATTGAAATTGGTTGCTTCATTTCTTGATAAGAACTACTAAGGACTAGACAGACAATTTTATTTGTAATTTAATTTTAATATAGTATTGTTAATATCAGTTTAATATTAGATATCAAATGAGTTAAATATTTTAAATATATACAATCTTGACATTAGATATAGTGGACTCAACTGGGTTCTCCTTTTTATATTTGTCAATTACTTGGCAATAACAATATAAGTGATACAGAAGTTTCAGTTTTTAAAAAAAAGTTAATTATCCAAAATTGACAATTGTAATAATGTTTACTATTTATATATTATATTGTTTAATAAATGGTCACAATTGTATCTTCTTAGTAATTTTAGAGCACCTGATCAATCTCATTCACATTTGAATGGAGTAGCCATGGTTTCCAAGAAACCATGTTCCTATCTGGACATACTTTTCAACAAGCCTCTGGTGACTAATGGACTTAGCACAGAGCAGTTTCAAATGCTAGAGGTTGGGGGTGATTCTTTTAATATTGAGGGCTAAAAGCAAATGAAAAGTTTCATTGATGGTTGAAAAAAGAACATGAGATAAAACAATAGATTTAAAAATGCCCTCCATATGAATTTCCCAGAAGTAAACTCAATACCCATTTTTCTAAAGTGATGCTAGAACCAAATTATTTGTTAAGATTTGGGGGAGGGGGGTTCAACACTATCTCTCTTTCTCTCTCTGTATATCTGCACATACATACACAGTCCTCAACTTATAATCATTCATTTAGCAGCAGTTCCAAGTTAACAATGATATTGAAAAAAACTGACTTACAACCAGTCCTCACACTTACGATTGTTGCAACATCCCCATGGTCACATGACCCAAATTCATGTACTTGGCAACCATCATGTATTTATGATGATTGCAATATCTTGGGAGTCATGTGATCCCCATGTGCAACCTTCCCATTTGACTACTGATAAGCAAAGTCAATGGGAGAAGCCAGATTTGTTTAATGCCTGCATGATTTACTTAACAACTGCAGTGATTAGCTTTAACAAACATGGCAAAAATATTGTTAAAGTGGGTGCTAACTCCCTTATAAACCATCCACCTTAGCCATAGAAATTATGTTCCTTGTAAGATGTTGTTGTTTGGTGGCTGTGGGGGTTATTCATAAAAAGGCACTCACAGTTCCTTATCTTTCTGCTATCATTTCAACCATATCAATCTGTCAGCCAGTGTGTCCAGTTCTTCTCCTACTAAATGTTTCAGCAACTATCCCACCAAAACTCTAAAGAAACCAATGAGATTAGGTTTCTTTTTTTACCTAAACCTTTCAGCTGTAATAACTTTGTATCTAATACCTGATGCATAACTCCATATTTGGCCTGTTCTTTTCCTCACCTGTTGACAGGGTGGGGTTTTTTTTGCAAGTTACCTTTGATTTAGCTGTAACAACATCCCAGTACTTAGAAAGGTTCTTGACTTATAATCTTTTCAGAAACCCCTATCACTGTGTAGGGTAACTAGAGAAGGGTTTTTTACTTCCACCTTGATATCTTTTCTTGCTCACACAACAAATAAAACTCAGCAATCACAGCATTTCTCTCTGAAAACATGGTAATTTCTTTGAATTTTTTTTTGCACAAATAGCATGGCATACCACTTCTTTATCTGAACTTATTTGAAAAGGTGATGCAAAATTTTCAATTCTGAAATTAATTTATAGTTGCTTTACACACTATTAACTAGTTTAAAAAGTGATAGATTTCTAGAAATTAAATTCTAAAATTGACATACTGTGAGAAATGCCATCTGCCTAAGAAACCCTAAAAATTTGTTCAAATATTTGAAGCTAACTTGTGTTGTTTTTACCTTAATATCAAGGCCACTAGTCTTGCCACTCAGTCAATTTAATCAAAAGACTTTCTGGTCTTATTTGAGAAGATGAAGCCCATTTACTAAAGCCCAAAGAATAAAAGAATATTGTCTGATGTATGTATGTATGTATGTATGTATGTATATATATATATATGTATGTATGTATGTATGTATGTATGTATGTATGTATGTGTATATATATATATATATATATATATATATATATATATATATATATATATATATATATATATATATATATATATATATATATATATATATATATATATATATATATATATATATATATATACACATCTATAAATAATAATAATTATTGGTCACAGGTTCACAAATCCCAATTCCATAATTAAATTAATTAACATTAGACCAATTATGACCATAACTGAGACCAAAATTTCTGTTGCTAAATGAAACAATTGTTAAGTGAGTTTTGTCCCATTTTACAACCTTTCTTGCTAGAGTTGTTAAGTGAATATTTACAGTTATTAACATGGTTAAATTAATCTGGCTTCCCCATTGATTTTGCTTGTCAGAAGATTGCAAAAGTTGATCACATGACTCTGGGACAGTGCAACTGTCATAAATATGAGTCAGTTGCCAAATGTCTGAATTTTGATCACATGACTATGAAGTGTGGGGAAATGGTCGTAAGTCACGTTTCTAGTGCCATTGTAACTTCAAATGGGCACTAAATGAACATTTATACCTAAAGGACTACCTGTATTATTTTTGTGTCTAATGTATGTGATGAGAGGGAAATAAAGAATATGATCAGTCTTGAAAAACAAAAAATGAACAAAGGGATATTTGATAACACTCTTTAACTAACTGAAGAGATATCACACGAAAGAAGATGGTAACTTGGAAGGGAAGAGTTCAGCTGAGTGTTAGTAGAAAGGTTTCTAAGCACAGTTTCTGAGGAGATACTGGATTCCCATCCTCATTCATCACTTGTTCATTGATGGTGTACAAGCAGGGGCTGGGAAGCCATCAGTTGGGAATGCTTCACAAGTCTCAAAAATTGGAGTTAAGTCAAGTTAGGACATTACTTTTTGAAAATTTGAGACAATGTCTTTTTCCTGGCCAACTTGGCAAAGCAAAATCATATGAATAGATTAGCTGAGCAACAGAGGAACAAAAGCCACAGAGGAACTCAGAGTAATTGATTCAGCACATTATATGTGGGGTTTTTTCCCACCTGGAACTGAATTAAGGGTATATAAAAGCAGAAAATGAAGAGTCTACCTATTTTGTGGAGACTTTTCAAATAAATGACTAAGAGTCTCTGCTCCTTCCTTCCTTCCTTCCTTCCTTCCTTCCTTCCTTCCTTCCTTCCTTCCTTCCTTCCTTCCTTCCTTCCTTCCTTCCTTTAGTGTATAGCATATCATACATGGATTAGCAATATATATTAACATTTCAACTAGATTAGCAGAATCCAATAACATATAAATGTTTAAAAGACCTATGCTCAAATACTAATGTCTAGGCCATCTAACTATTGAAGCCCAACAACACACACATATATATGCCGAAGGACAGAGAATGGAAGTAGTGATCTTCCTCCCATATTTGGGCATACCGGGGGTTGTAAATATATATGTATATATGTGTGTATGTGTGTATGTGTGTATGTGTGTATGTGTGTATGTGTGTATGTGTGTATGTGTGTATGTATATGTATATGTGTGTATGTATATGTATATGTATATGTATATGTATATGTATATGTATATGTATATGTATATGTATATGTATATGTATATGTATATGTATATGTATATGTATATGTATATGTATATGTATATGTATATGTATATGTATATGTATATGTATATGTATATGTATATGTATATGTATATGTATATGTATATGTATATGTATATGTATATGTATATGTATATAATCATTCTGGGCTGGTATATGACCTCAGTTTATAGCCGGTTTTGATGTTATCTACAGTTTGATGTGGGCAGTCACACTGAAGGAAGGAAACTCTGCCCCATTTATACAAAGAGTCCTGGCAGATGCTGTATGAGGTGTCAATCCTATTCAGGATTGTCCATTGCTGACATGATCGTTCAAAGTGTGGCACCTTTTTTGTGGGGTCATTTATATATCTTCCTAAGTCTGGGCGTTCAACAACTCCTTTGGCTTTCCATTGGGAATCAATCTTAAAGTTATTGGGCAGATGTTGTCCAAGTTCCAGTGGGGCCTTCCTGGATTTGAGTTTATAAAGTCTCTGCTCTCTCATTCTTCTGGTTTCATTTCATTTGAGAAGCTGCAAATGCTTCTGTTTTGTTTTCTTTGTACTAGTTGGCGAAAGCACTTAAGCCTCCAGCCACATAACACTAACATCCATTTCTTCTCTCCATCTATCTTTGGGTCCCCCTTTGTGTTTTTTATATTAGGCTTTTCTAGAAATGACGGCCTAATATTCCGGTTAATCTTTTTTGCCTTAGAATTTTGGAATTTTCAGAATTTTTTTAAAACTGATCTTTTTAAATGTTTTTATTCACTTTTGTTAGCCAAAGCAGCTAACAAAATTAAAAACAAACATTTCAAGGTGCTTGGGGGATAAAAGAAGGGGAGAAAAACAAAGGGAATTAAAGACCATAATTTAAAAGACAGTCTGACTTTTGTGTTTTATTTGAAAAACTTTTTAGGGTTGACAGGAGATCACATCTCTAAACTTTTCTCGACCCAAAAGTTAACCATGCTAGAATGGGTGTATCAAGTCTTCCGAAAATTAAAGCCATGGACACTTGATACAAAGAAGCATTACTTCACAGAGGTATGTTTACTTTAGGCTGAGTGACAGGAAACCTTTTAAAAAGACTATCTTCCCCCTGTGACAGAATGATGAGAAGAGAGATTCTAATAATGGCAGTTCTGCACATTATACTTCATCAGGCATTTATATTTGATTTAAATAAAAAGTTATATTAGATCTGCAAGCAATCATAAGTAGTACATTTAATGAAAGCCACAAATGAAAGCATGATATACATGCCTGTGATTAATATATTAGTCCACCTAGTGAAGTGATTTGACATTTATTTACATTTGATGAAAGATTCTGTTTTGTATGCATATTTGTTATTCAGCAGGAATCCTCATGATGAAATGGAGATAAATAAATATATAATTTCTACATAATAGTATGAAATGAAAAGCTGCAAACATAATTCACTTTAATTCATTAAAAAAGCATTATGTTTGCCTATATTGTTCTTTCCCTGGCATCATAGTTTGCATGCCTTGTTGATCAACAATTCCTTTCCATTCCCAATTTATACATGGAGACTGTGATTTTGCTTGGGCCAGTGTTCATTGGCCATCCCTATCTCATTACAAAGTACAGCTTAGCAATTGATACCATCAATACAATACCAAGTTACAGAATGGCTTGGAGCCAAATGTGGTATCTTTTAACTTGGAATGCTATCTATGACCCAGAAGTGAGGGAAGGAGATGGCTGGATGGATAGATGTACGGGCAGACTGACAATTCTTCCAGAGTTTTATTAGGATCAGAATATAGGAGGAAGGAAGAAATAAACCTAATTAAGGAATCTATTTTGCATCCTGTTGGCTCCAAATCAGTATAAGGGGCATTCTATCTCTGAAATCCTGTTTTCTGTCATAAACAATCTAAGAGTAGAGACATTGACTTGGTTATCCTCATCTGATGCCAAATTTATCCTCGGTTCAAGTATTTTTACAGCACAGTACAGTAAGTGCTCATACTTATACAGTAAAATAAATGATATATAAATTTGATCAATAAATCAATACAATTTCTTTCCTATTATAACAATTAGCATTAGGAAAACACAATAATTCCTCATGTTATGTTGATTTTTATTAAGCATGTGACTAAGAAAAGGTACACTTCCCATGGATAGAAATTGGAATAATAACTCAGGAACTGCACACGGACTTTCTAAAAACTGAGTTATGACTGCTAATTTCTGGCTCAAGTCCAGAGACAAGACATGTATCTTTCCAATGTTGCGATATCATTCTTTTTGTCCATAATAAAGGCATGGAAAATCCATTTATATTGTTCAGATCAAATTCTACTAGGTAGGTAGTTCAAAAGAACATTGTTATCTGAAAACTTTAGTTTTTGTTACATACCATAATCACATTATATATCCACTAGTTTCTCCCAAAACTATAGACAAAACATGTAAAGAACATGTTTTCAAAATGCCATATATTTAAAAGGAAGCATTGTCCTTTTTACATCTCCAACAAAATGCTGCCCTAGACAATCCTCTTCTGTGTAGATGTAATGGAGTCTAACAAATCATAGTTTAGTTAAAATTAAATTAATTTATTTAAGGTCCATTGACACTGTGGATATTGGTTAAAACACTATTATTGCTTAGGCAATTAGGAATCTCCAATTCTTTATTCCACTCATTTCTCATTATCTTTATATCAATCTGATTTTTTGAAAATTAATATCTATAGAAACTAATAATAGGTGTTTTTTTTTTAAGTTTTAAAGGATATAACAAGTTTCCAATATCTCAGAAGCTCAAAATCCTGCTGATCCAGACAATGTTGCCATTGAGTTACATCTGGTAGATTATATTTGTCTTGTAACACAGAATATGGAAAACACTTTCATCATATATCACTTGATCTAAAGTAAATATCCCTGCTTCCAACCAATATTTCCATATCATCATCTTTTTCCCAATTTTAAAAGTTGGGCTTCTGTGTAAAATAAATTTAGTATGGGAGAAGGATCACATCTTTTGTTATTAGACATCCCTTGACTTTCCAACTGATATAATTATTTCCAGAGATTTTAGAGTTATAGTATAGTTAGATTCCGTACTATATCTATATTAGAGATCCATGGTGCTTGCTTGGTTGGTTTAATTAATTAATTAATTAATTGTTGCCCAAATTGGAAAATTAACACCAATTGTTGACTACCAGTATTTAATATTTGACAATATGTAAGTATGTTGTTATAGCTCCAGATTTGGTAAAGCAAATCCTTACTCATTAATTGGTAATTTCATTTTCTATAAAGATATTCTCAGCATAGAAGTACCCCATAGAAATTTTCTAAACAAATAATTTGTTTTCTGAAGCTATTTGTCAGCTATATAAACTAGAATTCTTCTCAGAATATAAGTCTTTGAATAATATTCATTTTGAGATTATTCTTCTTTTCCCAAAGGGTAAAGTTTATAGTGAGAAATCTCACTATATATTGAATTTATATTATATTTTGCTAATTATGGTATGAGCTGAGTTATGCCCTGTGGCATAAAGTTGTCTAGATGTTTAATGGTGTCAGTACAAATATGGAATAGATGTTTTTTTTTAAATAAATGGGTAACCACATTTTCCTACTTGGATCAGTTACCAGCTATTTTGCTAAATGCATCTATCATTGGCATCAACAGTAGGATAGGTCCTCTCCATGATATTGATAAAATGTGGAAAAGGTACTTCAAGACAAACGTACATCATAAAAACAGTACATAGAACAAAAGGCCAAGACTTAAATAAGAATGTGTGAATATTTCGAAACAAATCCACATATTTTTTTTAAATGTTGTATTTTCTTTGGGGATATAAAAAAAAACAGAACAGTATTTCTCAGCAGCTTTGAAATCTGTGCTCTTCAGTTCCCACATGAAGTCCACACATTTGGCTGTTGATGTATGTACAGCTTAAAGTTGTTAAGGTTGAGATTCCACTATAGAATAACAGGATGATACATGTCTATCACAGTAGTTTGATTATAATATGAACAATCAATTATAATCCATATTTATCATGCAAGGCATTCATATTATCAACATATTTGAAATATATTAATGCTACAGAGAATATATTCAGGATAAGTTTCCACTTAGTGTAAACCAGGAGCTATCCGGGGATTTCCCCGCCCCCTTCACTAAACCGGGCATGTCTGTGGCCAGCGCATGACACATCCAGTCCATGGGTCAAGAGTTTGACAGCCCTGGTCTAAACCATAACGTAGTTACTTGGCTTAGGGTTCTATTTTTAAGATTTTTAAACCACTTTTAATAAATGTAATTGTATTCAGTGAATGAAACTGAACTTTTAACCTCCCCAAAATGCTGGAAATGTGATTCGGTACATGGAACATATTATCATTTATGGTGGACCTGTGAAGAGGCAAAAAAATTCTGGAAAAGGATCAAAAATTGGCTGGAGGCAATAACAAGGGTTAAAATAGATTGGAAACCTGAAGTTTTTCTATTAGGAATTATGTCAGTGAAATACAAAAAAGAAATACAATATTTAATACTATGTATACTTACAGCAGCAAGGATTGCTTTTGCCCAGAAGTGGAAAAACAAACTAACCCCAAATGAAGATGAAATAATAAGAAAGATTATGGACTGTGCCGAAATGGATAAATTAACGAAAGAAATACAAGGAAAGGAAGAATCAGAATTCTACCAGATATGGGATAAATGGTATATATGGATGGAGGAAAGAAACAAAAAGCAATGAAAGAGTATAATAACACTCAAAAATAATAGTTATGAGTAAAACAAGAGGGTCAGGATTGGTGAAATCAAATCAGGATGATAGCTGGCGTATAGACTGTACAATGAAAGAGAAAAAAGGAAATGATATGAAACTAAAATGGGTTTGTGGAAATACCATCCCCAAGAAAACATAAACTGGGATTTGAAAGAGACACCTATAACAATAGAAAAAGAAAGGGAGGGAAGAAGGAAGGAAAGGAGAGGAGGAAAGAAGTAGAGAAGGGAGGGACGAAGGAAAGGAAAGGAAAGGATTGGAGGGTGGAATAGAAAGAAAGAGAAGGAGAGATAGTAGGAAAGGAAGAAGAAGAGTGGAGGAGAGGTAAGGGAAGAAGAAAGAGTAAGGAGAGGTGGGTGGAAGGGAGAGAAAGAGAAGGAAAGGAGGGAGGAAGAGAGAAAAAAGGAGAGAGGGTAGGAAGGAGAAGAAAGAGGGTAGGAGTAGGGGAGAGGTAGGGGAAGGAAGAAGGGGAAGAAGAAGAGGAAGGAAGGAAGTAGAGAAAGAAGGGAGGGAGAAAAGAAAAGAAAGAGAAAATAAGGTGGTGTCACAGCAGGTGCTAGGAATGGTAAACAAAGCAATCCAAATTATACCTTATAACCTTTTAAATGGAATAACAATAGTATAAGAATGGCAAAGAAAAAGAATAACTAGAAGAATGGCAAAGAAAAAGAATAACTAGAAGAATGGCAAAGAAAAAGAATAACTATGTGAATGTATACCTATAACTGTATGTAAGAGAATAAATGACAGTATATATATATAAAAACTGAACTAAAATACTTGTTTTCATTTTCTCCTGTGAAATGGAAACAGAAGTGTTATAAAAAAAGAGCAGAAATGTAGATCTATATCTTTGCAAAGACATAATCAGGGTACATTAAAATGTAAAGGCTGAAATTAGTAACTTAACAAAATAAGAGAATAACAAAGTGTGAAGGAGGTCACCTAGTCTAACTCCCTGGTCAAGCAGCAGTCTTTTATTAAAGACCTTCCTACTAACTGAGGAAAATGAGACAGAGAATAGGAAAATTGATCTTAAACAAATGTTTGTGCCTGAACAGAACACATTTTGCTCTCTGTCACCACACACTTACTTTTGACAGCTTCTCATTGGAAGGCTGCTATTTCAATAACCAGATCCAATCATGGTCTTAATTTTAACATGAGTTCAATTCATGGTTGTTTTTGTCTTCAGAACGATCTGGTGCTAAGCAAGGGATTAAAAAAAAGAAATCTGTTTTGTTAGCATAGGAATTTAGGCAGTACTCTTGAAGACAGGAAGAGAAGAACAAGGAAATCAGCTTCCTTATTGGGTGTTTTTGGTTCAAGACTAGGGTTTGTTCTTAATTAATTGCATGAACACTTAAATCCCAAGCCTGAGGGTTTCCCCCATGAGTATTAGCTGGATTAAGGAGGAAGTAGATTGTAATCGCTTTAGTGTCAGTAGAGTTTTATATTTAGGGGAGGAAAAAATCAACTGTTGATTTGGCTTTCCTATACTGCGCTAGAAAGGATTTTACATTTAATTTATATTAGCATGAGTGTGAGAGCTTGACTTTTGTATTTTGGTGGTATATTTACATTTCTATATTTATATGTATACCTATATAATCAATATGTATCTGTATATCTATATCTATATTTTATTTGTAGATATATTGAAGGGAGGGTTATGTTGAGATTTTTATCCAGATAAAATTCCAGATTTTATCTGGAATTCTAGGAGGAGGAATTAATAAATAAATTTTGAAATAAAATTTGAGTGAGACAATCATATATTATTCCTTAACATGATTTGTCTAAAATTCTGCATTTATCCAGGAGCAGTTCAATTTCAACATTTTAAAACATACTGGACAACATGTCCCATTTGGATTTGGTCATCATTTTCAGATATATTTCCATTCAGCTCCTTCATTGAATTTCCTTGTGGGAAGTTGGCAGGGAGCAGCTTTTCCCCGCCCTCCCATCGTCACCTCTGCTGCTCACTGTCCCAAAGAACAGTTATCTCCTGAAGAAGTAGTTCATAAATAAATGCCCACATCATTGCCTATGCTGGGTGAAATTCACGCTTGCCCAAGAAGAAGCTCTTATTACTAGCATGCTGATCAAAGAGTCTGTCCTACAATTTTAAGAAAATAACAGGCACTGTGCAGTTTTCCCTCAAGGAGGGGGATACAGACTTCAGAATGTGCAGAGGTTCCAATATGTCACAAAGATGAAAAATTCTGCTTCCCTGGAGACAGTCCTGCTTCATTCTTGGGGCCTAATAGAATCCATTCCAACAGCACTGCAACGATGCCTGAACAGCCAGTGTTACAACCTCTGCTCAAAGGTATCCTAGTAGCTCTTTGTTTAGGGTGGTATAAGTAAGTAGCCATGCAATACATTATACTTCTGCTGATTTCAGTTCCATGTGATGTTGTGAGATCCACTTGCATGAGGAATTCACAAATTGCTTTCTCTAACAATTTTACATTCCATTTTTGCTATTTTAAGGGGTTGTACCTCGTCTGGTCAGGGAAGTAAATCGATCATATCACCCTTGCAGATTGTTCAGAAGGTTAGTAAGAAAGCAGGGGCCGAACTCTAATTTATAATGCAAAAAAGGGGAAGTATGCTCTGAAAAGAATGAGAGAAAAATTGTTAGCACAGAAGCTAAGATACAATAATCGGCCTTCCCCACCTTAGTAATCTCCAAATATATTCAGCTCCTTTCCCTCCATTCATTGACATTGGTGATGATCCATCTTCAGATCCACACTTATCACAGTGAAATCACATTTAAATGAGATATTCAGTGGCTGGATATCAGACATTTAAGTCATAATATACAGTCTTTTTATTCACGGATCCTATCTACTTTGAATGTTCTGCTTTTATTTATCTGTTTTGATTTTAAGTGATGCAAAGTAATGTTTTCATTGTTGTGTGTCTATCTGCAATTTCATATCTCTATCAATATTTAAGGTGTTATTTTTATAACCATGCCATTGATGTTTAAAAATGTATAAAAATCAGAATAACTTATTCCAAGGAGGATTCTATCTATAGTATGAAGAGACATATGTCTCTGAATTATTATACAGTTTAAAACATGCCCCAAACTTCTTGTCATGATCAAAGAAAACTTATGCTCAAATATATCTCTTTTGCGAAGTTTATAAGATACTCTGGAACCATCTTGGAAACAATCTTTTAATTTAGTTGACCTTTTTTTTTGCCAGACAATCGATGCAACATGACAGATATCACGCAGCGAATTTCCCTTTCCAGGGTGAGGCATGAATTTGTGTGAAGTTTTTCCTACAAATCCTTTCCTTTCCTCACCTCTCCTCTCTTTCTCTTTCTTTTCCATTAATCTCCTACCCTGCTCAAAGCATATTAAAGGTAAACTCTTTTTAAGATAAAGTAGCTGCTCAGGTGGATTGAATGACTAGAAGATCTATTCAGCAAAAAGTTAGGAAGTTAGTTTAATTTTAAAAAATCCCATCTCAAAATCAGTTCTACTAGATTATATCATGACAATACACTTATTTGCATTGTATCCCATTGCTAGTTTGACAACATCTCAGTTTTATGTTATCCAATGGAACTTTCTAAGAACCTGGTATTTGATTTTGGTAATTTCATAGGTAAAACAAGAAGCTATTTTTGTTTATTTTATACCTCCTTCTCCCCCTCCCTCTCTGTCATTAAAACTGTGTTGACTATGGATTATGATGGTTTAAATCCAAAATCTTATGGCACTGTACCGGGGTGGGAGTGGGGATGTAGTTGACAAAAGGCTGATCAAAATAAAAATAATTAATGGAATGTATTAAAAGAAGAATAACTTGTTTCTAAAGAGTATTTGGGCAGAAGCAATTATAGCTTTCTGTATTTTAATGTTTAATAAAACTGGATTTTTTGGGAATGTTTTTTTTTAAATTCTACTTCTACTTCAAATCATTACTGACCTTCATTCCATTAATCTGGATTCTACATTGATCTTGCACTTAAATACTATATCACAGGTGGCTTGTTTAGGTTTAATTTTTTTGTATATAGCATATCACATCCTACCAATTGCAAAGTCTTTTGAAATACACTATTGTGTGTTAACGTAATTTCTCATTCTACTGTTTTATTAGGCGATCTAATTACACAAAACTAAATACATTATTTTTTTTCATCTCTTTCCCACTTTAGCCACCAGTGAAACAGAGCATGTACGAGACTTTGTATATGAAGGATTATAAACCATATGATGAGTTTCAGAACCAGTTATCTATGATGGATGTTTCAAAAGTATGCAATATTTTTATTTATTAATTATTCCTTAATGTTTTTTGTTCTTAAATATTTTTGAACTAACATTCATTATATAATTACCAATTATCTACATGGTTAGTGATGCTTGATTTTGGCTTTCAGTCATCAAATATTATATCAATATACATTTCTTATTTAAAAGTTGTCCAATTTTCTTCATTTCTCCTCCTGTTTACCCTCAAAGATTTTGTCAATTTTAGAAAACTTCCATACATTTTGAAAAAGGTAAACATATCTCCCTGTGTGGAATATTGATGTTCTGAAATGGTTTTCTCCAACTCAGTATCCTTCACATTTTAACAATAGCAATACCACTTAAGACTTATATACTGTTTCATGGTGCTTTACAACCCTCTCTAAGTGGTTTATAGAGTCAGTATATTGCCCCCCCTCACCTCAGAAAAATGGAAGGCTGAGTCAACCTTGAGCCAGTATATTATATGTTGGATTGTTTATTTCTTTCATTAAATTTGTTATGCCCATCCACTTTGTTAGATTCTGGGCAGAAATTTAATCCATGCACAATCAATTAAAAATATAAACAAAACAAGAAAGCCCAGAATAAAATTAATTACAATAATAAAAACACAACAGCCCCTTAGGCCAATACACATTAACCTCAAGCCTGGGGACAAAGCAAAATTTTAAGGGTCTTCCAGAACCCCAGGAAAAGGGATACTATCCATATTTCGGAGAGGATACATTCCCAATCATTGGGGGCTGCAATATAGAAGGCACATTTCCAAATTATAGAAGGGATTTGGAACCCATTCTGCCCCAATGTATCAGGTAGGCAGAAGTCATTGGAGAGAAGAACTCTCTTGTTAGCATAAAACTGATAGTTCAGTTAAGTTCAAAGTTTATTTCCATCAAAGACAAAAAAAACCCCAAATAATCAACAAGCTGTTTAAAAGTAAAAGAGGACAACCAAGTATAAAATATGTTAAAAAGCTAAAACAGAATATTATTATCATTATTGTTACCAGCATAAACTGTGTCTCTGGTGTTTTACCTTAAATGCTTTACATCAGTGACATAAGTGTCAGATTATAGACAAAAATAGGCAAAAATAAAATAAAATATATGCATAGGTCATAATTCAGACTTATTTGAGGGTTAGTTATGATTTTATCATGTTAAGGAAGTAAGTCAATTTGGATTTTATTTTGCTGGCAGCACAATAGAATTTCAATGTCCAAGGAAGTAGAACCCATTTGATTTGGGAGAAGAATTTGTATGTAAAAGGTTTTAGGATTACCTACATAAATTGAAAACATGAACCCTAGCATGTCTATAAAAATATCAGTTCAACATTATACATCTGATAATATCATTTGAACGGTGGAAAATTAGGGAAGACTGCTCTATCAGATTATTACAAAAGCCACATTTCAATTTTTTAAGTGTTCCTTATCCGCAGGTTAAAAACAAAAAACAAAATCTTCATCTGCGTCCGTTGCTTTTGTAATTTGACTTTGCAGAAACTGCAATTGGAATCTCAGCTAAAAAAGAAGGAGTTTGAAAAGCTTGTTGAGAAGGAACCTATGACATATGCTGAGGAACCCAGGCATCAAGAGGTAGAACCACCTTATCCTGTAAAAATAGATGAGAATTTCCCAAGCAGCCAAGAAGCTCCTCTAGCGTTCCAGCAAGTAGAGGGAGATCAAGAAAAGTATTGGCTTCCTTCAGTGCCAACCGCATTCCAGAGAAAGGAGGCAGAGAGCATAGCTCCTGAGAGAGAAGCATTTGCCATGCCAGGTAAAAAGGGCGCATCCTTCACCACTAGAGTGAAACTACTGAACTTTTTTTTTAAAGGGGGATTCATATGTGGTTACAGTCAATATTATGTGGTATTATAAATACCAGATTAGATGATGTGGTTTTCCTCCACTTACACTTGCAATGCAGGTAATCATTGACTTACCAACCATTCATTTAGTGATCCTTCAAAGTTATTATGGCACTGAAAAAGTGATTTATGACTGTTTTTCACACTGATGACCATTGCAATATCCCAGAGGTGGGTTCCTACCAGTTCGCACCTATTCGGTAGAACCGGTTTGTCAAATCTACTGAACCGGTTAGAAGATGCTCCACCAGTGGACCCGGAAAGGAGGCCACACTTACAGAAGAGGTTCCAAATTTTTTTGAAACCCACCACTGCAATATCCCCACATGTATGTGATCAAAATTCAGACACTTGGCAACTGGCATGTATTTATGACAGTTGCAGTGTCCTGGAGTCATGTGATCATCTTTTGTGACCCTCTGACAAGCAAAGCCAGGGGAAGGGGAAGCCAGATTCACTTAACAACCCTGTACCTTAAAAAACGGTGGTAAGAAAAATCATGAAATGGGGAAAAAACTCACTAAACAACTGTCTTGCTTAGTAATAGAAATTTTGGGCTCATTTGTGGTTGTTGTAAGATGAGGACTACCTGTGTGCAAGTGAATATGTTAAACATTCATCCAGAGTTTTTGTACAAAATGTTAGAATGATAACCTTCATATAATTGTTCATTTGAAATACTATTTTTCAGTGAACTTTTTTGTGAGACCATCATTATTTCTGGTAGCTGAGGCAACCTCTATTCCCCACAATGTGGAAATTAGGATTTTGCTAAACGTCACTGATTCCTTTAAATATCTTTGGACCTCTCAACTTGCAGTTCCTTCATCTTTTTGAAGGTTGGGTAACCTTCCTGAATTCTGCCTTCAAGAAAAGGGATATTTTTGGGATATTCTCTATTTTTCTCAAATTTTATGTTTTTCTCCAGAATGTTTCTCTGACTGCTTTATCCATTAAATGAAGCATCTTTGGGAATGTTGACAGAGTCTAATATGATTAGCTTCAGGATATATTTCTTATTAGTTTTCAGCCAGAGAATTTCAGAAAAGGTAGCCTTGGTATGCAATCGCTTAAATCCCATTAAACCTGAGCAATGTTTTTCCTAAGCTTATTTCCTAAGCAAGTTACTGGTTTAACTTAGCAACTAGTGTTCTAGCTTCAGAAAATCTTCCAGTTATTCCTTCTATGAAATATATTAAAATACAAATAACGCTGTATTGTAGAGAAAGCAAACACTGTAAAAAAAAAAAAACCAAAATAGTTATCACTAAGGATTTTCATGGGAAGGAATCCAGAAATGAAAGTCTTCATAAATACATAAAGCTGCAATAATGTATTTCACCAAGTTATATTCATATGTTTTGTGGCAACTTTTTTGTACTGTTAGCTTTTCCATAGAAATATAATTGCTGTTTCTATTTTCACTTAAATTTATTTTACTGAATTTGTTATTTTTTTAGTTAACTCTGATACCTGAATTTTCTCTCCACATATGAATGTCATTCAGTACAACGAATGGCCTGGCTCTATGATATTTCCAAGAATTAAGTACTACTCTGCTGAAGGCATCTGGGAAATAAAGAAGAAACAAAGAAATAAAGAACTTCAGACTGGCTAAGTTGGCCTGGTTTTTTTTGTTCCTTCTCAAATGGTTTTTTTGTTCCTTCTCAAATGGCAACATGTAGGTTGTTCCATCATCCTACTCCAAAAAAGCATAGAAAAAGTGATGAATTAAATGCAAGATATTAACAAGCAAGCGAAGGAGAGAACTCTCTAAAGTTAAGGGGGAAAGGGGGAAATGGAAAAGGCCATCTGCACTGTTTCTGTGGGCTACACATATTGTATCGTCTTAAGATGGAAAGCAGTGGAAAAAGAAGACATCCTGCACATAAAATCCACACCCACAATATCTGTGAATAAATGTGCACGCCACATAAATCAATATCCAGAAATCCAACCTCAAATACAAATTCACTGTTTGGAGATCATCACCTCTGCTCAGAATTCGCTATTCTCAAATGCACCCTATCCCTATAGATTTCTTACAATAATTTATAAGTATTATATTTTAATAAGCTATTATATATATTATTCAAATATTATTATGAAAACTAATTAGTAAGCAATTCTCCAAATGTAGTTGGTTCCACAGTGATCTTTTGGATACAATGGGGGGAAAATATATTACAATGTGGTATTTTCCTTTTCCTGGAAGCATAGGTACTCCTTGTATCAAGCAAGAACTGGGGCAGAACTGGAGCCACTATCAACAATTTATGTTAGAAATGCGTCGAGCTAATCAGTCACAACTTAAAGAAATTAAGAAATCACATTTGGGATCTTCCGTTTTTCAGGCAGGTTAGTTAAATTTGGTAAAATACATATAGTTGCTAAGTTATCAATAACTATGAAAATATTCCAATAATTATGGAAATATCCACCTTTCCCAAAGAAACACAAAAACACAATGGCTGAAAACATTTGTTTCCCATCTGCTCTTTTAACAGATTTTGTCACCAGTACTGATGCAAGTACTTACCAAAGAGATTATAAATACTGGTCCCGTGTCCATAGTGGCTTTTATCAAGCAAATCGGAATTTCTCCAACTTTATTTTCCATGATGGCTACTACAAAGAGTGAGCATTTTTCTCTGGATTTTGATGGTAGGAAGAGGCTAAAGGTAAAAG
Organism: Thamnophis sirtalis; assembly: GCF_051295495.1. Classification (NCBI taxonomy): domain Eukaryota; kingdom Metazoa; phylum Chordata; class Lepidosauria; order Squamata; family Natricidae; genus Thamnophis; species Thamnophis sirtalis. Next base: position 88,833,277 of record NW_028261384.1, on the reverse strand, counting down.
GGCAGTGCTTTGGATTAGTAATATTTACATTCCTGGCCACAGCATTTGTCTAATTCAAGGAATTCTCAACCCACATTTTTGATGTGAGCCTGTTAAACAGTAACCAAAATTATCACTACATACAGAGGTCGCGCCACATCCTTCGTTCCTTCTGTATGTACACCAAAAATCCTGTTTCTTTTTATTTATTGGATCTTTTTCTTTTTTGTAATAGCATCCAAGACATAAAAGAGCAATAATACCTTAAAATAGATGAAATAATAGGCCAAAGAAGTATTATATATGTTCATTACCTTAAATTACCTATAAAGTTATAAAAGTGACATTACATATTTATGTCTAATAAGTAAATAAACGACACAGTCCTGGCTTGAGCCATTATTAAAACTTCTCCTAGCCACCAAAAGACAGCACAAATTATGGACATCAGTTCTAGCAGTGAATTGGATCTTTGGCAGGTCTTCAGGAAAGGGAATTCCACTCGAAATCACCAGCTGAAAAGAAGTATTAGCAATTCTTTGATGTGTTTATACAGCTAGAAAAATAAGTCTATATCCAAACATTTGTTTTTTAATAATTCCAATTTGTCAACACCCATCCATACTCTTCCTTTCAGGAGTCCCTGGGCATCAGAATATATGGATAACTACAACATCTTCTTAAAGAAGTTAAACCGGAAAACTCAAAATCCGGTGTCAACTTTCTGCTCTGCAGTCAGGCCCATATCTTCTCTTTCTCCTGAAAAGTCCACACAGACTCCAATAGCAGTGAATACATCACTTTAAAAAGGTGCACAGAGTTCTACTCGACAGCTGCGGTCATTATGGTATAAGTTAAATTTAAACATATCATGTAAAATATTTCATCAATTCCTTGTTCAAAATAGTTATAACTCACACTCTTAGTGAAAGGACCAGTTTTTATTACACTCTCGAACTATGGGGTCCATAAATAAATTACAGAACTTTTATTCTTTTCAAACAATTATTTCAGAATGTGAACATGCTAAAACCTCTCTTATATACTTTTGATTGCAGCTCCACAAGCAATGAGGACACCTGCTACCAAAATTTTGGCATGGTTCAGGACAACCTGAAGAATGTTTGTAAACAAAAGGCAACTGTTTATATTTCAATTATTTATATATTTATGTTGTTGTTATAACTTGTTTTTGATAATATATTTATTTATAAACAAAAAAAGGCACTGATTTGAACTGTATATGGAAATTTACAGTGCTACTATGCTGTTGACTTCCCTTAGGATCAGTAATCCACAGATAATTTTTCAGGTTATGCCTTTTAAATAAACAGTAGACAAAAAATAAATACGCCATAATGTGTTTATTTAGCATAAGAGAGCTCAACCCTTGTGGTTAGTCTTGTTTTAAATTGTGGTAATCAAGGTGTCTATCGTAAATATAAGCATAAGCAGCTACTTCTTTAGGGATCTGTACTTTCCTAACATTACACTTAAGTTGCAGAATGAGAGTTCCAGTTGGTTTAGGTCCGTGATGGCGAGCCTATGGCATGCGTGCCACAGGTGGCACGTGGAGCCATTTCTGAGGGCACTCGAGGCGTTGCCCTGTCAGCTCCAGCACACATGCATGCGCTAGCCAGCTGATTTCCGGCCATTTTTCGCCCTCCGAAGGCTTCTCTGAAGCCTCCGGAGGGTGAAAAACCACCCAATGCACAAACCAGACGTTCTGCTTTGGATTTCTGGTTTGTGCATTGGGCTGTTTTTCACACTTCGGAGGGAGAAAAACAGCCCAACGGGCAAACCTGTAAGTCTGTTCCTATTGGGCTATTTTTCGCCTTCCCCAGGCTCCAAGAAAGCCATGCGCACATCTGTGGGGCAGCGGGTATGTGTGTTACATGCGAATGCACAGGGTGCAGGGGGCATTAAATTATGGGGGGTGGGCACGTGAGCGTGGGCAATATCATGCATGTCAGAGGTGGTTTCCTACCAGTTCACACCTATTCGGTAGAACTGGTTCGTCAAATCTACCGAACTGGTTAGAAGAGGTTCCACCAGTGGACCCGGAAAGCAGGCCACACCTACAGAAGAGGTTCCAAACTTTTTTGAAACCCACCACTGGTCCTTGGATATGATTATTCTACACTATCATGCTCATATTTATAAAACCAGTGCCTCTGTGAAAGGTAAGGATGACTACTGCATTTGTGGTGCAATCAGAACGTTGCATGTGTTGGAAGTTATTTTAACGCAAACCAAAGATGCCTTTTAAAAAACAAGTTTACATCATATTCTTATGCATGCCAGTGCTGTGTGTGAGGTAATTTAAGATGGTTCTCAGAAGTGTCGTTGGCATCTTCATATCCGGTCACATGGGCGGCAAGCCACTCCCATCCGGTCACATGGATGGCAAGCCACCCCCACAAAGGAGGCCACACCCACAGAGTAGGTTTGAACAATTTTTGAAACCCACCACTGATGCACGTGCATGCTTTTGGCACCCAAGGTGAAAAAGGTTTCCCATCACTGGTTTAGGTTGTCCCAAAGTGCTTTTCAAAAGGCAGCTGGATTTTCTTTGAAGACATATCGCTTCTCATCCAAGCTTTTTTCAGTTCTGATTGAATGGTGGGGAGTGTCATTCTTCCACTCCCACCATTCAGTCAGAACTGATGAAGCTTCTTGGATAAGAAGTGGAACATCTTCAAAGAAAGTCCAGTTGTCTTTTGAAAAGCACCTTTGGGACCACCATGACGTGGATGAGTGAGAGTTTTAATAGATAGTTGGTTCAGGAATCTAAGCTGATAATTCCTATCCTTCAATAGGGAGATTCATTTCAGAATCTGAATAGTGAAGAATAGAAACTTTCCCCTTTCGCTGGATTAAACAGTCAAACAGCTCTGTTTTCTCTTCTATCCATAATTACCAGACTCAAATAGCTTTTGACTGGGTGGTGTCAGAAAACCTATGCTGGAATAACAAAAGATACTCTTAATTTTAATACATGCAGAAAAGAAAGGACTTTGATAATAAAGCAGCTGCAGCAAGACATTGGAGACTTAGATCTATGTGTCAAAGTTAGCATTCATTAACCAGCAGAGATAGAAAGTACATCACTACCCAAAGCAATCCTGCAAGTAACACAGACAATGCATCTGCCTTAATATTCCTTGTCAATCTTAACTTACCCATAACATTTGGGAAAGGGTTATCTTTAACTGAGATTAACATTCATGTCTCTGTCTATTTAAAATATGTAATAATATTTTTTTCTTAGCATGTTGCTATTATTTTATAGTTGCATTAATATATGCTATTAATACTAATGTATTAATATCAATATAATAAATATATATAAGTATATATATACTATTTTTTCCTTAGCACGTTGCTAAGCCTGCAACAAAGCCTGCTGAATTGAGAGTGTAAATACCCCTGAGGCCTCATGGGTTATGTTGTGAAAAATAGAAAAGTTGTATGTTGGGTACTTTTAATCAAAAAATTTTTAAACATTCCTGAGGTCTACAAGAATACAAGTAGTAGATCAGGAGCGCACAATATTTCATAAAACCTTTTCCTTTTTAAGGAAAAAGAAAGGGAGGCCAATAGTATTTGAGTATTTTGAGTATTTATTAATACTTATAGGCCGCCCTTTTCCCTGAGGGGACTCAGGGCGGCTTACATAAAATGAAGGGAAGGGGTATACAAACAATAGACACAAACAATACATAGAAGTAAAATTGTAAGCAACATTCATTCATCATTCGGGTGGGGGCAATTATCTTTGTCCCCAGGCCTGACGGGCTAGCCAGGTCTTAATAGCAATGGAATGACACAGTTACTTGGGATGAACTAAATACAGGTTGTACTATAAGTGTTTTATTCATATCTTCTGACCATGAAAACTGAAAATGATTTTGCAGAATTGAGTAAAATAATATAGCAGACACTTTGTTTATTTGTAAAAATGGTAGAATTTATACCATGTTGGTTTCCAACTGTCTTGGAAATATGTTTCTGCAAATGTTGAAGATGATTAGGCAGTTTTTTTCTGGGATAGATGGCAATAATATTATACTCTCAGGAACAAAATCTCATTTTGAGATAGACAAAAATTGAAAAAGTAAAACCTCCTTGTAGCATGCCTTGTAGTAGAGTTGATAATGCAATCTACAGCATGATTGTTCAATTTCACATTAATTCAATGTCAAAAAAACCCCACAACACGCCCAGCAGTTGGGGTAACTGTACAAGAGATGTTTATATACTGGGATTTTTGGACCTCCAGCAGCATCTAGTGGTCATAGATGCTGTGGAATTTCAACTGACATTCTCAAGCAACACAAATTAATGACAAATTCATGGAAAGCATACTGCAATAATTTACAGATAAATACATAAATACAATTTAATTTTTAAAATATTTTCTTTAGAAAGTATTTGAAGCTGAGATCCCCATACCCATTTTCTTGTGGAAAATGCGAACACATATTCCATTATTAGTTTCAGAAATAAAAAATATGCAGATACCTCTGTATATCATCATCATCATCATCATCATCATCATCATCATCATCATCATCATCATCATCATTATTGCATGGTTAATCTTTGGTGAGATTCACAGCCTTTGGGGCTGGTTGGTAGCTCAACAGCTCGAGTTCTAAGCAAGGACCTAGGAACTGTTAAGGTAACATCGGAGGATATAAGTTGTTCCAAGTAGGGTGGTTTTTGTAGAGTCAGAATGTTCAAGTCTGATAAATTTAAAATTTCCAAACAGCGAGGTAGCCCTTTAGGTATTGCTCCAAGGGCTCCAATTACAATTGGGACAACACATGATTTCTTTTTCCACAGTCGCTCAACTTCAATTTGCAAGTCCCGGTACTTTGTGATTTTTTCTTGCTGTTTATCTTCAATTCGTGCATCTCCAAGTATTGCAATGTCAATGAACCATACTTTTTTCTTTTCAACTATTGTTATGTCAGGTGTGTTGTGGGCCAAGTACCTATCAGTCTGGCTTCTGAATAGCAATAGCAATAGCAATAGCAGTAGACTTATATACCGCTTCATAGGCCTTTCAGGCCTCTCTAAGCGGTTTACAGAGAGTCAGCATATTGCCCCCAACAATCTGGGTCCTCATTTTACCCACCTCGGAAGGATGGAAGGCTGAGTCAACCCTGAGCCGGGGAGATTTGAACCGCTGACCTGCTGATCTAGCAGTAGCCTGCAGTGCTGCATTTAACCACTGCGCCACCTTGGCTCTTGGAGGACTTCTTCTGAAGTCCCACAAGATCTTGACTTTCTCATTCTCTAAAACCTTCTCAACCTGATGGTCCCAGTGGTTTTTGCTGTACTCAAATCCAAACTTTTGGCACAATTTCCAGTGAATGATCTTAGCAACGTGGTGATGGCGTTGTAGGTAGTCAGTTTGTGAAATTTTGCTGCACCCACTGATCAAGTGGTCGTCTTTCTCATTACAGAGGCGACATTTGCTGTTGGTGGTAACATGTTGAATTTTTGCTTTCATGCAGTTTGTGGCTAAGGCTTGTTCTTGAGCTGCCAAAATAAAGCCACCTGTTTTCTGATCTTAACCAGTTCTAAGTTAGTTTTTGGACAGCTTTGCCTTCAATACTTTTCAAGTATTGGCCATGCATAGCTTTGCTTTTCCAATTTTCAGCTCACTTCTCAATTACTTCTTTCTTATATTCAGCTTTTGACTTAGTTGTCTTCAAAAGGCCTCCTTTATTTACTCCCTTAATCATTTGGTTCTTTACTTTTCTGGATGTAATCATTCAAGCTGTGTCTTTCTTCTTCCACAGTCTGTTTTACTTGTAGGAGTCCTCGACCACCCTCTTCTCTTGGTAGATATAATCGGTCAACATCACTTTTAGGGTGCAAAGCATGATTCATTGTCATAAGCTTCCTTGTTTTTCTGTCCAAATTGTCCATCTGGGTCCAGTCAATTATTCCTGCAGAGTATCAAATCACAGCTATAGCCCAGGTATTTATGGCTTTTATGATGTTTCCTCCACTCAATTTGGACTTCTAATATCTTGTGAATTCGTCAAATGTACTTGGCTGAAGTTAATTCCTTGACTTTATTATGCATTAAGTCAGAGACCTCTAAAATCCCCAAGTGCTTGTAGCCTTCTTTTGGTTTTACTGCCTTTATCATTTCTTCATTCTCAAGTTCTATTCCATCATTATATTATGCCAGATGCTGAATAACAAGAACAAGAACAATAATAATAATACTGAGTAAAATGCATAGATATCTGCATATTTTTATTTCTGGAACTAATAATGGAATATGTGCTTGGGTTTTTTTCGCACAAGAAAATGTGTTGTTGTTGTTATTATTTATTTATTTCCAGCATAACACTGTGGAGCTACTCTAGACAACTTACTATAATAAAAAGAAAAATGTATAATTAGAACAGAAATAAAATAATAAAGAAATGATGACCAAGAAACATAATGAGAATAATATATCAATATGATAAGCAAAAGATGGATGGATGGAGAGCGGAAAGCAGGCGTGGAGAGTTGGAGTTTGGCATTAATCTAGCAGTCCCCAGCATTAATCTAGCAGTCCCCATGTGGTTTCCAAGTTAATTGGTAGAGGCATATCTTTAGGCTCCCATGGAAGCATAGGTTGGGGACAAATATTACCTTAGAAGATGTTCAAAGGGCAGGTGCTGCAACAGAAAAAATTATCCTTCTGAATACCAAAAATCTTTCACTGAGAGGATCTGAAGTAGCCCCTCTTGGGTGGCACAAATAAGACAGGACGTATTAGCAGGAAGAGATGCTTAATCAGGTATTAAGGACTTAAAAAGGTCATAACCAAAAACTGGAACTGCACTTGGAAGCAAACCAGTGGCCAGTGAGGTTTGTAGAGCAGAGATTAATAGGTGCCAGCTTATCCCGAAAGTGCTTTTTCAGGAGGCAACTGAACTGTTTTTCTTTGAAGATGTTTCGCTTCTTATCCAAGAAGTGAAATATCTTCAAAGAAAGCCCAGTTACCTCATGAAAAATTACCATGTGCATGTTAAGGTTAGAAATTGGACGACAAGGATTATATATGTTTCATTGTATTATCGTTGTTAAGAGTTGTGTAAAAAGTATATTGGCCCAGTCAATACACTCTCCACAAAATATGTATGGTTGTTAAAGGAAAATAATAAGTGTGTTTGTGTGTGTGTGTGTGTGTGCGTGCTGCTCCTGGTTTGGCTGAACTGGTAGTGGCAGCAGCGAGAGGCTCTGCCCACCCACCCAGATGCTTCAGTGCATGTGCGGAAGCATTGTGCATGCAAGCACGCACACGAGTGAATCAGTAGTAAACCCACTGATATACAAATACACACACACACACACACACACACACACACACACACATATGAAGGAGAGGCAACTAAGAAATTTCCTGAGTTAGATGAATTAACCAGTAGAATGACTTCCCTTCAGAAGTTGTGGGTGCTCCAACACTGGAGGTTTTTAAGAAGAGATTGGACAACCACTCATCTGAAATAGTATAGCTTCCTGCTTGAGTAGGATGTTGGAAGGAACTCCAAGGTTTCTATTATTCTATTAGACCAATAGGTTGTGAACTAGATCTGAACAAGGTAGTGCAACCCTGTCCAGAACGAAGGATGACAAACACTCAGTTCCCGAGACTCCATGCATCCAAAGCTACTTAGTTTTGTCACGGTATAATTGAAGTCTGTTGTCCCTCATCCAGATTCCTATAGCTTCCAAGTATCATGGAAAGGCAGAGACACTATCACGCAGGTTGCCATGTGTGGAGATGTAGAGCTGATTATAGCACTTAGACTTTACAGCCCTCTCTAAGCGGTTTGGTGTATCAGCTTATTTCCCTCAACAATTTGGACCTTCATTTTACTAACCTTTGAAGACTGAATCAATCTTGAGCTGGTGAGAATCAAACTGCTGAACTGTTAGCAACAGGCAGTCAGCATACCACATTCTAACCCCTACGTCACCACAGCTCTTTTCATCAGCATATTGTCATCTCATCCCATGGTAACAGAAGAGCTCACCCAGTGGCTTCACGTAGAGCAGTGGTTCTCAACCTCCCCGATGCTGCAACCCTTTAATTCAGTTCCTCATGTTGTGGTGACCCCCAACTATAAAATTTATTTTTTGTTGCTACTTCGTAACTGTAATTTTGCTACTGTTATGAATTGTAATGTAAATATCTGATATGTAGGATGTATTTTCATGATTACAAATTGAACATAAAGCATAGTGATTAACCACAAAAACAAATGTAATTATATATTGTGAAATATTTATCATTTACATTTTTATTCCTGTGGGTAGTTGTCGTAGGGACCCCAGAACACTGCTTTGCCCAGCGGGGCCATAATGCTGTTAAGTTGATCACATGTGCATGCCAGCTATGGACTTGCACTATAGAGGATGCCAAGAATGTGTGGTGGAGGCTGAGGGCACCAGTTCCCATTCCTGGCCCTGCCATCTCTCTGACTCACTAGAACACCCAGCATATCCGTAAGGGAGAGAAATTGAAAAACCCCTTAGCCCTGCCAGGAACAGGCCTGAGCCCCACAGGAAGAAGCAGCACACACAGTGCCAGGTGTATGATCTGTTTTCAGGCAAGGGCTGGCACAGCAGTGGGATATACCAAGATGAGGAACCGTCCTTCCTACTGGACTCCCCACACCAGAGGAAGTGCCCCCTTGCTCTCTGCCACCTAGATTGGGTGGGACTGGACTAGAAGGCTTTTCTGGAGAGGAGCCAGATGCAGCACACAGCCAGGGGTCTTGGGGCTTTGTGTGTGTGTGTGTGTGTGTTTGCAAAGCTTGGACTCTTAAGCCTCTTGTCTAGAGAACTGGTTGGAGGAGGCGCCTGATGTCCAGCTGTAGCCTTTCCTGGTCTTTCTCCTTAGCCCAAAAGAGAAACGGTGGGAGGGAGCCTTTGGGCTGGAAGGGGAGCTAGGCCAGGAAGTCACATCCCTCATCAGAGACCCCTGAATGCACCTTGCAAGGTCTTTTGGACCAATCTGTTGCAGTTTGGACCCACAGCAGGGTCCTCTGGTATTTGCTTGTCCTCCTGAGCTGCTGCCAACATGACCAGACTGGCAACAGGCCAGAGAGCCATAGTGGCCGAGGTATAGCTAGCAACCAGTGGCTGTGGGTTGAAGCCTCCTTAGGAGCCTGGGGGACTTTGAGCCAGACCCATCTCACAGGATCATTGGGGTGGGGAGAAAGGAAGAGGTGGGAGTGTTAGGCATCTACATCACGTTAAGTTGATCAGCAGGAAAGGCAAGGTAAAAATCAAATTCATTTGCTACCATTTACTTCGAAATAAATGCACAAAATTTCCTTCTTCCTGGCTCCGCTCTTCTGCCCTTTCCAGCTGAGGGGAGGGGCTCACCAAGCAGGCTCCCAAGAGGCAGTTGTGCCCTCCCAAGTTCTCCCCCACAAAACATGACGAGCCATGTTCCCTGCTTCCCTCTCCACGACAGTGGCGGCGCAGAGCTCGGAGCGTTCATGCTGCGCTGAGCCCTGAATGCGAGATCCATCTCCCATCTCCATCTTCTTCCTCTGGGCTGCACCTCCTCCTTCCCATCAACGCTGGCAACCACGCCCGCAGCTCCAGCAGCTTTCCCGCAAGTGAGAGGCCAAGAACCAGAGCAGAGAGGCCAGTGTCTGGCGGCAATCCTTTGGTCGCACCCAAGGAGGCAGCGATGGTGGAGGAGACACACCAACCTGGCACAGACCTAAAAATCTCTCCACGTGGGCCTGAAGGGCAGAGACAAGGTGGGGCTGGAGGTTTGTGAGAAAAGCTGCTCTAAGAGCCAGGCCCGATTTCTCAGTTCGGAGGAGTCTGGAAAGCTGAGGCTCTCTGTAAGCCGGGGGTTGTTCTTGGCGGGCAACCGAGGGACACAGAGAATGGGCTGCAATAGTACCGACGCCTGAATTACCACCTGGAGCTGAGACAAGGGATTGCTTAGTGGTGTCTCAGTTCCTAAGACCATTGAAAATATGTGTTTTCCGATGGTCTTAGGCGACCCCTGTGAAAGGGGTCGCGACCCACAGGTTGAGAACCACTGATGTAGAGTATTCGGTACTGACCCCTATGGCATACTGCAAACAAGTGGTGTTATATAACATAACGGAATTAAATTAAGGAAGTTATCCCAAGGAAGAGCCTCCAAAACAATTCCTGCAGTCTAAAAGAATGTGCTTCAGTATAAACAAAAGATAAAATGATGCATCCTGGGACAGGAAAAAAAAATCACATGTATATAAACAAAGTATTGGTTAACAGAGACTAACCAGGAATTTTCTTGGACTGGGTAAAAGGCTCAAGGAAAACAGTCCATTGAAGAATTACTCTGAAAAGCGTAACCAGAAAACTCAGAATATTATAAAATCAATAATAACAAAATTGTAATTTTTATTCAATTTTTTGTTTCAAATACATTTACAAAATTGCTGGTATACAATTCTGATATTTGTACCTTAAACAAGAATATTATAAAGTTAGGAAGATGGCAAATGTCAAAACATTGGAACTTCTTGCTTGGGAACAAAATAAATAAAGACATGCACAAAATTATATAAACCGTGGGGAAAGATGATTTGTCCTAATATTCAGACCCCAGATCACCCAATAAAACAAAACAAAACAAAACAACTGGTTTAAGAGATTAAAGGAAAAGCTTCTCAACCCAGCACAAAGCTACACTTATATTCAACAGCTGCTTGAAGTAGTTTTGCCCTGTCATTTGAATGAATTTCAGAAGAAGGTTAATGTTATCAATGGCTTTAAGGCATAATGGTTGTATTTCATCTAAGTCAGGGATAATATGCTTTCAAATATTAAATATTTGGAAACAATTTATGTGTACAGATGAATGACGATGACAGATACTAGTGTATCTTAGTATATTGGCAGGCCAGTGATCATTTAAATGAATCTTTACGATCAACACCAGATCACATTGTCTTTGAGCTCTTAAATTAATGCTCCCATACCATACTGAATTACTTGGCAGTATATGCCTCAGTGACAGAGACCACAGTGTTGTCATTTTGATTTTTCAAAGCACAGGGAAGCATCCCTCAAAACAGGGATCAAAATCAAGCTTGGTTTTGAGGAAAGAGCCATTAATGGTATAAAGCATTGTTTCTCAACTTTTAAAACACGTGGACTTCAAATTCCAGAAATTCTAGTCCACATGTCCTAAAATTCCAGAAATTCTAGTCCACATGTCCTAAAGTGGCTAAGGTTCAAATACCAGTATAAAATCTGCAATAGCCGTCTCAAGATGCTGAGGTTGGATATGTATTCTAGTTGGCTCATTTTATGGGAGGGTCTAACTTCCACACAAAATCCACATAAATGGTTAACAACTCTTCCTTCTTATATTAAATTTAACTGGAATTTATTATTAATGGAATAACTTCAATTGGTTCTCTCTAGATATATCATTTTTTCAAAGTTATGATTGTGAAAAGTTATGGCTTTTATACATCCATAACTGAGCTTTATTTTAATACCTTAATTTTATACTATTATTAGCTTTGAGAATATAGGAACGTCTGAAGTGAAGATAAAGCTGTTTATGGGCAGGCATAATTTTCCATGTTCACTTAGATATTTAAAAGGAATCTCTGGCTTGACCCCTTCATCTTAAGTTGCCCATAAGAAATACTTCCTGGTTTAAATTAATAACTATTAAGAACTAAAATGGTCTTGACATTTACAATTTCTTCTATTCCAGTCATGTTGTATTTTATTTATAATGCTGCCTGCTTTTTCTCCATTTCTGATTGCATCTCTATGGGGAAATTTCCCTCAAATATTCAAGTATGTCTCTACAGACAAGGCATACTGTGGTTCTGACAAAATAAAAATTCGGCAGCAGAAACCTACAGAAACTTCTTTGCTACCATTTTGTCATTTTCTGAATTTTTGCAGCCCAGAGAGTATGCCTATTTCAGACATCCTCTCTCTTTTACACTCTTGTTCAGAATGTTACTTTCTTAAGTTTGAACAGTATGTGCTGGCATTTTGGGGTAAAGGGGCAAAATAGGAAGGACTTAAGAGTTACATCCCAAACCTTTGAGTACCTCCATAATAATTTTCAGAGAATAATCTTGAAAAAAGAGAATGTAAATACAACTTTCTTTTTAAAACAAAAATATGCAAATAGGTAACAAACATACAAAGGCAAGCAATATATACCAATATATACATTTAAAGCTTTTTTATTTTCCCTTGATCTACTTTCTTTTTCACATCAGTGATGATTTGGTGGGAGCCATCTGATTATGAGAAGTCAGGAAGACACTCTGGCACCGAATTGCCATACAGTATAACTTGTTTTTCAATAAACTACTGATTTGCATTTTAAGCAAATTCATATAGAAATAAATATTTGATAACTTTTCTTTCAACTTGGTAGAAATATTTCCTTCAAATGTAAAGATATGCAAAACATGATTGAATTTAAAAGAGAAACAAGTACTCATCCATTTCTTACATGACTTGTTAAAAATAGTTCACTGGATAGCTTCTGTAAGCCTGGAAAAGACAGTTGCAAATATATGTGTACATGTATTATTTATTTATTGCGTGTTTTTTAAATTTATTTTAAACAAGCACTTTTTTGTCCTGGAGTTTCTCATCTGGATCTGAAGGGGAGCCCCAGTGGGGATGCAGGTGAAGGTGATAAATGAAGTAGGGAGCTGAGAGATTCCTACATGTCTGGGAAGACAGGGTAGAAGAAGCAAGTATGCAGCAAGGGAAAGAGGTAGGAAAGCTAGCAGGATGCTGGAAACCTACCATATACAAATGGGGATGAAATGATCAAATTAAGCTATGTTTATTCAATCTTGAAAGACAACACAGTTACAGCTAAATGAAAAAGATTTTATTAAATCAGACTTGAAAAAAGTCACAGTAGTTTAATGCACTTAATAATTACTTTAAGTGCATGCTGTACACTACCAACCCAAAGGGATTGTTCTTCTAATTTTATAAATAAAAATTAACATATTTACATTGAAAAAGGCATTATTAAACAATAACATTTTAGCTGAGAAATGTGTAAGACTTGATTACTACAAAATTTTTATATCAATATTATATTAGGCATATATTCCTGAAATTACAAAAAGAAAAAAAATGCCTCATTTGGTTCTGGCACAATTCAAAACTACCCAACACAGCATTTTGTTTTGTTTACTCAACATATTTTTCATTCAATCTAAACATTTTCTTCTTAATTTCTTTGAAAAGAAGCTTATCACACTATTGCTCTAAACCTGGCAACTGACAGTAAAACAATTTTCACTTTGTATGTTACCAGGAATGAAATAGAATTTACTCTTCTAGCGTCCTTTTGGATCATCTTCATTTTTTTTAATATAAAGGAACCAAGGCTTTTATATTGGTATTAGAAGGCATTGTTTCTATAAAAATACAGAATTTAGTTTTATTTACATAAGCATCATTTGTACAAGATTCAAATGCAAAATAATGGACTGTAATTAAATCAGGCCAGGTTTTGAAGTGAAAATCATTCACTTGCAAAAGACTGAAAGCATTCAGTTCTTAGTTTCATTTGGTAATAGTGTTGTGCATGAATCAGATAACAAAAAATGAAGCTTAGAATATGAATATTGCAGGAATGTTTTAAATGGTCATTTACACTATTTTGCAAGGTTCCTGTAATTGTGTCAAACTATTTACTCAGCTATCTTGAATGCTTGACTCCAGATGAACTCATTGTCCGGGATCGTTGCCTAAGCACTGGTTTTACAAGGAATTCCAAATCTTCAAAGAGAGGATTTTCAATAATTTCTGCAGCCTCTGGTCTTTCCGTGGGACTTGGCAAGAGCATGTGCTTTACCATCTTATGCTAAAACATTAAAAACAATATTATTTCAGATGGTGAAACGTTTTGAATTGATATTGTTATCTAACTGCTGTTCCCTTATAACAAAGTAAATACCCTTTGCAGGCAACGACAAAACAAATTTCTGCACAACAGCTATGCAGATTTTGTCTCTGACCCCAGTTTTATCTCATACACATACACACACACACACACACACACACACACACACACACACACACAATTAGAATATGGCAAGAAAGCAAGAGGACCTCCAAATGCAATATTTCAAGTATTTGTGTCTTAATAAACAATCACTACACAGACACAAGCGTACACAATACAATAGCAGAGTTGGAAGGGACATTGGTGGTCTTTTAGTCCAGCCTCCTGCCTAAGCAGGAAATCCTATACAGTTCCAAACAAATGGCTATCCAACAACTTCTTAAAAGGCTCCCAGTGTTGGGGCATTCACAACTTCTGGAGACAAGCTGTTCCACTGATTAATTGTTCTCTCAGGAAATTTATCCTCAGTTCTAAGTTGCTTCTCTCTTTGATTAGTTTCCACCCATTGCTTCTTGTTCTACCCTCAAGTGCCTTGGAGAATAGTTTGACTCCCTCTTCTTTGTGGTAACCCCTGAGATATTGGAACACTGCTATCATGTCTCCCCTAGTCCTTCTTTTCATTAAGCTAGACATACCCAGTTCCTGCAACCGTTCTTCAAATATTTTAGTCTCCAGTCATCTAATCATCTTTATTGCTCTTCTCTGCACTCTTTCTAGAGCCTCCACATCTTTTCTACATCATGGCAATCAAAACCGAATGCAGTATTCCAAGGGTGGCCTTACCAAGGCATTATAAAGTAGTATTAACACTTCACGTGATCTTGATTCTCTCGCTGTTTATGTAGCCTAGAACTGTGTTGGCTTTTTTGGCAGCTGCTGCCCACTACTGGCTCATATTTAAATGGTTGTCCACTAGGACTCCAAGATACCTCTCACAGTTACAATTGGGAAGATACCACCTATACTGTACCTGTGCATTTCATTTTTCTTGCCTAAATGTAGAACCTAACTCTTTTCACCACTGAATTTCATTTTATTAGATAGTGTCCAATGTTCAAGTTTGTCAAGATTCTTCTGTATCTTAAGCCTTTCTTCTGGAGTATTGGCTATTCCTGCCAGCTTGGTGTTATCTGCAAATTTGATGAGTTCCCCATTTATTCCCTCACCCAAATCATTGATTAAGATGTTGAAGAGTATGGGCCTAAAACAGAGCCTTGGGGTATTCCACTGCATACTTCCCCCCATGTAGATGCAGTTCCATTGAGGACTACACGTTGAGTGCGGCTGGTCAGCCAGTTATGAATCGATCTGGTGGTGATACCGTCCAACCCACATTCTTCTACTTTATCTAGTAGTAGGTTATAGTCTACCTTATCAAATGCCTTACTGAAGTCCAAGTAAATTATATCAACGGCATTCCTCTGGTCCACTAATTTTGTCACTTTGTCAAATAATGCAATAAGATTAGTCTGGCATGATCTGTTTTTGACAAACTTATGTTGGTTTAGGCTATTACTTTGTTTACTTCCAGGTGTTCGCTAATTCATTGCTTGATTATCTTTTCCAGAATCTTTCCTGGTATTGAGGTCAGGCTGATAGGTCTAAAGTTTCCTGGATCTATTTTTTTCCTCCTTTTTTGAAGATGGGAACCACATCAGCTCTTTTCCAGTCCTCTGCCAGTTCCCCGGTGCTCCAGGATTTCTGAAAGATAATAGTTCAGTGGTACTGAGATCTCATCTGCCAGTTCCTTCAGAACCCAGGGGTGTAATCCATCCGATCCTGGTGATTTGAACTCGTCTAGGGGTAGACAGGTGCTCACTTACCATTTTTTTCCCTATTTCAATTTGTGTTCCTCATCTGATTTTTGTGGTGCTGTTTTTGATAGGTTGGATTGTTTTATCCCTTTGTGTAAATGCAGATGCAAAAAATGAGTTAAATAGTTCTGCTTTCTCCCTTTTGCTTGTCACCTTCTTGTCACTTTCTCCCAGCAATGGACCAATTGTTTCCTTAACTCTTCTTGTTTTTAACATGTTGAAAGAAGCTTTTTTAAAATTATTTTTTACTTTTGTGGCAAGCCTTTCTTCATTGTGAGCCTTAGCTTTCCTTACTTCATCTTTACAGGCTCGGGCTATTTGCTGATATTCTGCCTTAGTTATGTCCCCCCCCTTTCCACTTTTTATATTTAACTTTTTTGTCTTTCAATTTGTCAGAGAGTTCTTTATGCAGCCATGCTGGTTTCTTTTGGGAACTGTTATTTTTCTTCTTCATTGGTATTGTGCTAGACTGAGCTTTTGTAATCTCATTTTTCAAAATTTCCCAAGCTTCTTGAGTTGTTTTCCCCTTGAGGATTCTCATCCATGGAATTCTTCCCAAGCTCTAAGTTTATTGAAATTATCTCTCTTAAAATAGTCTCAATTGTGGTTGTAAGTCAAGACTATAGTTTGACTTTGTTCTACTACTTGTGTTTGCATAATTCCAATATTGCATGGTAACTTGCCTCCAGG
The DNA here is from genome assembly GCF_051295495.1 of Thamnophis sirtalis. Lineage (NCBI taxonomy): Eukaryota > Metazoa > Chordata > Lepidosauria > Squamata > Natricidae > Thamnophis > Thamnophis sirtalis. The sequence goes on along the minus strand of NW_028261384.1, from coordinate 88,816,843 downwards.
GTTCCTCTGGCTTCAACACCTTCTATCATTTTCTCTCTGTTAGTGAGAATTAAGTCTAATATGGCCGATTCCCTTGTTCCCTTCTCTACTTTTTGGGAAACAAAGTTGTCTGCTAGGTTCATTAGGAACCTGTTGGATCTTCCTCTTGGTGCAGAGTTTGTTTCCCGGTTGATGTCAGGGTAGTTAAAATCCCACATTAGTATTGTGGTGTGCTTCCTACATACCTTAGTTAACTGACTAGCAAAAAGTTCATCTATTTCCTCTGCTTTATTGAGTGGCCTGTAGTATAGACCTATTGCAATATCATCCCCCCCCAACCTTTAATATTGACCCAAATGCATTCAAGATAGTTCTCATCATTGTTGTGCTCTATTTCTGTTGAGATGTAGTTATTTACTATATATAGTGCAACTCCACCTTCTCTTTTATTTGGTCTATTTCTTTTAAATAATTTAAATCCTTCTAGCTGTATGTTCCATTTGAAGGTTTCATCCCACCAAGTTTCTGTAATGGCAACATATTGCAGAGGAAGGCCGTGTGACTTTGTTCCAAGGTCTATATAGCTGGCTAATTGGCTTTAGATAGGAAAATGTACAAAGATAATTTGTGCTGTTTAAATTAAGTTTAGAAACAAGCTCAAATTATAAACTTTTTTGGGTGAACAGATTGAATTTCCCCTCTCCAGAATGATAAAACTGTCACCAACTGTTCCTAGAAAAGTTGAATTTGGGGGTGTTGTTGTTTTTAAATGAAGTCTTGCAATGACATCAAGTATGCATTCATTATCTCTTGAATCCAACAACCCAAATTTAATTTCCTCAGTTAATGATTTAAGTCATGAAGGAGAAGATCAAGCATAACAATTAATAGTACAATTTACCAAGCAGGCTTATGATTTTTAGTAACAAAATAAATGCAGTTTGTCCTAATAAAATCCCAAAGCTTAAGCACACATCTAAGCTGGAAATTTAAATTCCAATATACCTCCTGTGCATATTCCTTAATGAACAGTGGTGGGAAAGTCAAGTTTCTTACTTCACTTAAAATCTGTAAAAACATTTAAAAAGAAAAAGTTATTTGTGTTGACATAAATCACACGTTTCAGCTCCAAGTCCTAAAGAGGGCACTATTTTCTTTTTATGAAAGTGTATACAGAAATTTCATAATCAGTGCGTTTTAATTTAGTTGTAATATCACAGAATTATGTTAATAACCCTTCTCTGTAATTTAATTCATATCTACTTCTTTTAGATTACAGAAACATTTTATTACAAATTTTATTCTTGTGCAAGTGCTATACTGAGTCCAATACATTATATCTATTCACTCAGTAATTATATTTATACAAGCTTTCAAAATTTTTTATCTTGATATAAAACACCCACAAATCATACATAAAAAACAATATAAAAATCATCCCCAATTTCTGATCACGTACTTATTTGACAAGGCAGTTTTACAAATATATTCCTGAACTTTTTAAGCAAATAGCTCCTCAATATGAATTATAGAATCATAGCTAATATAATAATTATTCTTTGTTTATACAATTTTTGTACCTAATGGTAAATTAATAATTTTCAGTTTATTGCTAAAGTGTAATTCATTTTCTTCCAAGAATATTTTCAGAAGAGCATACCTACCCTGACTCTCTCCATCTGAGTGCTGAAAGGGTAAAGAAGCTCAAACAAGATCAATCCTAAGGAAAATATATCGACTTTGTGTGAATAAGCATTTCCATAAATCTGTAAAATTTAAAATAAGAAGGAACCATCAAAAATTGAACCATCAGGCTACATTTTTATTTTCCACTAATATTTCTGCCCAGAATCTTAATATTTAATCAAAGTAAGAGAGTATTTGTATCAAATAAGGTCAAATAAATTCATTTTAATAAATATTCTTAACAGTTAAATAGCAAGATATTTGGAATATAGATATCCAAACTAAACAAAATCTCATGAACAAGCTAACAATGTCCCAAATAATCAAGACTAGATACTGTGCGCGTTTATAAAATGATACATTTAACTTCTAATAACAAACATATGTTTCATTTAAATGTTCTAGAGTTGTGGGATATTCATTTTAATCATTTATGTTCTTCTAAAACCGTTATCAATAAAACAATGATTTTTCTAGAATTTCAAAAATAGAAGTGTAAACAATATCTAATTGCACAACAACAATAAGGAACCATTAATATATCTGGAGGAACAAATAGTGTAGGAATTTGGCGGTGAAGATGAAATTGAGTGTCTGGCTATCTAGCTGATTGGCATGCTGAACAAGAACTCCCATACTGCAGGATTGATTCTTGTATGTCACATGTTATACATTCAATGCCATCTAAAACACTTTTCAGTCTAAGTATCAAAATATTGATGTTATTTTTATAATGTACTGGAGTAAAAATAAAACCCACAAAATTACAATAAATGTCATTTAAATCCTAAATGGGGAAATAACATAATGCAAACACAAAGCTATTTAGCAATTAAAACATATGATCTATTCCTCTGAATAAGGTATTCCTTATTGCCACTTTCTAATAAGTCAGAAAATATTATTCAGTCAGAAAATATTATTTGTCAATAGAGCAAAATTCAAATAGGGAATTTTTCTGACTCATACTTGATATGTACTCAATAATTGTGCCAACATTTATTCTTTAATTTATGAAATAACATTATGAGAATCCTGTAAATCAGATAAAAACATACCTGTTCTGGGCTCATATAGAGTTTGGTCCCAACTTGCCCTGTGTGTCTGTCATAAGCTGGAATTGGTGTTAAAACAGATTCTTCCTCCTCATCATGGTCCATTGCAGTTACTAGGCCAAAATCTCCAACTTTTACTATATTATCCATTGTAAAAAAAATGTTGGAAGGCTGTATAGAAACAAATGAACACAAAGAAAATTACAATAAAGGCATTAATCTGATTTACTCGGTATCATATAAAATTGTATCATTACATTTTCTAATCTCGTGGAAGAAATATTTCTTTCCTTACAAAGTGTAAAACATACATGTACATTTGAAAACTAACTTGAGGAATCAATTGTACCATGTTATAGGACGTTTCTCCAAAATAAAGATATGACAGCATATTTACAAAATAATAAACAGGTCACCAGCTAATAGTAATAGTAAGCAGTGCCTACTACATAAATCTATCCTTATATCCCTAACCTTTCTGTGTGGTATTTGTGTGAAATTTTAAAAAAGTTTATGAAATACAGGTAGGTTTCAATTAGTGTGGTTAATGAATCCCATGAAGTGGATGCATTATATGAAATTGCATATTCAAAGTCATATTTCTATGGAAATATGTTCAAAAGAAATAGACAATGACATATATATATATATATATATATATATATATATATGTATATATATGTATATATGTATATTAATCAAATATTAAGCAAAGGATGAAGAGAATATACTTATAATTAAAATTTATGGTTAATTAGATAACAATGATGTTATGTAAAGTAAAAAAATCTACCATAGATTCAGACCATAATATTTTGTGATACAAGTTTCAATTGTATATCTTATGAAGTAGAATCATACTTGAAACATAGAATCTTTAAAACTTCCTTTAAATATCTTTAAAGAATATTCCTGAATATTCTTCTTTGGTCCACATATTCCCATAGAACATCCACCCTACTATCTACAATTTGGGTTATTCCACAATGTAAATTTCTCATGTGATTCTAGATCAAAATAAATCACTTACCTATTATTAACAACATCCACCCTACTATCTACAATTTGGGCTAGTCCACAATGTACATTTCTCGTGTGATTCTGAATCAAAATAAATCACTTACCTATTATTAACAACCAGATATGTGTAGCACCTTTCAGTTTGTGACCAGGTTTCAAAACTAGAAACAAGGATGCCTTAGATTCTAAGATTTATTTCTCTCTAAATGGACCCAAAGAGGGCAAATAAAGGGAATATTCAGCAAAGTTCCAATTCACCAAAATTTTATGGGTTAAAATAAAAGCCCAGTATTAAACTTTTAATTTTTGTCCTTTTCCCTAGATTCATCAGCTAGATTGTATCTGCTCTGAAGCTCATAAAAGCAGAACCAGGCCTTTTAGTCTATTTCCACATTTTGAAAAATGTATCACCTTCCAAATTGGATTTCCAAGGCAGTTCTTAAGTGATGAGAACATGCTATTACAAATGGGACAATAAGGAAAAGAGAAATTGCGAGGAATGCAAGTCATTCCTGATTGCTTTGAAATTGCCTGAAATATCATCCTCTGGAAAATGTTTTGTCATCTTAACTGACAAAACATTAGAACCTAGAACGAAGGAAAAATAGCTTCAAAACACTAAAGGAAACTTGACACTAAATAAACTAAACTTATTTTAAGTATTTCCTCAGTGACCTCAACTCTTAACTCTTAAAACAAAATCTCAAGTAGCATTGTTTAAGGTAACTAAAATCACAACTCACTACTGACATTACTAAATGTACTGTGTTCTCTTTGTGCATGTTATGGTAGCCCCTGAAGTTAATATACTTTAAGGGAAACTGATTGCCCATTTGTGTATGGGGCTGAGATCTTGGGGGGGGGGGGGGGAATAAGGTTATTGCCTAATTAGAAGTAGTCCAAAACAACATCATTAGGAAGATCTTGGGCCCCACATTCAGGGCACCCTTAATACCTATTTTGGGATGGAGATAGGCTACCTTGCATCACCATTAGAATACATCTTGCATTGTTAGAGCATTATAAGAAACTAGAAAGCCTTCAAGAATCCTATCTTGCCAAACTCTGTTTTCTCTGTTATACAGTTGGGATCCAATGGACCAAATTTCTGTCACCCATTCTGCAAACAAATGTATTCCCACTTACCTTGGGGAGATTTAAGTTCTTGGAACAGATAAAATAGCAAAGAAAGGCTTTTTGAGAGGGATGCCACTGAGGTACTATCATCCAAATGTTTGGTATCATCATTATAAAAACACAGATACTTCTATAGGAACCTACTTAACATAACAGTGCTTTACTGGGAGGGCTTTAACATATATTTATCTTCAAATCATGTTTTTCAAATATCTCAGAGGGAGATATTTCTTTTTGTAAACTCTCTGTCAAATAACATCTCTGTCCTTGTGGTGTTGGTCTAGCAAAGGACATTATCCATTACGTCCTCTACTGCCTCATGTTCAATGAGATTAGGGCAAAATTACTGCTAACTTCCAATCTTGAAAAACTGAACTATCTTCTTGCAAACATATTTTCATGTCAGCAACAAGTTACTATAGTTTCTCTGCTGTCATTTAAATTTAGAAGAGAATACCGTACTTAAGTTGTTAGCTGTAGTTTGGGCTTTATTTTGCTGTAAGTTTTTTTTTTTTTAAAAAAATCTAATATAGGTAGTTCTTGACTTACAACCACAATTGAGACCAGAATTTCCCTTCTTAAACGAATCACATCAATGTTATGACCTTTTGCTATGATTACAATCACTGCAGTTAAGTGAATCATGCTGTTTTTAAGAAAATCTGGTTTTCCCTATCGACTTTGCTTGCTAGAACATGACTAGGAAAGGTCATAAATCATGATGACATGATCCCAGGATGCTGCAACCATTGTAAATACAGGTAGTCCTCCACTTACAACAGTTTATTTAGTAACTGTTCAGTTACAACAGCACTGAAAAATGACTTATGACTATTTTTCGCACTTACGGCCATTGCAGCATCCCCATGCTCACATAATCAAAATTCTGATGCTTGGAAACTGACTCATATTTATGACAGAGTGTCCTGAAGTCATATGATCAGCTTTTGTAACCTTCTGACAAGCAAAAGTCAACAGGGAATCCAAATTCACAAGAACCATATTATTAACTAACAAATACACTGATTCACTTAGCAACTGTGGCAAGAAAGTTGTAAAATGGAGCAAACTCACTTAACAAATGTTTCAACATAAATTTTAGGCTCAATTGTGGTCGTAACTCGAGGATTACTTGTGTATGACGCTGCCAAGCAACCACATTTGATCACATGACTGTGGGAATACTGTTGTCAGTTCTAAGTGTGGGACTGGTTATAAGTAACATTTTTCAATGCCGTAGTAACTGTGAATGATCACTAAATGAATATTTGTTATGTTGAGGGCTACCTTACTCTTTTCGTTACTTTATTTTACTTATTTTAAAGTTTTTCTACTTCACTGTTATTTTATTGTATTTTATGGCACATTGTATGGCTGCAATACTAAGCTTATTTATTGGGGTATTATATTTCATTTGAATAATTTCTATTTCTATTTTGTGACAGTATTTACTCATGAGTAATTTTTCCACAGTACATTTTTGTACTGCATATTGTTTTTATTTTTAGTACTTAAAGTTGCTTTGATAGATCATCTAGAGCCATTGAGAGTTGGGCAGGAAAGATACTTAAATACAATATAATATAGTTTTACTTTATGTTCACACTGTAACTGACAAAGATTAGTAATAAATAATAAATTATATAATAATAAATTGTATAATAATGTATAAGGTTTTTTCCCTGACACCCTTCTTAACATTCAACAATGAAGAAATAATTCAGTGGAATATGAATACGTTTTTCAAATACATACAGATAATTAAATAAACTACTCCAGGGAGATAAATAATTATATTACATTATCTGTACGAACCTTGAGATCCCGATGCATTAATCCTTTACTGTGCAGGAACTGAACAGCTTCAGCTATTTGCAGGAATATCACAAGGCACTCGGTCCTGTCTCTCTCCTCTATTGTGCATCTTCGGTTCATCCAATCTTTAAGGTTTTCTTTCCTACAAAGTTGCATCTGGATATAAAGATACACTTTTGGAGTGGTAGGTAAAAGTTTTTGAACAGAGTTGTTAGAGCAGTCCAAACTTAAAGTTGTTGGTCTTGGTGGAGAAATAGATAAAGAGCTTGTTGAAGATGACTTTCTATTATTTGACTCTCTTGTGCTTGTCGCTTTATCTTCAATATGGTTATCATGAAGCAAACTGGTAATATTACCCCCTTTATTGGAAGAATTGTCACAATCAGAGTCTTCAAAGATAATAGAAGATGACGTTCGGTCCCTCAACCTTACTACCGATTTAGCAGGAAGATAAACTTCAAAGGAATGAACAGGATCATTATCATCAACAGAACTGCCTTCCATATCACAGCTATGAATGAAATTATCTTGTGCACTTGCCAATTGGCTCAAATCTCTGTTCTCGATGGCAGAAAACTCCAAAGGAGAAAACTTATTCTCTGATGAATCTGATTGATCACAATGTATTCCTACGGAAAGCAGTGTCTTCTTTTCTACAGATGTAGCAATGACTTCAATGTTTTCTTCAGTAGAAAATGGCACTGTTTTAATTTTAAACGATGGTACCTCCATTGCACTGGGAGAACTGAGTGGCCAATCAATACTTTAAATATATTAAAAAAAAAAAGATAACATTAAAAACTTCAATTAATCTTACCATATGTTGCCCACAGAGCAAAAATACAAAGTTTTCCCCATGTCTATGAATTAGTGTATGCATGCTTCAAAAATGATTTGGAATGCTTTGGACCCTGCATGAGCCCAGAACCTCTTTGCTATTCATACAAGTAGTCATGACATTTTGCATCCTTCCTTAACAACTTGAAAAAAGATGCCAATGTTTTAAAAATTGTTCAACAAGATTACTCCATAAAATATCACGATATTTTTAGGCTTATATAGAAGTCTAAACAATAGTATGATTGTTTAATTAGTAGTACAGAGTGAGTTGCATTTGCATAAGGCTTGGGAATTTTTTCCAAATTATTTTCAAATTGGGCATAACCTACTAAATAGTTTAAATTAAGATAATTAAATTCATAATTACTTTTTGCAACATTCAGAGTGTAAAGGACCTTACAAAAGAATGTTCTGAACATTTTAACAGGAACATTTCAAGATTTTTTCTAAGATAGTAATTTATTGTCAAATCTTCCTGCAGTCCTACTTACCAGAACAGAAGGGATCAGATGATGTGGACTCCTTCTATGGCTTCTAGCTTCTTTTTTTTTTAGAATGGGAATTTATTAATTTACTACAGTAGGGAATGCTATTTAAAACTCTTTAACTATCTCATAAATTATTTCACTGATCATTTCTCAAACTAATTTGACATCTCATGACTGTTAAATGAAAGAAATAATATCATATGGTTCAATCCACTACCAGATGCTTCCAAGTAATACTCTTTCATCCTCTACCATTATGAAAGTGTAAAGGGTTGATAATGCAAATGTAGGAGGTTTTTTTAGTTTAAATAAATTTGTACAACCATAGTTATTTCTTTCCACCTATGGAGAGAGACATCCAACAGACCCTAGAAAGGCCTAGAAATAACATGCCTAAGCAATATTATTAAGCAAAAATCAAGAACACGGGTCATACTGAGAACTTCAAAAGTAAAAGTGTTACTTCACAAAAAGAGTAGGGAAAGCTTGAAAACAGCTTCCAGCGGGGTAGTGACTGAGTTTAAACATGTTTGGGATAAACACATGTCTATCATCTGATAAAAATTTAAAAATAAATAAAATATACAATAACAATAACAATAAATAAAAGAAAAATAAACAACACCTAGGGCAGACTTGATGGACCACTAGATGTTATTTGTCAAATTTTTCTACATTTTTATGTATAAATACAGTCTTTCTTACTTTGAATCATTTTAAAAATACGCAATAGAGGTAGCCCTCAACTTATGACCATAATGGAGCTTGCCTGTGAGGTGCTGACAGACTGTCTTGCTCAATCACCATCTCAGCCTTCCTGATTGTTAAGCGACTGTATGGGCCGCTAACTGAAGAGAATGAAAGAGCTTCCTGATGAAAGAGGGTGGACAGCTTCACTTTGTGTGCAGAACTAGTGTGCTGGGACCAAAGAAAGGAAGCTTGGATTCTGAGAAAGGAGTTTCCTTTTTCTAGGACAGTGTGCCAATTCCCCTCCACATCGGGAGGGTAGGGTGACTGTGTGCTGTGTTGGAAGAAAGGAAATAGCTTGCCACCTTTCTTGCTGACCTTCTGAGGAAGCCGGGAGAGTAAACTGCGAATCATGATCACATGGTCGCAAAGGGATTAGCTACCTGTTGTATATATGAACGGTTGGC